>NW_012107463.1:650512-691579 GCF_000951045.1 Mandrillus leucophaeus | reverse complement strand
TGTGCCTCTACCATCTGGCTAATTTTTGTATTTCTAGTAGAGACAGGGTTTTACCATGTTGGCCAGGCTGGTCACTTGAATTCCTGACTTCAAGTGATCCACTCGCCTCGTTCTCCCAAAGTTTTGGGATTATAGGCGTGAGCCGCCACTCCTGCCTCCTGGTCAGCCACTCTTTAGCTGCATAGAAACAGAAAGGGCAGACTCTGGAAACAGCTCGGATACATGGGAAGCAACTTGAAATCACCATCTGCTTCATCTATTGCAAAGAAAAATCTGTCACATATGGGCAATTATCATGGAAACATGAAGCAATTTTCTATGGAGTACTTTCTAGATATGTTAGATATAAAACATCAGAAATAATACCAAAAATCCAAAGATCACTTGGCGAGCAGATAGATTTGGGCATTAAAACACAACCCCTCCCAGGCCAAGTGCGGTGACTCACTTTGGGCATTTGAGGCAGGTGGATCATTTGAAGTCTGGAGTTTGAGATCAGACTAGCCAACATGGTGAAACCCCCTCTCTACTTGAAAATACAGAAAACTAACTGGGCATGATGGTGTGTACCTGTAGTCCCAGCTAACTGAGAGGCTGAGGCAGGAGAATCGCTGGAATCTGGCAGGCAGAGGTTGCAGTGAGGCAAGATCGCACCATTGCACTCCAGCCTGGGCAACAGAGCAAGACCCTGTCTCAAAACAAAAAACAAAAAAACCACAAGCCCCACTGAAACAATCCCATTCAATTGTTGTTCTCAAAAATGGTCAAGTGATTTAAATAGACATTTCTATAAATAGGACACAGAAATAGCCAATAAGCACATGACAAGCTGCTCAATATCACTAGTCATTAGGGAAATGTAAGTTAAAACCACAATGAAATATCACTTCGCACCCATTAGAATGGCTATTACTCACAAAAATAAGAAATAACATGTATTGGTGAGGAGGTGGGGAAACTCAGACACTGCATGGCTGATGGGAATGCAAAAATGATGCAACCACTATGGAAAACAGTTTGGTGATTTCTCAAAAAGTGAAACATAGGATTACCACATGATCCAGCAGTTCCACTCCTAGGTACATAACCGAAAGAATGGAAAACAGGAACTCAGACAAATACTGGTACATCTATGGTCACAGCAGTATTATTCACAGTAGCTCAAAGGTGGAAACAACCCAAATGTTCAACAGATGAATGGGTAAACAAAACGTGGAATATATATACAGTGGAAAGTTATTCAGCCTTATTATTACTCATTCAGAAGGAACGAAATTCTGATACCTAATATGACATGGATGAAGCTTGAAACCATTATGCTAAGTGAAATAAGCCAGATACTGAAAGGCAAATGTTGTTATGATCCCACTTATATGAAGGTACCTAGAATAGGCAAATTCATAGAGACAAACAGTAGAATAGAGATTGCTAGGGGCTGGGGAAGGAGGGAATGAGGAGTTACTGTGTAAGGGGTACAGAGTTTCAGTATGGGATGATGAAAAAGTTCTAGAATTAGATAGTAGTAATACTACTAGTAGTAACACAATGCTGATGATACACAGCATTGTGAATGCCCTTAATGTCACTGAAATGGACAGTTAAAAATGATTAAAGCCAGATACGGTGGTTCATGCTTTTAATCACAGCACTTTGGGAGGCCAAGGCGGGCAGATAGCTTGAGCCCAGGAGTTCGAGACCAGCCTGGACTATATGGAAAAGCCCTGTCTCTACAAAAAACACAAAAATTAGCCAGGTGGGGTGGCAGGTGCCTGTTGTCCCAGCTACTTGGGAGGTTGAGGAGGGAGAATTGCCTGAACCAGGAAGTTGAGGCTGCAGTGAGCTGTGATCATGCCACTGCACTCCTGCCTGGATGACAGAGTAAGACCCTGTTTGGAAAAAAAAAAAAAAAAAAAGGAAAAGAAAAAGTAAATGTTGTTATATAGTTTTTACCACAACTAAAAAAACCGTAACTCCACCTTGACCCACATTCTAAAGTTCTTGGGCCATATATAATGCATGAAAATGTTTGATAAGTACATCTGGGAAGCAGCTCAGCCTAGGAATGATACCATAATACATAATGAACAATAAAATGATCTGAAGCAGATTTCTCTTACTGGTAAGGTCAGAAGTGACTTTTTTTTTTTTTTTTTGGAGACAGTCTCTCATTCTGTCACCCAGGCTGGAATGCAGTGGCCCGATCTCGGCTCACTGCAACTTCCATCTCCTGGGTTCAAGCGATTCTCATGCCTCAGCCTCCTGAGTAGCTGGGATTACAGGCGCCCACCACCACGCCCAGCTAATTTTTTGTATTTTTAGTAGAGACAGGGTTTCCCCATGTTGGCCAGGCTGGTCTCCAGCTCCTGACCTCATGTGATCTGCCCACCTTGGCCTCCCAAAGTGCTGGGATTACAGGGGTGAGCCACCGTGCCTGGCCAGAAGTGACTTTTTTAATTGACAAAAAAGAAAGAGGCCAGCTGTGGTGGCTCATGCCTGTAATCCCAACACTTTGGGAGGCTGAGGTGGGTGGATCACTTGAGGCCAGGAGTTTAAGACCAGCCATGGCCAACATGGTGAAACCCCATCTCTACTAAAAATACAAAAATTAGCCAGGTGTGGTTGCGCACACCTGTAATCCCAGCTACTCAGCAGACTGAGGCATGAGAATCACTTGAATCCGGGAGGTGGAGATTGCAATGAGACAAGATCCGGCCACTGCACTCCAGCCTGGGTGATGGAACAAGACTGTCAAAAAAAGAAAAAAAAAAAAAGAAGGAAAGAAAGAATAGAAGGAAAGGGAAGGAAAGGAAAGGCAAAGCCAAGCCAGAGTTTTCTGAGAGCTATGTTGTTAAATACACAGTGAATGAAGATTAGTACGGAGATCAGAGCGAAGGCATGGGCTTTACCATGCAGCAGAAAAATTAGTTGGAATCTCAAGTGTTTTTTTATTAACAGTAACTGGTTAAAATCAATATGTAGCCTATTTGTACATTTTAAAACCTTACAGTAAATATGAATATGAGCTAAATAATAAAGATAGGGTACTCCTACATTCAGCCAAGATAAAGCAGGACTGGATTTACCCTCCTAAGGTAACAACTAAATGTGGACAGGATATGGGAAAGATCAGTGCTCAAGACACTGGACATGGATGATGCGGACAGTGAGGCATGAGAAGTGACGAGAAAATGAGATGAACCCTCTGATGGCCCCAGTGTCCAGATGTTAAGCAGAGACATGGAACACATTTTTATTTTTAAATTTTTTATTTATTTTTATTTTTTTGAGACACAGTCCCACTCTGTCGCCCAGTCTGTAGTGTGGTGGCGCAATCTCGGTTCACTGCAACCTCCACCTCCTAGGTTCAAGCAATTTTCCTGCCTCAGTCGCCCGAGTGGCTGGGACTACAGGCCTGCACCGCTAATGGCAGTGGCTGCTGTAATCACGCAGGCTGCCGCAGGGGCTGCACACTCCATGGAGCCTGAGGGAGCCTCGCCCCTGCTAAATTGGAGCCAGGAGCTCCCCGGGTGCAACTGTAGCTGCCCAAATCCCAGCTGCAGACCCAGACGCCCTGCTCTACCGAGCAGGCCAGGAGCCCTGCCCTCCCAAACTGCAACTGTGGATCCGAACCTCCGTGTGCTCTTGTGGGGATGCGGTGTGGTGCGGGGACACGGGAACAGGCAAGATCTGCCCTCCCAGGTGCAGCGGAACCGTGGCTGCAGACCTGGGCCTCCCACTCTACAGAGCAGGCAGGAGCCGGGGACAAGCCTGAGCCTTCCGAGTTGTGGGGACTGGAGCTCCAGGGTGCAGCTGCGGATGCCCTCCCAAGTGCAGGATGGAACGTCTCTGCAGCCCGCACCCTCCAAGGCCCCAGGAAGGACCCTCCCCCCATCTCTGCAGGCTCAGGGGTGTCTGCTGCCACTGCCTGGTCTCTCTTGGCTCCTGGTGCCTGCTCCGATCTCAGAGCAGGGTTGGGGCCCAGCCCCAGGGCCATGAATGGCAGTGGGACACAGACAGAGCCCTGGGTAGAAGAGGCAGGTCCCCAGGAGGGCCCCACCTTCAGACCAGGGAGGGCCAGAAGGCTGGGGGCTGGGCTGCCCGTCCAATGGGCCGGAGTGGGGACTTGTGGTGCCTTTTCCTGCTGGCCAGTGGCGGCCCATGATGCCCATGGACCAATGGGCACACACTTCCTCCCCTCTGAGGTCCATAAAAGCGCTGGGCTCAGTCAGAGCAGGGCAAAAGACGGCCAGAGGATGAAGCGGCAGAGAGACAACAGGGTGACCAGTTGCAGAGAGGAGTCCCCTGTCTGCTGAGAGCTGGAGAGGATGGGACCACCACCTGCAGAGAAGAGCTACCCTCTCTGCAGAGAGCTGCAGAGACTACCTGATTGCAGAGAAGAGGCACTCTCTCCAGGGCCTGCTCTCCACTGAGAACTGCAGACATATGGGAAGTCCGGTTGCACAGAGGAGCTACCCTCTCCAGGGTCTCCTCTCTGCTGAGAACTGAACACTTGGTGGATGACCTGCCTATAGAGAGGAGCTACCCCCTGCAGGTCTCCTCTGAGCTATTGTAACACTTAATAAAGCTCATTTTCATTTTCTGAGTTGTTGTAATACTTGATAAAGCTCATCTTCATGTTCACCCTTCACTTTGCTGAACACAGGATAAGAACTCAAACAATTGGTCACTCTTCACTTCTCTGCTCTTCCTGGACACAGGACAAGAACTCAGGCAAAGGTGCCATAGCCTGCAGAGGTTTCTGGGAAGAAAACTGACACCCCAAAGATCCCGGCCGTGCTTTAGTAGAGATGGGCTTTCACCATGTTGACCAGGCTGTTCTCAAACTCCTGCCCTCAGGTGATCTGCCCACCTCCGCCTCCCAAAGTGCTGGATTACAGGTGTGAGCCACCCACTGGGCCCCCCTGGAAAACATTTGTTAAAGTCCGAAGTTGAAATTCTAGAGATGAAACCTAAAACATTTGAGATGAAAAATACACTGGATGGGACTAAAGACAGGTTGAACACTACAAAGGACAAAAATACGTGAAGATTAAGATACAGTCATAACAATAGAAACTATCCCAAAAAAAAGAGGAAAAAAAGAGCAGTGAGCTGTGGGACTTTAAGTGGCCTAATATCTGTGTAATTGGAGTTTCCAAAGGAGAGGCGAGAAAATAGTGGCCACGTCATTTCCAAATTTGACGAAAACTATAAACCCAGCCAGGTGCGTTGGCTCACATCTGTAATCCCAGCACTTTGGGAGGCTGAGGCTGGAGGGTCACTTAAGCCCAGGAGTTCAAGACAAGCCTGAGCAACATGGTGAAACCTCATCTCTACAAAAAGTTTTAAAAATTAGCTGGGCATGGTGGCATGAACTTATAGTCCTAGCTACTTGGGAGCCTGAAGCAGGAGAATCGCTTGAGCCCAGGAGGTGGCATGCAGTGAGCCAAGATCACCCCACTGCACTCCAGTATGGATAACAGAGCCAGACCCTACAAAAACAAAGAAAACAAAATGAAAGAAGAAAGAAAGGAGAGAGAGACAGAGAGACAGAGAGAGAGAGAGCACAACTATAAATCCACAGATAAAAAGAAGAAGCTCAATGAACCTCAAGCACAAGAAACATCACTCTGTCATCAGGCCTCAGTTAAATGTCATCGTCCCAGAGAGATCTTCCCTTACCAGTAAACTCTAAGAATCATTATATATCTTGTTTTTTAAGTGGTTTACTTTTTTATTGTGTATCCTTACCCCCACCCTAACGTAAGCTCCACAAGGACAGGGACCTTGTCTGCATCCTCACCACTGAGTTCCCAGGGCCTAGCAGAACCCCTGACATGTAGCAGGTGCTCAATACATACTTCATGAATGACGAGTAAATGACCTCTTCCATTCGTAAGCTTTAGGAATCAATTCCTATTTCAAAATCCCTCTCAAATTATCAAAATATTCTTTTTGCATTCCCGACCTTTCCTTCTGCTCCCAGACTAATATAATGTTACCATTCCACAATATTGGCCAGCCACAGTGGCTCAAGCCTGTAATCCCAGCACTTTGGGAGGTCAAGATGGGTGGATCATCTGAGGTCAGGGGGTTTGAGACCACCCTGACCCACATGGTGAAAACCTGTCTCTACTAAAAATACAAAAATTAGCCGGGCGTGGTGGTACACACCTGTAGTCCCAGCTACTCAGGAGGCTGAGGCAGAAGAATCACTTGAACCCAGGAGGCAAAGGTTGCAGTGAGCTGAGATTATGCCATTGCACTCCAACCTGGGCAACAGAGTGAGTGTCCATCTCAAAAAAAACAGAATCAAAAATAAAACCCCCAAAAAGGCCAATATGGTGTTTATTAGCACCAATTCTATCTATCATCTATCTATCTATCTGAGTCAGGGTCACTTTTTAAAAATTTGACATAATTGTACATGTTTAAGGGATACATAGTGATATTCGGATAATACAGTATAGAGTGATCAAATCAGGGCAACTAGCATATCCATCATTTCAACCAGTTATCATTTCTTTGTGTTGGGGATATTCAATATCCTCTTTCTAACTATTTGAAACTATATACTAGCCTGGGCAATATTATGAGACTCTGTCTCTACAAACTACTTTTAAAAAATTTAGCCGGTCATGGTGGCACCCACCTGTAGTCCCAGCCACTCGGGAGGCTAAGGTGGGAGGATTGCCTGAGCCCAAGAGTTTTAGGCTGCAGTGAGCCAGGATCGCTCCACTGCACTCCAGCCTGGGCAATACAGTAAGACCCTGTCTCAAAAAAAAGAAAAGAAGAGAAAAAAGAAACTATGTATTATTAACTATAGTCATCCTATGGTGCTATGGAACACTAGAATTTATTCCTCCTGTCTAGCTGCAATTTGTAGCACTAATTCTTTTTGACTAATAGTAAAGTCACTTCATTTCCTGAGGAATGACCTATTTAAAAAACTATCCTTCCTCTCCAGAGTGACTCCAGGTAAGGTTCCAGCAGCCCCACTGCCTGCCGTGACATCCAGCTCTACCAATCGTGTATTCCCAGCACTCCAATAGACCATCATTTTCATCAATACAGCAGTTTACTGAACACTTTATGCTTTGGTAAACACTTTATGCTTTATATACATTGCCTAATCTATGAGGAGTTTACAGAGGAGCAAACTGAGGTCTAGGAAGGTGAAGTGACATACCGAGTCACATCTCTAGTAAGTGGCAAAGCCAGAATGTAAATCTAAGTCAGTCTGTTTGACTCCAAAATGTTGTTCTTTATGCCACACTAAGATGAAATTTAAAGTATTATGAAATTGTAGCTAAGAATCAAACAGTATACATCTCTCTAAGAGGGTCATAACCTCTTAATCATCTTTTCTGTCTGATAAAATGAAAAAAAACAAATTCTTAACATGTATGTTTGACAACTCAGTCACAGAGCCTCTGCTATTGCCTGAAATAAGAATCAACAACAAATCATTGCCTTGGCCAAAATATTTTCTGTTAAAGCTAGAAACATTTGAAAATCTGAAGTCTTGGAACACAGAAATTATTTTACAGAAATTCATGTATCAAAGACATGTAATTGAATCAAGAAAAATAAAGTCTCTATGTTCTAGGGATTGGCTGAAGCAAAACATATTTCATTGACTTTAAGATGCACTTTCTTTTTTTATTTTTATTTTTTATTTTTTATTTTTATTTTTTGAGATGGAGTCTCACTCTGTCGCCCAGGTTGGAGTGCAGTGGCGCGATCTCGGCTCACTGCAAGCTCCATCCCCAGGTTCACGCCATTCTCCTGCCTCAGCCTCCCAAGTAGCTGGGACTACAGGTGCCCGCCACCACGGCCAGCTAATTTTTTGTATTTTTAGTAGAGACGCGGTTTCACCGTGTTAGCCAGGATGTTCTCAATCTCCTGACCTCATGATCTGCCCGCCTTGGCCTCCCAAAGTACTGGGATTACAGGCGGCCCTTTTTTAAATTTTATTTTTTATCTTAGGTAAAGACAGGGTTTCACCATGTTGCCCAGGCTGGTCTCGAACTCCTGAGCTCAGGGGATCCACCCACCTCAGGTTCCTAAAGGGCTGGGATTACAGGCGTGAGCCACTGTGTCCAGCCAAGATGCACTTTTGTCCCTCACTTTTTAACATCTCTGAAATTCACGTGCATCATACAATCAATGGTATCTGACACCATCAGCCAGGTAGCAGTTGTGGTATGGTTATCATTGTCTGCACATGAGTGAACTTGGCCACAGCTGTTCATCATCATTAATTCTATGTGTAAATAAGTCTAAAATAACTTTTTTTTTTTTTTTTTTAAGAGACAGAGTCTTTCTCTGTCACCCAGGCTGGAGTGCAGTGGCGTGATCACAGCTCATTGCAATGTCAAACTTGTGGGCTGTATCCTCCTGCCTCAGTTTCTTAAGTAGTTGGGTCTATAGGCGTGCATCTTGTTTGGTTAATTTTTTTTTTTTTTTTTTTTTTTTTTTTTGCAGAGAGGCTGTCTCCCTATGTTGCCCAGGCTGGTTTCAAACTTCTTGCCACAAGCAGTCCTCCTACCTTGGCCTCCCAAGGTGCTGGGATTACAGGCATGAGCCACCATGCCCAGCCTAAAATAATTTTTAAGTATAAAATTAAAATGTTAAAGGTTAATTGGCTTCCTTATACATGTTACATAACACGAAGGTGTATTTCATAGCTGATGGTGTCTTAGATCAAATGAGGTTCAACATTTTGTTCAGAAAGACTTTTTTTTTTTTTTTTTTTTGAGACAGTCTCGCTGTGTCGCCCAGGCTGGAGTGCAGTGGCATGATCACGGCTCACTGCAACCTCCGCTTCCTGGGTTCAAGCAATTCTCCTGCCTCAGCCTCCAGAGTAGCTGGGATTACAGGCGCCCACCACCATGCCTGGCTAATTTTTGTATTTTTTTTACTAGAGACGGGGTTTTACCACATTGGCCAGGCTGGTCTCGAACTCCTGACCTTGTGACCCGCCCGCCTCAGCTTCCCAAAGTGTTGGGATTACAGGCATGAGCCACTGCACCCGGCCAGATTTTTGTATTTTTAGTACAGATGGGGTTTCACCATCTTGGTCAGGCTGGTCTCAAACTCCTGACCTCAGGTGATCCACCCACTTTGGCCTCCCAAAGTGCTTGGATTACAGGCATAAGCCACTGCACCCAGCCCAGAAAGACATTTTTAATGGCCTTTTGAACAGGTTGGCAGCTCATCTCTTCCATCCTCCACCCCTAATATGTGAGGTGTATTACCCAGCATAACAAAATAACAGAATTTTCTATTGTTCAGCAGACACACAGGCAGCCAGAGGACTGGGCCTCCTAAGAAACAGAAAGAATGGGACAAACAGAAAGGCCTCTGTAGGCAAAGGCTTGGTGTTAGTGAGAGAAACTAGCAAGTGCAAGTTTTGAACCCAAAGTCTTCAGCACTAGCAGCAATAGCACAACCATACCTGTCTCTAAGTACCAAAAACACAGCAGGCACTGAGTGCTTGACGTTAACTCATTTAATCCTCCAAAATTTGTAAAAAAAAAAAAAAAAAAAATAGGTACTATCGTTACCATGATCTTACAGGTGCAGAAAGGTTATGTAACTTGTTCAAGGTCACACAGCCAATAAGAATGATGTTGGGCACCGTTACCAGGTTGGCCAATTCTTTATAGCAGTGATATCTAGAAAGCTTTACCGATCAGGATCGTTGTGGAGGGCACAATCACATGGAGGGCTATCCAGGGGTAGAGTCATTGTCAACTGCAAAGTGACAGTGACAAGGTGGAAAGTTGACTCAGGAACAACCTGAGGGTTACTGGCCTGGTAGGGAGAATATTTAGACAAGACTTACAGATGTGTGGATTAAATGAGTGCCACCAGTTGACAGAGATAATGGCCAAAAAGGAATTGTCACTTGAATTGGCACTGCAGATAGGTAAAACGGAAGGAAGCTTAATGAGCGAAGACCTTCAAGCAAGAGACTTACCCATCTGAGGATCTGATAGATTTTTCTCATAGGGATTCCAGCCTGTCCCAATATTCATACTGCTGTCTTAGAGAGATGAGTAAGGAGGAAAAGAGTCAATCCTTAGCTACCTCCTATACTCCTAGGACTTTGCTATCCATGCCTGAAATTTGTAGTCAGGAACTGAGTCCCTGATTTTGTGAAGCTCCCCGATTCTGAACATAAGTGGGCTGTCCAGGAAGCTAGCAAGTTCAGTGCACTTTATCCCCAAACTGAGTTATAATCCAAGCTGCCCTTGACCCCCAAACAAGGGCAGGGGTTGGGAGGTTCATACATTAAATGGACACTCTTGAATTCATATTTAAAAAGGAATAAATCAACACTAGGCATGATAAAGGCAGACTGGTAAAAAGATTAATTTAACTCTAAAAGCCCGTTTTTGCTCTTCTACTATAACATCTTATATGTAATAATTACAGATGTCATCTTTGGTCCACCTGCCAGGCACTATGCTACATCTTTTACCTTCTGAAAGGAGAAATTCCACCCGTGAACAGCAGCCTCACCCCATGCCCAAGAGTGCTAGCCTGTCCTCATGCCAGCCTGCCCTAAGGATTTCAGGCTTGCCTAACCAGCCTTTACAATCATGTATGTAAATTCCTCGCAATACATTTCTTAATATCTGCTATTGGTTATCTCTGGTTGAACACTGACTGATAGACTCTGGTACTGGAAGTGTTTCTAGAGGACGGGACTCTTAAGAATGAATTTTCTGAAGTATTTCTGGATTTTCTGGAACTGATTTTCTTTTTTTTTTTAGACAGATTCTTGCTCTATCGCCAGGCTGGAGTGCAGCGGTGCGATCTCGGCTCACTACAACCTCTGCCTTCTGGGTTCAAGTGATTCCCCTCCCTCAGCCTCCCGAGTAGCTGGGATTACAGGCGCCTGCCACCATGCCCAGCTAATTTTTTGTATTTTTAGTAGAAACGAGGTTTCGCCATATTGGCCAGGCAGGTCTCGAACTCTCGACCTCAGGTGATCCGCCCACCTTGGCCTCCCAAAGTGGTGGGATTACAGGTGTGAGCCACCGCACTCGGCCAACTTTCTCATCTTATTAAAGGCATTCATGACTCTATTTCCCACAGTAAAGAGGGCCCTGGTAATCCACGACAAGATGTGGCAATAGAGATACACAAAATATCACCACTGGATTCTTCTAATAAAATACCTATTGAAGGTGAGACACTAAGGGACTGCATGTTTTCCATATTAGAATATTTTAGTCGAGGTAAGAAGTATAATGGAATTACCTCAGCACGTTAGAGAGTTGTGAAAGAAAAGGATGAGCTCAGGGCTTCAGATTCCCAGCTCAAACTTTTCACTGATCTGAAAGCTATGTCTGCCCTGAAAGAAATTCTCATCTCCTGTAGCCCTGCGGCTCATTCAGCAAGTGACTGAATTACAAGGCAAACTGATTTCCCAACTTCCTAGAGTGTCTTCTGTTAAAGTGAGAACATTGATTGGGAAAGAATAGGATCCTGAAATCTGCAAGGGAGACATGAAGCTAGGGACACTGAACCCCTAAATTCTCCTGTCGTCTTTGCCAGTGGAAGCAGCTCTTCCACTCTTGCCTGAAAAGCTAGCCTTTCTTTGCCTGAAGTTGCCCTGCAAAGCACTGCAGATTCTCCTCAAGACACCCTCCCACCACCCCTTTCCTTCTCTATAACTACACTTAAGTCCTGGAAGACTCTGAAAGATGAGTTACAGAGTGTGACCCTTTTCTGCCCAGGCCTCCCACTGCCATTCATGGCCCCAGGGCTCCGTCCCAACCTTGCTCCAAGATTGGAGCAGGTGCCGGGAGAGGTGAAGGGCCAGGCAGTGGAAGCAGACACCCCAAGCCTGCAGAGATGGGTGGGGAGGGGCTTCCTGGGCCCCCAAGGGTGCATGCTGCAGAAATACCTTGGTCCTGCGCCTGGGAGGGTGGCCACAGCTGCACCTGGGGAGCTCCCACCCCGCCAACTCGGAAGGGGCAGGCTTCCCGCTTGTTCTCAGGTCCTGCCTGCTCTGTGAAGCGGGAGGCTCGGGTCTGCAGCCTCCTCCAGTGGTCACAGCTGCACACAGGAGGGCAGATCCTGCCTGCTCCTGGCCCTGTCCAAGAGCACAGCGAGGCTCAGATCCACAGCCGCAGTTTGGGCAGCTTTAGCCCCGCCCAGTAGAGCAGGAGGCCTGGGTCTGCAGCCTTAGTTTGGGCGGCTGCGGAAGCACCGCTCCCGCCCTAACTCGGAAGGGGCGGGGCTCCCACTGGCTCCATGGCGTGTGCAGCCCCAGCCGCCCCTCGCTGCTGCGGCTGGTGTGATGGCAACAGCCGCTGCCGTCAGGTGGATGTGGGTCCACTAAGCAGAGGTTCTGAACTTGATGTTTTAACCCAAGGACTCTAACAGTTTGGATGGTCAACTGAACCAAGGGCCCATAGGTGGCCTACACCAAATCAGTCAAAAGATCAGAGCAGCCTTGGTATATGATAGAGGAAGGCATCCAAAAGGTTAGGGATATGTTCTTCCCTCTCTTATCTACTTGCCATCTCCAATATGAAGTGTATTCATAATGGTTAACTTTATATCACAGGATCAAAGAAGCAGCAGGAGCATCCTACCAGGACGTTGCATTGTCCTCTGAGTAAGTCTGCACGTTTTCAGTTGTAACATGTCAGGTGAAATTGTGACTCTCTTATTGCCTTTGTTTGGAGATTAATATGGCTTAAGGAGATAAGTATGGGTGTCACAAGGGGTGGACTGTGATGCATATGTGAACTTGACTAGGCCACATCCCCCAGTTATTCAAACACAAACCTAGGTGCTGCTGTGAAGGTATGTTGTAGATGCGATTAAAGTCCATGATCAGACTTCTGGTTTCAACTCTAGAGACCTTAGAATTCAGCACTCTCATCCTTACAAGAAAGACCTGGACGAACTAAAACATCAGTGACTTTTCCTGGACCAATCAGAACTGAGGTAGTGGGGCAAACCGCCACCCTGCAATCTGGAGACATACACAAATACAGAGCCACAGTCCAAATCTGCTTACATGGAGCATGAGAACCAGGCTCAGATGTGACTTTGGGATGATCAAACAGGGAAACAACTATGACTAATATGCTAAAGGCGCTAATGGAAAAAGTAGACAATATGCAGGAATAGGTGGGTAATATTAAGTGGAGAGATGAAAACTCTAAGAATCAAAGGAGGCTGGGTGTGGTGGCTCATGCCTGTAATCCCAGCACTTTGGGAGGCCGAGGCAAGTGGATTGTGAGGTCAAGAGATTGAGACCATTCTGGCTAACATGGTGAAACCCCGTCTCTACTAACAATACAAAAATTAGCTGGGTGTGGTGGCGCGTGCCTGTAGTCCCAGCTACTTGGGAGGCTGAGGCAGGAGAATTGCTTGAACCTAGGAGGCGGACGTTGCAGTAAGCCAAAATTGTGCCATTGCACTCCAGCCTGGGCAACAAGAGTAAAACTCTGTCTCAAAAAAAAAAAAAAAAAATCAACAAACATGTAACACAAATGAAGAATGCCTTTGACAGCCTCATCAGAAGATGGGACAAAACTAGCTCCAAAAAGAATTGCTCGGCTTGAAAGTTTGTCAAGAGAAACTCCCCAAACTCTTATGCAGAGAAAAAGAAAACAAACAAACAAGAATATCCAAGAACTGAGGGATATTTCAAAAAGGAAACATGTGTCTAACGGGATACCAGAAGAAGAGAGAATGGAGGAAAAAAAAAGTTGAAAGTAACAATGGCTGAGAATTTTCCAAAATTAATGACAGACACCAAACTAACAGAAGGCCAGAGAAAACCAAGAAGAATACGTACCAAAATATTTATCCTAGGCACATCATGTTCAAAGTACAGAAAACTAAAGACAAAGACAAAATCTTGAAAGAAGCCAAGGGGGAGAAAATACCTTATCTAGAGTGGAACAATGATGAGAATTACAGCAAACCTCTGTCAGAAAACATGCAAGCCAAGAAAGTGGAGTGAAATATTTAAGAGTTGAGATTTTTTAAAAACCAAAACTTAGAATTCTATACCCAGTGAAATTATTCCTCAATAGTGAAGAGGAAATAAAGACTTTCCAAGCAAAAACTGAGGGACTCCCCTGCCAACAGACAGCCTAGCAAGAAAGAAATGTGAAAAGTTCTTCAAGGAAAGGGAACATGATGTAGGTGAGAAACTTGGATACACAGGCAGGGCACAGTGGCTCATGCCTGTAATCTCAGCACTTTGGGAAGCCAAGGCAGGAGGATCACTTGAGGTCAGGAGTTCAAGACCAGCCTGGCCAACATGGTAAAACTCCATCTCTACGAAAAATAAAAAATAAAAAATAAAAAAACAATTAACCAGGTGTGGTGGCGCGTGCCTATAATCTCAACTACTTGGAAGGCTGAGGTGGGAGAATCACTTGAACCCGGGAGGCAGAGGTTGCAGTGAGCCAATTTCATACCACTGCACTCCAGCAGCCTGGGTGACAGAGCAAGACTATCTCAAAAAAAGAAAAAAAGAAACTTGGATACATAAAGAAAGGAAGAGGCCAGGCATGGTGGCCCATGCCTGTAATCCCAAAACTTTGGAAGGCTGTGGCAGGAGGATCACTTGAGGCCAGGAGTTTGAGACCAGCCTGGCAACACAGTGAGACAGTGCCTCTACAAAAAATTAAAAAAGAATGTTGGAGAAAAAATAAATGATAAAATCTTTTATTTTTCTTTTTTTTTCTTTTTTTTCTTTTTTTGGAGACAGAGTCTCGCTCTGTCGCCCAGGCTGGAGAGCAGTGGCCAGATCTCAGCTCACTGGAAGCTCCGACTCCTGGGTTTACACCATTCTCCTGCCTCAGCCTCCTGAGTAGCTGGGACTACAGGCGCCTGCCACCTCGCCCGGCTAGTTTTTTGTATTTTTTAGTAGAGACGGGGTTTCACCGTATTAGCCAGGATGGTCTCGATCTGCTGACCTTGTGATCCGCCTGTCTCGGCCTCCCAAAGTGCTGGGATTACAGGCTTGAGCCACCGCGCCCGGCAATCTTTTTTCTTATCTTTAATTGATGTGTAACTGTTCATGCCAAGTGTAGTGGCTTGTACCTATAATCCCATCTACTCAGCAGGCTGAAGCAGGAGGCTCACTTGAGCCCAGGAGTTTAAGGCTGAGGTTAGCTATGATCACTACTGCACTCCAGTCTGGGCAACAGAGTGAGATCCTATCTCTAAATAATATTTAAGTATATTATTTATTTATTGGGTGATCACAGCACATAGATTAGTGAATAAATGATAGCAATGTTATAAGGGATAGAAAAGAGGAATTGGGGATGCTTTAAGGTACCTGTACTACACATGAAGTGGTACATTATTGTTTGAAAGTGAATTTTGATTACTCGTAAATGTATATCACAAACTCTAAAAGCACCACTACAATTACTTTAACAGTAGTATAATTGAAACACTGAGAGGAGCGAAAACAGTCATAAAATGCTCAATTAAAACCAGAGAAAGCAGGAAAAAATGGGGGAGAAAAAGAAACAAGTGTAATAAACAGAAAACAGTTACAAATATGATAGACATTAGTCAAACTATATCAATAATCACTTTAAATGTGAATGGTCTAAATACATCAATTATAAGTCAGAGATTATCAGAGTAGACAAAAAATAAATCCAACCATCAACCCACCTTAAATATAAAGCCCATAATTAGTTGGCTTTAAAGATTACTGTAAATATTCTGAGTGAACCTGATTCAATCATTTGAATAGTCTTAAGGGCAGAGCTGAAGCTCATTCCCCCAAAAGAAATTCCACCTGTGAACAGCAGCTTTTCCCAGTGCCTAGCAGTTCCAGTCTGCTTTTCCTGATGGCTCCTTGCAATAAATTCCTTTTCTTTTTTTTTTTTTTTTAGACAGAGTCTAGCTCTATCACCCGAGCTGGAGTGCAGTGGCACAATCTCGGCTCACAGAAACCTCTGCCTCCCAGGTTCAAGCGATTCTCCTGCCTCAGCCTCCTGAGTAGCTGGGATTAAAGGCGCCCACCACCAAGCCGAGCTAATTTTTTGTATTTTTAGTAGAGACGGGATTTCACGTGTTGGCCAGGCTGGTCTCGAACTCCTGACCTCATGATCCGCCCACCTCGGCCTACCAAAGTGCTGGGATTACAAGCATGAGCCACCGCGCCCGGTCGCAATAAATTTCTTAATAGTTATCTCCTACTGGTCCTCTTTCCTTGGTTGAACCCTGACTGACAATGCTTTACCCTCAACAGATAAAAGCAGAAAGGAAACCCTATAGTAAGATTATGGCATAAAACATTCAGTATTTCAAGTGGCCCTTTTCGGGGGGCATCCTAGAGGTTTCTGCACTCCATAAAATGCTCCACAGTAAGATTCAGATGACTAAAGGTTTCAACTTTATTTTGCCAGGTGGGAGAAGGACTAGAGAGAAAGGGGTAGTAGAAAGTAGAAAAGAACCTATATAATGCCATAGTAAATAATAAAATAGAAGTTGAGGTTCTGGAATTGAGTTCCTTAAAATTACCCATTGGATATAAATATAATAGAGAATAGAAAAACAATAGAGAGAATCGATGAAACCATAAATTGGTTATTTGAAATGATCAACAAAATTAACAAATATTTAGCTAGACTAAGGAAAAAGAAGATGCAAATGACTAAAGTCAGAAGTGAAAATGAGAACATTACTACTGACCATACAGAAACACAAAGGATTATAAGAAAAGACTATGCACAATTGTATGCCAACAAATTAAATAACCTAGATGAAACAGACAAATTCCTAAAAACACACACACTACTTAAATGATTCAAGAAGAAATAAAAAATCTCAACAGACACATAACGAGAGATTGACTCAGTAATCAAAAACCTTTCAACAAAGGAAAGTCCAGAATCAGATGGTTTCACTGATGAATTCTGTGAAACATTTAAAGAATTTTTCTTTTTTTTTTTGAGATGGAGTCTCGCTCTGTTCCCCAAGCTGGAGTGCAGTGGCATGATCTTGGCTCACTGCAACCTCTGCCTCCTGGGTTCAAGCGATTCTCCTGCCCCAGCCTCCCGAGGAGCTGGGATTACAAGTGCACACCACCACGCCCGACTAATTTTTGTATTTTTAGTAGAGATGGGGTTTTGCCATGTTGACCAGGCTGGTCTCAAACTCCTGACCTCAGGTGATCCCCCTGCCTCAGCTTCCCAAAGTGTTGGGATTACAGGCATGAGCCACTGCACCCAGCCTAAGGAATTTTAATATCAAATACTTCCATAAAACAGAACAGGAGGCAACACATACTAACTCATTCTATGAGGCCAGCATTACCCTGATATAGACAAAGACATCACAAGAAAAGAAAATTAAGCTAGGCGCAGTGGCTCATGCCTGTAATCCCAACACTCTGGGAGGCCAAGGCAGTAGGATCACTTGAGCTCAGGAGTTTGAGACCAGCCTGGGAAACATAGTGACACCTCACCTCTACAAAAAAATTTTTTTAATTAGCTGGGTGTGGTGGTGTGTGCCTGTAATCCCAGCTACTCAGGAAGCCTGAGGCCAGAGAATTGCTTGAGCCCGGGAAATCAAGGCTGCAGTGAGCTGTGATCATGCCACTGCACTTCAATCTGGGTGAGAGAGCAAGACCTTGTCTCAAAAAAAAAAAGAAAGAAAAGAAAAAGAAAATTACAATAAACATTAGCAAGATGGCAGAAAAGGAGAATGCTGACTTTATCTCCTCTCACAGACACACCAAATAAACATCTACGCACAAATTAAATCCCTCTGAGAGAATGCCAAAAACTAGTTGAAAGACTCTAACACACTGAGCAACTGAGAAAATATTCATATCAAAACAGGTAGTAAAAGCTGAGACACTTTTGTGCACAAACCCCACCACAGGGACAGCACTTTACAAACAGGAAGAATCCCCCAACTCCCAGCTTCTCCTTCAGGAATGAAGGGTTTGTTTGTGAGCTCATCTAGCTTGTAGAGTTAAAGGGCACTTCCAGTGGCTGTAGCCCACCCAGGACCAGTCCAGAGAGAATAAGCTAAGAGGCCAGCTCCAAGTATCTCTCTGAAAGAGGTCTGCCTGCACACTTTTCCAGCTACTGCCTGAGGTTCGGGCTTCTGGCTAGCCTGTATCTTGGAGCAAACAGAGCAGATAAACAATAAACCTCTGCAAGGCTCAAGGGAAGAATGGGCACTTCCTGCACCTTCTCCCCCAGCTCAACCGAGTGATAAATCCAGGTCTGAAGATTTCCTGGAAAAAGTATATGTAGGCACCAAGTGCCTCAATTTTAACAGCTCCCATATGAGCAACTGATTCCTAAATCACCTAGCTCTGGGAGTTGACGGGGCTCTGTATTCTGGAGTCTCCCTAGGACACAGAAGACAAAAAAAGCTGGTTGCTAAATGGGTGCACATCCGGTGGATTCCTTTGAAACTCAGAATGTGCAGACTGCGTAAAAGTGCAGACATTTGCCACAGATCCTCTTCCAGGCTTAGGACAGAGTGAGTGGGAGATAAACTCTAGCTCTCAGCTTCTCCCTGAGGTACAAGGAATTGGAACATAAATCTAGCACTTCGACTTTTCAAGCTGCATCTCAAGGGACTGACTTCTGTCTCACATATCTTGGGGCAATGACAGAAGTTGGCACACCCTAGTATCCAAAGGGCCATGAAGAACAAAGCAATTTGGAAAAGCAAAAAGATATGAGAGGCATCTAGAGTTAGAATATCTGGCAGGGCTGGTTGGTGAGGTCCATCTCCCAGATAAGGCCAGTATGACAAGACTAGAAGAGGTGGCTGTCTTACCTACTGTGCAAAAACCAACACAGAAAGTCAAGAAAAATGAAGAAACAGGGAAATATGTTATAAATATAACAAGATAAATCTCCAGAAACAGAACCTAGTGAAATAAAGATATGTGATTTACCTGATAGAGCATGTGAAATAGACATTCACCAAGATTAAAAGAGTAATTCTTGAACTGAAAATTTCAACAGAGATAGGAAATATTTAAAATTATCAAGCAGAAATCACAGAGCTAAAGAATAACTGAACTGAAAAATTCAATAGAGTTCAACAGCAGACTAGATCAAGAAGACAGGATCAGTGAACTAGAAAAGAGGTCAATCACAATTATGCAATCCGAGAAGCAAAAATGAAAAAGAATAAAAGAGTAAAGATAGCTTAAAAGACTTATTGGAAACCATTAAGTAGAACAATTTATGCATTACTGGAGTACTAGGAGGAGAGAGAGAGAGAGAGAGAGAGAAAGACATGGCTGAAAACTTCTCAAGACTGGGGAAGAAAAGAGAAATCTGAATTCAGGAAGCCCAAAGGATGCCAAATAAGAAGAATCCAAAGAGATCTACACGGAAACATATTATAATCAAACTGACAAAAGGTAAAGACAAAGAATTTTGAAGCAGCAAGAGAAAGGCAACTTGGTACATACAAGAAATCTACATTAGACTTAACAGTTTCCAGCAGAAACCTTGCAGGACAGAAGGGAGTGAAACAGTATATTCAAAGTACTCAAGGAAGAAAACTGCCAACCAAAAATATTATGCCCATCAAAACTATCCTTAAAAAAGAAGGGGCTGGGCCAGGTGGGGTGGCTCATGCCTGTAATCCCAGCACTTTGGGAGGCTGAGGCAGGCAGGTCACCTGAGGTCAGGAGTTCGAGACCAGCCTAGCCAACATGGTGAAACCCCATCTCTATTAAAAATACAAAAATTAGCCGAGCATGGTGGCAGATGCCTGTAATCCCAGCTACTTGGGAGACTGAGGCAGGAGAATCACTTGAACTCGGGAGGTGGAGGTTGCAGTGAGCTGAGATCACACCACTACACTCCAGCAAGAGCAAGACTCCATCAACACAAAAAAAAACAACAACAACAAAAAAAAGAGGGGCTATAAAGACTTTCTCAGACAAACAAAAACTGAGGGAGTTTATCACCACTAGACCTGTCTGACAAGAAGAAAGAAATGATATGCAGAGTACTTCTAGCTGAAAGAATGCTGAACAACAACAGGAAAGCAAAACAAAGCATAAAACTCACTGGCAAATGTACATATACAGGCAAAAAATCTTTTATTATTCCAACAGTGGTGAGTAAACGGACTGCAATCCTACTATAAAAGTTTAGGCCAGGCACAGTGGCTTACACCTATAATCCCAGCACTTTGGGAGGCTGAGGTAAGCAGATCACTTGAGGTCAGGAGTTCGAGACCAGCCTGGCCGACATGGCAAAACCCCATCTCTACTAAAAAAAAATACAAAAATTAGCTGAGTGTGGTAGTGCATACCTGTAATCCCAGCTACTTGGGAAGCTGAGGCAGGAGAATCACTCGAATGTGGGAGGTGGAGGTTGCAGTAAGCCAAGATCAGGCCACTAGCCTGGGTAACAGAGCAAGACCCTGTCTCTTAAAAAGCAAAAGAAAAAAAAATCTTTCGAAGTATTAGGCCAGGCTCCGTGGCTCACACCTGTAATCTCAGCATTTTGGGAAGCTGAGGGGGGCGGATCACCTGAAGTCAACATGGCAAAACCCCATCCCTACTAAAATTACAAAAAAATTAGCTAGGCATGGTGGCAGGCACCTGTAGTCCCAGCTACTTGGGAGGCTGAGGCAGGAGAATCGCTTGAACTGGGAGGCAGAGGTTGCAGTGAGCCGAAATTGCGACATTACACTCCAGCCTGGGCAATGAGTAAAACTCTATCCCAGAAAAAAAAAAAAAAAAAGGTTTAAAGTATTAAAAACAACTAATACTAAAATATGTTAATGGATACATAATATAAATAGTAGACAATTGCGACATCAATAGCATAATGTGGGAAGAAAAGAGAGAAAAGCATTCTTGCATGCAAGGGAAGTTATCAGCTTAAAGTAGACTGTGAGAACCATATTGTGTGTAGGCCCCTTGATAACCACAAAGAAAAAGGGAATCAAAACCTAGCAATGCAAAATAATAATAATAATAATAATAATGAGACAAATGACAGCAAGAAAAAAAAAAAGAGGAATAAAATAACCACAAAACAAATAAAACAATTAACAAAATGGCAAGAGTAAATCCTTCCTTATCAATAACTACTTTAAATTTGAATGGAATAAAGACATTAAAATCATGCTGAAGAGGTATCTGCACTCCTATGTTTATTGCAGCATTGTTCGCAATAGCTAGATATGAATTTAACCTAAATATTCATCAACAGATGACTAGGTAAAGAAAATATGGTATATACAACAATAAAATATTATTCAGCCTTTAAAAAGAAGAAAATCCTGTCATTTGTGATACTGTGGATGAACCTGGAGGACATCATGCTAAGTCAAATAAGGCAGGCACAGAAAGACAAATGCCACATGATCTCACTTATATGTGGAATCTAAAAAATGTCAAACTGACAGTACTAGAGTAGAAAGGTGGTTACCAGAGGCTGGGGATTGGAAGAAGGAGAGAACAAGGAATCAGAGTATCAAATAAATGATCTAAGAGTACAAAGTTTCCATTAGGATGAAATAGATATATAAGATCTAATGCATAGTATGGTAACTATAGTCAAGGATAATGCATTATGTATTTCAAAATAGCTAAGAATAAATTTTAAAGGTCTTACAACAAAAAAATGAGGTGATAGGTATGTTAATTAAATTTAATAATTCCACATTATATAATACATCAAACCATTACATTGTGCCCCGTTCATGTATACAATTATAATACATCAAATAAAAATATTTTTAAAAAACAAAAAAAAAGTGAATGGAATAAACTCCACAATAGAAAGATGTAGAGTGCCTGAACAGATTTAATATTTATATGTTGTCTACAAGAAACTCATTTAGATTCAAGGACACACAAAGGCTGAAAGTGAAGGGATGAAAAAACATATTGCATGCAAATGTTAACCCAAAAAAGGTAGAAGTGGCTATACTCATATCCAACAAGGCAGACTTTAAGTCAAAAACTGTCACTAGACACAAAGAAGGTCATTTAACAAAAAATGGGTCAACAAGATATAACAATTAAAAATATGTATGTACCAAACATAAAAGCACCTAACAAAGCAAATATTGACAGATCTAAAAGTACAAATTGACAGCAACAGTAGTAGGAGACTTCAATACTCCACTTTCAGTAACAGACAGGACGTCCAGACAGAAAATCAGTAAGGAGTGAACTTGAACATTATAACAAATGGACTTAACAAACATAAATAGAACTTTTCATTCAACAGAATATACATTCTTCTTTTTTTTTTAGATACAGGGTTTCACTCTGTCACCCAGGTTGGACTACAGTGATATGAGCAGAGCTCAGTGTAATCTTGAACTGGCCTCAAGCAATCCTGCCCCTTCAGCCTCACAGTGCTGGGACTACAGATGTGAGCCACCAAGCCTGGCCTACACATTCTTAAGCACACATAAAACATTCTCCCAGATAGATCACGTTAGGCCACAACACGTCTTAAATCATATCAAGTATCTTTTCCAACTACATGGAGTGAAATTAGAAATCAGTAACAGCAAAAAAAATTAAAAAATAAAAAAAAAAAGAAACATTCACAAATATGTGAAAACTAAATATAAACATACTCTTAAATAGCCACTGGACTAAAAAGGAAATAAGAAAATAGACCTCACCCTCTGCATGCCACCGCCCACCCAGCTCCGCCCACCCAGCTCCGCCCACCATGCTACTGCGACTAGCTGCTGCTCCGGAAAGGCCCCGCCAGCTCTGCTTCCGCGCTCAGCCTCTTCCCTGCCGGGAGAGGGTGAGGGTGCGCGGGCCAGCTGCTCCAGGAGGTGCGCGCGCTCGGGGTCCCCTGCATCCCCTGCACCCAAGTGGATTTGTGGCTGGTGCACAGCGTGGCAGCTAGGGATGCAGACATGGCCCACGGGCTGCTCGGCGCCACCGCCACGTTGACCAGAGGAGTCGGTGCCAGCCAGGCTGCGCAGGAGCGGGGTCGTGGGGATCCCCAAGCAGCTCGGAGTAGCCCCGGGGCCGGCGGGGAAGAACAAGGAAAATGAGGCACTAAGAAAAGAGCATGAAGCTGGGGCTCCCAGTTCCCAGCACGAGGAAAATGCGTCAACCTAGAAGAACTCATTACAAAGCAGAACAATGAAGATGAAAACAAATAGCAGATAAACATGACTGGGAGGCAGAAAAGACCACTGAACCTAGAAATGAGCCATCTGAATAGGACAGATACTTTCTCTCTGGAAGATTGTTGTTTTCATCACAGCCTGAAAATTCACTGGAGGGATCTCATCGGGAGATACCCCTCCTCTTCCAGGCAGTATCAATGATAGCATGAATTTCTTCAGCACATTATAATGGAAACTTTAGCCAGGCTATAACTCATGATGTCAATATTCATGAGGCCATGTTGCGGTGTCCCAACAATACATTTAGAAGAGATGCAGGAGGAAGGACTTCACAGGCACAAGAACCATTTCTACAGTTACATTCTCATACCACCAATCCTGGGCAAACCCTTCCTAGAACTAATTTGACAGGATCTCTTCCACGTGTTGACAATCAGATGAGGAATCTAAAAAGCCAAGACCTACTGTATTACCTTCCCGTAAATATATTTGAAAAACTTAATGTCATTAGCCACAATGACTTTGATCCAATGGATGTTTCTCGGCTTTTTGACGAACCAGATTTTGATTCTGGCCTTTCTTTAGACTTGTCACAATAGCACCTTATCACCAAGTCTAATTCTTCTCACTCTGTGAAGATGCTATAGGTTTTAGTATAGTCTCATTCCCATCATGACTTAGAAGGTGCTGTAGGAGGCTGCTACCCAGAACCCAGTATGCTTTGTCACATGGATCACAGTAGTGATTATAGTTTCCATAGGGATCTTGCATTTCAAGACATATTTCATAACCACACTTACTACTTACAGCCAAGTGTACCAGAATCTACTTCTGAATCTTTTTCAGGCCTGGAAAGTCACAGAAAATGAGTAGGTACCTCAATGACACAGATAGAAACTTGAGCTGTGATGAATGGCATGCTAAAACTTTGCATATCCCTTTTTCTGTAGATGAAATTGTCCACATGCCTCTTTTTTTGTTTTTTGAGACCAAGTCTTGCTCTGTTGCCCAGGCTGGAGTGCAGTGGTGTGATGTCGTCTCACTGCAACCTTCACCTCCTGGGTTCAAGCAATTCTGCCTCAGCCTCCCAAGTAGCTGAGATTCCAGGAATCCGCCACCATGCCTGGCTAGTTTTTGTATTTTTAGTAGAGACGGGTTTTCATCATGTTGTCCAGACTGGTCTCGAACTCCTGATCTCAGGTGATCTGCTCAGCTCGGCCTCCCAAAGTGCTGGGATTACAGGCGTGAGCCACTGCGCCCAGCCCACCTGTTGATTCTTTCAATAGCATATTAAGTAGGTACTATCTGACAGACCTACAAGTCTTGCTCATCTGTGATATCAGATGAAGAAGGAAAAATAAAGTTGCTGCTCAGAACTGTTATAAATGCAAATTAGACATAATTTTGAATCTAGAGGATGATGTATGTAAATTGCAAGCAAAGAAGGAAACTCTTGAGAGCAAGCCCAATGTAATAAAGCTATTAACATAATGAAACAGAAACTGCATGACATTTGTGTTTTTAGATTAATAAAAGATGACCAAGGTAGGCCAGTCAACCCAAACCAGTATGTTCTTCAATATAGCTGTGATGGAAGAAGAGCAAACACTCAGGTAAGAAGAAGCTGTAGCAGGAAATATAAGTTGAAAGAAAATTAAAAAAAGAGCAAACACTGGGGATCTAATTATTTTAAGATATATTTTAGATTTTATGATTTAAAATGCAAAATAGCCTTATTTTCATTTAGTTTGTTAGCACTGAAATATAGTGGGCCTTTTAAACACTATTTTAGTTTAATCTTTATATTTAGCTTATAAATTTTTCTATATGGAAATAAATTTTATATGTGAATTTTTTAAAAAAGAAAATTTAAAAATATCTCAAGCTGGGAATGGTGGTACACACCTGTAGTCTCAGCCACTTGGGAGGCTCAGATGGGAGGATTATTAGTTTGAGTTCTACCTGGGCAAAATAGCAAGACCCTGTGTGTATATATACATACTTATACATACATATATACATACATACATACACACAAATGAAGACAAAAATACTACATATCAAAGCTTATGGAATGTAGTAAAAGCACTTGGGGAATTTTATAGTGACAAATGCCTACATTATAAAGGAAGAAAGATCCCAAATAACCTAACTTTACCCCTCAAGGTACTAGAAAAAGAACAAACTAAACCCAAAGTTAACAGAAAGAAGGAAATAATAAAGATCAGGACAGAAATAAATCAAAGAGAGAACGGAAAAACTGCAGAAAATCAACAAAATCAGGTTGGTTTTTCAAAAAATATAAAAGTTGACAAACCTTTAGCTACACTAAGAAAAAAAAGAAGACTAAAAATCAGAAACGAAAGAGGGAACATTACAACTGATGTCACAGAAATAAAAAGGACCATAAGGGACTATTATGAACAATTATATGCCAACAAATTGGATAACCGAGAGAAAATGGGTATTTCTAGAAACATAGAACCAACAAAGATTGAATCAAGACCAGAAAACCTGAACATACCAATCACAAATAAAAACATTAAAGTTGTAATAAAATACTTTTCATCAAAGAAAAGCCCAGGACCAGATAGCTAAGAATTAATACTGACCGGGTGCAGTGGCTCAGCCTGTAATCCTAGCACTTTGGGAGGTTGAGGCAGGCAGATCACCTGAGGTCAGCAGTTTAAGACCAGCCTGGCCAACATCGTGAAACTCCATCTCTTCTAAAAATACAAAAATTAGCCAGGCATGGTGGCAGACACTTGTAATTACAGCTACTCAGGAGGCCAAGGCAGGAGAATCGCTTGAACCTGGGAGGCGGAGGTTGCATGAGCCAAGATTGCGCCATTGTATTCCAGCCTGGGTGACAAGAGCAAAACTCTGTCTCAAAAACAAAAACAAACAAACAAAAAAAGAATTTATACCAATCCCTCTTAAACTCTGCCAAAAAGTAGAAGTTCCAAACTCATTTTCTGAGGGCAGCATCACCCTAATACTAAAGTCAGACATCACAGTAACATAACATCCTTTTATGATAAAAGAATTCTCAACAAAATAAGTATAGAAGACAAATTCCTCAATGTAATAAAGGCAATTGATGAAAAGTACACATTCTCAACTAATATCATTAATGGGGAAAAAACTGAAAGCTTTTCCTTTAAGATGTGTATAAGGCAAGGATGCCCACTCAATACTTCCACTCAACACAGTACTAAAAATACTAGCAAGAGCAATCAGGCAAGAAGGCATCATATCAGAAAAAAAGAAGTGCAGTTATCCATTTGTAGATGACATGATCCTAAATATAAATAACCTAACAACTTCACAGAAAAAATGTTAGAATAAATGAATTAATAAGTTGTAAGATACAAAATCAACATACAAGTATCAGTTGCATTTCTTTACAGCAATAACAATCTATCCAAAAAAAAAACAAGAAAAAAATCACATTTACAATAGCATCAAAAGAATAAAATAGTTTGTTTTCAAACAAAACAAAACAGAGTTTCGCTGTTTTTAAAAAAAAAAAAAAAAAAAAAAAAAAAAAAGTTTTCCGTTTTAAAAAAAAAAAAAAAAAAAAAAAAAAAAACCAGAATTTCGCTCTGTTGCCCAGGCTGGAGTGCAGTGGCACGATCTCGGCTCACTGCACCCTCCGCCTGCCAGGTTCAAGCAGTTCTCTGCCTCAGCCTCCCGAGTAGCTGGGATTACAGGTACCCGCCACCACACCCAATAATTTTTGTATTTTTAGTAGAGATGGGGTTTCACCATCTTGGCCAGGCTGGTCTTGAACTCCTGACCTCGTGATCCACCCAACTCGGACTCCCATAGTGCTGGGATTACAGGCGTGAGCCACTGCGCCCAGCCCAGAAATAATTTTAATAAATGTAATAAATTTTAATAAATAATAATAAAGATCTGTACCCTGAAAACTATAAAACATTGATGAAAGAAACCGAAGACACAAAAAAAGGAAAGATATCCCATGTTCATAGATTTGAAGAATACTACTTAAATGTCCATACTAACCAAAATGATACAGATTCAACACAACTCCTATCAAAATTCCAATGACATTCTTCACAGAAAACAAACAAACAAACAAAAACTTAAAAACACAAAAGATCCCAAATAGCAAAAACAATCTTGAGAAAGGAAAACAAAGTTGGAGGCATCACAATTCATGATTTCAAATTATATTACAAAGCTAATCAAATCATATGGTACTAGCATAAAAACAGACACGTACACCAATGGAAAAGAACAGCAAGTCCAGAAACAAACCCAATCATGTATGTTCAAATAATTTTCTACAAGGCCACCAAGAAGACACAATGGAAAAACGATAGTATCATCAACAAATGGTGTTGGGAAAACAGGCTATCCATACGCAAAAGAGCTACACTAGACCCTTACCTTACACCATATATAAAAAATCAACTCAAAATGGATTAAAAACCTAAACCTAAGACCAGAAATCATAAAATTACTAGAAGAAAACAGGTAACAAGCTAGAAAAACTCCTGGATATTGGCCTTGGCTATGATTTTTTGAATATTACACCAAAAGCACAGGCAACAAAAAGCAGAAACAAACAAGTGAGACTACATCAAACTAACAAGCTTCTACACAGCAAAGGAAACAATCAAGAGTGAAGAGATAATCTGTTGAATGGGAGGACATATTTGCAAATGGGAGCACATACATCTAAGGGGTTAATATCCAAAATACATAAGTAATTCAAACAACTCAATAGCAAGAAAATAACCCAATTAAAAATGGGCAAAGCTTCTGAATAGACATTTCTTTTTTTTTTTTTTTGAGACAGAGTCTCGCTCTGTCGCCCAGGCTGGAATGCAGTGGCCGGATCTCAGCTCACTGCAAGCTCTGCCTCCCGGCCATTCTCCTGCCTCAGCCTCCCGAGTAGCTGGGACTACAGGTGCCCGCCACCTCGCCCGGCTAGTTTTTTGTGTTTTTTTAGTAGAGACGGGGTTTCACCATGTTAGCCAGGCTGGTCTCGATCTCCTGACCTCATGATCCGCCCGTCTCGGCCTCCCAAAGTGCTGGGATTACAGGCTTATGCCACCGCGCCCGGCCTAAACATTTCTTAAAAAGAAGACATACAAATGGTGTACACATATATGAAAAAGTGCTCAGCATCAGTAATCATCAGGGAAATGTAAATCAAAACAATAATATCAGCTCACACCTGTCAGGATGGCTATTATTAAAAAGACAAAAAATAACAAGTGTTGGTCAGGATGTGCAGAAACAGAAACTCCTGTATACTGTTGGTAGGAATGTAAACTAGTACAGCCATTATGGAAAATGGTATGGAGGTTCATCAAAAAACTAAAAATAGAACTACCTTATGATCCAGCAATCCCATTTTTTGGGTATATATCCAAGGAAATGAAGTCAGTACGTTAAAGAGATATCTGCACTCCCATTTTCATTGTAGCATTATTCACAATAGTCAAGATACAAAATCAATGTAAGTGTTCAACAGATGAATGGATAAAGAAAATGTAGTATATACACACAGTAGAATACTCTTCAGCCATTTAAAAGAAAATTCTGCCATTTATGACAATATAGATGAAACTGGTGAATATTAAGTGAAATAAGCCAGGCACAAAAAAATAAGTATTTTATAATCTCACTTACATGTGGAATCTAAAAAAGTCAAACTGACAGAAACAGAGAGTAGAATGGTGGTTATCAGTGGTGAGGGAGGGGAGCTAGGAAGATGCTGGTCAAATGAAACAAACTTTCAGTTAGGAAGCATAAGTTCAAGAGATCAATTATACAGCATATCGACAATAGTTAATAACATATTGGATACTTGAAAATTGCCAAGAGAATTGTTCTAGCCACAAAAAATGTAAGTATACACGATAATGCATATGTTCATTATCTTTACTTTAGACATCCTACAATGTGAACATACATATTGAAACATCATGTTGTATACAATCTACAATTTTGTCAACTGAAATAACTTATTAAAATAAAACAAATGAACAGAGGTTCTGAGATCAGAGAGATAATACCAAAGAGTCTAACACTTGCATCACTGGAGTCTAAGAGGGAGAAAGTAGAGCAGAAAATATCTGAATGGCTTAAAACTTTACATATTTGATGAAAGGCATAAACTTACATTTAAGCTCAACAAATCCCAAAGAAAATAAATTCAAACACCCAGGCATATCATAATCAAACCAATAAAAACCAAAGACAAAGATTCCTGAAAATACTCTGAAAAAAATAATAGGTTTCATATAGGGGAATTATTACTTTAATGGCTGCACATTTCTCATCAGAAACCATGGAGGCTGAAAGAACAGAACTGTCAACACAGTATTTTATATCCAGCAAAAATATCTTTCATGAATTAAGGCAAAATAAAGACATTCTCAGATGAAGAAAAATTAAGAGAATTAAATGTCAATAGACTTGCACTAAAAGAAATTTTCCAGATGAAAAGGACTGATACCGATGTAAACTTGGAACATCAATAATTAAAGAAGATAAATACAAATGAAAAATATTGTGGTAAATGTGATAGACTGTTTTCCTGTTGGGTTCTTAAAAATATCTATGATAGTTGTAAGGAAAAAAGACATTGTCTGATGAGTCTTATTTTTTATTTTTATTGAGACCCAGCGTCTAGCTCTGTCGCCCAGGCTGGAATGGAGTGCAGTAGAGTGATCTTGGCTCACTGCAACTTCTGCCTCCTGGGCTCAAGTAATCCTCCCACTTCAGCCTCCTGAGTACCTGGGACTACAGGAACATGCCACCACGCCTAGCTAATTTTGTGTATTTTTTGTAGAGACGGGGTTTCACCATGTTGTCCAGGCTGGTCTCGAACTCCTGGACTCAAGCAATCTGCTCGCCTCAGCCTCCCGGTCCTGTTTGAAACTCACTCACTGCATCACTCACTGCAGCCTCGAACTCCTGGGCTCAAGTGATCCTTTAGCCTCAGCTGCCTAGTAGCTGGAACCACCACACCCAGCTAATTTTACTTTTTGTAGAGATGTGGTCTCACCACGTTGCCCAAGCTGGTCTCAAACTCCTGGCTTCAAACAACTCTCCTGCCTTGGCCTCCCAAAGTGTTGGGATTACAGGTGTAAGCCACCATGCCCAGCCAATTAATACTTTATATAAAAGAAGAGCTTAATTTTTCTAAATTTAAGACAAACATGCAGATTAAAAGGCAAGCCAAAATTAAATATTGCCAAGTTATTTTAATGGTCAGAATTAGAGAATCAAGTGCAATTACTAGAGTTGAAGAAGTCAAATATTTTTCAATTTGAAATCTTATCTGAGGGAAAACACTATCTGATTACTTTTAGGAAGCAACCCGGAGTTCATACTGACCTTTTTTTTTCCCTTAAGTATTTCTGAAATTTAAAGAAATAAGAATAGATTCTGGCTAAATTTTCAGGTCATTTGCAATTTTAAATTTTCTCATCATAAACCGCTTCAAGCTCTTTGATCACTTCCACTGATTACTACACAAGAAATAATTTGCAGAGTTTCCCTTTTATATCATTTACATTTAAATACAAGAAAATGCCCATAAAAATCTAAGAAATGTTCATTTCAAAAACTAACAAAATCAAACTATAAGTATTAAAGTACCCACAAAACCATTTTGGAATACCATGGAATTGAGTGAGGCAGGGAGTAACAACTCTCAAACTACTTTTATTTAATCTTACTTATATATTTAAGAATAAATTATCTTCAACAGACCTAATCTACTTGTGGAATCATTTCAAGGTATTCTGAATAATCACATCATTTATAGATATCAGAGCAGAACAAATTGGATTAAGTAAAGAACTATAATTATACTCTTAGGACATTTGCTGATGACAGAGGTTTCTCTGACACCAGTGACAAAGTAATATTTTCTGAAACCATTACGACATGCCTAGACAAATTAAATTTTTTAGCTTTATAACAAGAAAGCTCATAAATGTATCTCAGAGCATACAATTTTTTGGAAAATTGGTTAAATAGGTTATGTCACAGAGGAAACCTAATTTGCCTCTCTGCCAAGGAAATTTTTAAATAAGCCAATAATTTAACATTATGAGATCTGAAGTAATTACTTTTCTACATGGCAAGCTCCAGCCCAGTCACCAGTACCTCCTTTACCATATCCAATGAATATTTTAACATGACTTCCCTCTGATGGTCTTCAGCTTTACATGGATAGACTCTGACATCGATAATTCCTTAGAGAGGTGCTTATTCCACAAGCTGCTCTTGCTTTTTCTGAGGACATATATATGTATACAAGCGTTTTTAGATATCAATCATTTTTAAGTTTTTTTGCTTAAAATCAAAAGTTTCCTTACAGTATGTTTCAAAGATAAAATCACATTACATTATTGGGGAAACTACTAGTTAAGACTCTAAAATGCATACAAGGCTGGGTGCAGTGGCTCATGCCTGTAATCCCAGCACTTTGGGAGGCCAAGGCAGGCAGATCACTTAAGGCCAGGAGTTTGAGACCAGCCTGGCCAACATGGTGAGACCCCATCTGTACTTACAAAAAAAAAAAAAAATTGGCCGGGCCTGGTGGCACTCACCTCTAATCACAGCTACTCAGGACACTGAGGCATGAGAATCACTTGAACCCAGGAGGCAGAAGTTGCATGAGCTGAGATAGTGTCACTGCACTCCAGCCTGGGCGACAGAGCAAGACTCTATGTCTCCTAAATAAATAAATAAAATGCATACAAAATAGTTGCAGTAGTACCTGCAGACAGATACAGAATTAAAGGAAAAGGAATCCTTAGGAAAATTCTATATCCTATCTACAGTACCTCTTAAGCTCCCTCTGCTGGTTACCATTTAAATAAAGTAGGAAAAAATGTTCCTTTTTTCTTTGAGGGGGTGATGGGAGATGCAGGATGAAGGATGAAGTTGATAATGTTACTACTAAAATTGAAAGGAGATTCTCTTAAAAGGGGGCTAAATCTAACTGATGACTATCTTCTGTAAGAAGGCTTTAAAAGGATTTCCAAACAGATTGGGGGAAGAGGGACTGAAAATAAGGGGAGTGACTGCCAAGTCTGAATATGTTAATCATTAAATTGATATGCCAAAATGCAAAAGCATTTAGTATAAATCAACTATAAATGATTATAACTTAACACTAGAAAAATTAAGAATTTAAATGTATTTCACAAACTTCACCAGAACAAAAAATTTTTATCACACTATTTAATCTACTTAGTTTCAATATTAAGGTTTATTTTTTCTTCCAGAGTGAAAGTAACAATTTAAATAATTATCAGGATGTATAAACGAATATCCATTCAGATAAAACATTACTGCTTAAAAGTGGCTATCTAAGAAATATTTTGCATGTAATAAATATATTTCATGTTTAGGTTAACAGGCACCATCTTGAGAGCAGAAGTTTTTTTTTTTAACTAATAAATAAATTACATTCAAAAAAACAAGGTGTTTATATCTGAGTATATCATTAAATGTTTTTCTTCATATAGCACCCAAACTTCAAACTGTCTAGAAAGTATCTCCTAAAATATAACTCATACCTTAAGTAATAAAAATAAAGGCCAAGAAAAAAAATCAATTTAAGACAAAATGTACAGTTTATATTCTTAATTCCCCATTCAATAAAATATCAACTGCCAATTTACTAAAAGTAAATGAACTGTATAGATGCAATCTGTTAGCACTGAAAATCTGAAATATATATTTTTAAAAATCACTCTGACAGTATTTAAAATATTGCATCTCTGGTGGCAAACCTGAAAACAATCAAGCATCTTATTACCCTAGTTTTCATACCTACCCCACACCCCATCACTTTTTATCCTTTACATCCATCCAGCATATTTTTTTTTTTTTTTTTTGGCAAATACACTTACTTATATCCCAAACACAAAACACTGACAATACTCCTTGGTAAACAAGGAAATCCCAGAACAGTCCAAGCCTACACAGCTTGTGTGGCACAGGCTAAATGACAGGAGAGAAACAATCAATGGCCCTTATTGATGCAGTCAGAATGCTCCTGAGAGTCCGTAACTGTTTGAGAATTTGCTGATGTAATCCTGACAGAAGTTTCAGCAGGTTTGGCAGACCAAATATCAGAGAATAAGTCTTTGATTGATAATTTTTCTATTTATTTCTGCCAAGGCGACTGAAAACACGAAAGCCTTTTCATCAGACAGGTTAGCATAGATGTCAATTTCCTTTTCCTGTTTCTCTGTTAAAAGAAAAAGGGAAAGTTTAATACAAAGGCAGTAGATGCAGTAAATTTAAATTTTTTAAAGCTTTCAAGTATTTCTTTAAATGACAGTATTATATATAATACTACAATATACATTAAATATTACTATGCTACTGAACTAAAAAGTTTTTTAAATTATACAAAGGAGTTACCGAAATGAAGATTAAATGAAGACAATATATATTTCTATACACAGGTGATCTAACAGCTACATCATTTCTCTAAGAGCCTCATATATTTCTATCTCCTCACTGAATCAAAATGAATTTTCTCTGCTAGACAAAATTCACTCTGAGAGATGGTCCCCTTCTGAACATCAATGGTCACTTTATGAATACATTAACATATTCATCTTCATCTTCTTATACAGGAAATAACATTTATTTCTATCTTTCCCCTCTCATTTACAAATGTAATCCAAGTTCACAGAAAATTTGAAAAAGAAAACAAAAATCACTGGTAATCTCATGAGTCACCAAAAATCACAATTAACATCTTGGTATGTATTCTTCTGAGTTACTTTTTCAGGGTCCCCTGATTCTATTTTTACTTTGTTTTGACATTCTAATCAAAGTTAAATGCATATAATTTACAATCAAATCATTTTTATAAAACTTGTTAAACAGAAGTCCTTTGCCCCATGCACATTTCCCATTCTCCAAATGCAACTACTTTTTTGGTGACTTTTTTTTTCCAGTTGTTCCTTTTTGCTTTTACAAAAACAAATCTCTAAGTAACATTTGTATAAGATGCTACTTCAGGGTTTTAGGCATTACTGATTCACTTTTCCCCATGGAAAATAAGGGTTACACTCTTTTGCATCTCTTGCCCCAGTAAACACTCTGCCCATCCCTCATCTTCTCACTATAGTTCAATCACAACTTCAGTAACATCAATTTTCAATGATTACATTATTATGCCTACGGTAAGTGATTTCACTTTTCCTTTACATTGTTTTCCCTGAAGTGATTCTCTTTTTACTTGCTTAGTTCTCATTTCTAACTCAACCCAAAGTCTTTCCTAGTTGTATAAATTTTTCAGGATGTTTATACATATAAGGTATTTTATCATTTTTATCTTGTGGAAGAAGTCTCTCCAAGTCTTCCAACCTGCTCCAGTATGAAATGGTTGCTCTCTAGGCCTACTGCACAATTTGCACAATTATCATCTTGTGCTCTTTCATCAGCATCATGCTGGAGACTCTCATCTCTAGAGTCGGGTGGACCCACCTTTGTCTTGAATCCAAAGATCCTTTCTTGGTTTACTTCCTTATTTTGGTAGCAGGTAACTTACAGGGGCTTCCTAAGAAAGGGAGTATTGGTAGCAAATTTTTTGAGACCCTGAATGTCAGAAAATATATTTAGTCTACCTTCACATTGATTCATGGTTTGACTGAGTATAGATTTGTAGGTTTCCGCCTAGAACTGTGAAGGCAGTAAATTGTCTTCTGACTACTGGTGCCACTGTTGAGAAAACCCAATACCTTTTTTAGAGTTATTTTTAAAATCAATGATAAATTTACACAGAGTGAAATACACAGATTCTCTATGTGTTCAACTGGAGGAGTTCTGACAAACATATACAAACATGTAACCCATGTCACAATCAACATATAACAAATTTCCTCCAGAAATCCCTCATGCTTCTTTCCAGCCAATCCCTCTCTACACCTACAAGCAACCATTGTTCTGATTTCTATTACCATAGAATCATTCTGTCTGTTCCTAAACTTCACATAAATGGCATCATATATAGTATGTACTCTTTTGTGTCTAGCTTATTTTGCTCAACATGTTTTTGACATTCATTGATGCTATTCATATATCAGTAGTTTGTTCTTTGCTGGACAATATTCCATTGTATTAGTTCCAACATCATTTTGCTTTTCTTTTTTCTGAAAACCTGAGGAATTTTCTTTAACCAAAGAGATATGAGATATAATGACAAACTCTGGCATAATTTATCTTTTTAACCATCCGTTAGACTGGGAATTTGTAGGCCCTTTTAACAAAGAAACTAAATGTCCTTCAGGTTGGGAAAATTTTCTTGAATAAATAATTGTCATTGTTAAAGTCATTGATGACTTCCTTCTCCTCCATCTTCCATGTTCCTTATCTGAAACTTCAATTATTTACAGATGTCAGACCTCACACTGGTCCTCTAAATTTATGGTTTCCATTCTGTTTTTTCCATCTCTTTTCAATTGATATACCTTCTGGAACCTTTCTTCAATTTTATCTTTAAGCCTTTTATTAAAGTTGTTCATTTCTGTGTATCATCTATGTTTTGGGGGTTTTTTGGGAATATTTTAAAGCTCATATTCCAACTGGCTTTTTGACCTCTGCAATTTCCTTTTAAATATCATCTTGTTCGTTTTATAATTACAATTACTTCTTTTGCTAAAGATATTAATAATAGTTTATAGTTTTTCTTTTCCCTGCAAAAACTTGTTGTTTTCCAGGTTATTTTTTCTCTCCTGTTGATTTGGTCTTAGCCTTTCAAACTATAATACACGCTTTCTTCCAGATATCTGGGTAATTCTTGGCAATATGCTCATATATAGGAGAGTGACCAAAGAAGCTGATTAGAAACATTTACACATATGTGGAGCTTGACTGTAGTCATCAGATTAGGATGATCCAATTAGGCCACTTCTCTGTGAATCTCTAATGAGCGTATCTTTATTTGGGGCCTTTTCTCTTGGATCCTTCAGATTCTCTAGAGAAGATATGTTCCATCTTTTTTTACCTGGACGCTAATAAGCCAAACTCAAGAACTCAGTATTTACTATGTCCTATTTTCACCTAGGCTTCCTGATCTTAACATGGTATCCTGGCCATCAACAGACACCTGGTGTTCCTGAGACCAAAGACTGTATTATTTATCTTTTTCAAAGGATAAAGTTGGGGGATAAGAGGGTAAACAGTCCTAGTGGGCTATTCATAAAAAGACTTGCAAACAGTCTTCTCATTTTTAGCCTCAATTCCACTTCTACTTCCAGACATAACTGATACACAAATTTCCTGACTTTTAGGTAATTGTGTAATAAAAATCAGTTTCTTTCTTAGATTTCCCCAAAGGAGTTTAGAGCTAGATGTGTTTCTTCAATCCACCATCTTCAGCTTGAAGTTTACATTCATTCTTTTTTTTTTTTTTTTTTCCCCCCGAGACAGAGCTCGCTCTGTCACCAGGCTGGGCAATGATGCGATCTCAGCTCACTGCAACCTCTGCCTCCTGGGCTCAAGCGATTCTCCTGCCTCAGCCTCCCAAGTAGCTGGGACTACAGACGCACACCACCACACCTGGTTAATTTTTTTTTTTTTTTTGTATTTTTAGTAGAGACAGGGTTTCACCATGTTGGCCAGAACGGTCTCGATCTCTTGACCTCGTGATCCGCCCGCCTCCGCCTCCCAAAGTGCTGGGATTACAGGCATGAGCCATCACACCCGACCCATTCATTCTTAAGTTCATTAATATGATGTTCAGAATTGCCTAACATATTTTAATCAGTCAAAATGTCACTTCTATAATATCCAGAATACCCTTATATATAAAATGAAGACTTACATCAGACTAACAAAAATTATTTAATGATTTGTTTTTATGACTTTGTAAATATATATTATTACGATGATGTCTAACAAGCTTTCCTTTTCCATTCTTCCTTCTTATTCGGTTTCAAAATAGAAGTCTTTTTTTCCCCTTTGGACCTCTCATTTGACTAGATAGAAAAGTCCATTTTTAAGTTAGGTTTTTTAGACACATTGTCAGGTTTTCCTTAATTCACGTGTTAAAGTTAAAACTTGCTTCAAATTTTTCAAATGCTCTAAGAGCAAGGAATCAATAAAAACCAACGAAATAGCTATTTAGCACTAAGAAGCATATCCAAGAAATCTATTCTAAAACACAGACATTGGCCGGGCGCGGTGGCTCAAGCCTGTAATCCCAGCACGTTGGGAGGCCGAGACGGGCGGATCACGAGGTCAGCAGATCGAGACCAGCCTGGCGAACATGGTGAAACCCCGTCTCTACTAAAAAATACAAAAAATTAGCCGGGCAAGGTGGTGGGCGCCTGTAGTCCCAGCTACTCAGGAAGGCTGAGGCAGGAGAATGGCATAAACCCGGGAGGCGGAGCTTGCAGTGAACCGAGATCCGGCCACTGCACTTCAGCCTGGGCGACAGAGCGAGACTCCATCTCAAAAAAACCAAAAAACAAAAAACACACAGACATTTCAAAAGTTCATGTTAGGTTGGTACAAAAGTAAAACGACAATTACTTCTGCACCAGTCTAATGGTTCTTGTCCATATTATATTTAAGAGTACAGTGGTTTACAACAAAGATTGGCAAACTAGGCCAAGTGCAGTGGCTCATGCATGCCTGCAATCCCAGCACTTTGGAAGGCCAAGATGAAAGGATCACTTGAGCCCAGGAACTTGAGACCAGCCTGGGCAACATAGTGAGACCTCATTTATACTAAAAGTAAAAAAAAATTAGCCTGGCGTGGTGGCGTGCACCTCTAGTCCCAACTACTTGGAAGGCTGAGGCAGGAGGATCACTTGAGCCCAGGAGTTCGAGGCTGCAGTAAGCCATGATCACTCCACTGCACTTCAGCCTGGGTAACAGAGTGAGAGACCTTATCTCAGAAGGAAAAAAAAAAAAAAAAAAAAAAAGCAAGGAAAGAAAAAGAAAGAAAGAGATTGGCAAACTATAGTACAAGTACCAAATGTGGCCCATCACCTGCTTTATAAAGTATTACTGGAACACAGGCATGCCCATTCATTTATGCATGGTTTATGGCTGCTTTCCAGCTAAAATGGCAGAGCTGAGTAGTTGTGAGAGAGATAGTATGGCCCACAAAGCCTAAAACATTTACTATCTGGCTCTTTACAGAAAAAGTGTAATGACTTCACGGTCTACGTAAGATTCCAGTTTGTGCTACAAAAACTAATTTAAGCAATTTCCTGCAATTTGTATCAAAAACAAATAAATTAAAAGCATATATTACTCTAGAAATAGCTTTCCTAAAATTTTTCTGTAATAAACAGAAAATGCCTAAAAAATATTTACAGCCAAATAAATGCTTCCTTTTTCAAGTAATCATGAAATAAAAGCTGAAATGTGGCATATATACAGTTCTACCACAAGTATACAGACTTCATTTCCCCAGCTAAAGACTGTCATTATCTGCTTTCTCATCTCCTCTCACCCACCACCAGAAGCATTCTTTTCTTTCAGCTGCATTCCCTCTACTTCAACTGAAAAGAATGTTGTTTTCTGAGCCAGGCAGTAGTTCTCTCTTTTCCTTTTTCTCTGTTGACTTTTCTTTACCTAGTTTCCCTTCTAAAATAATCCTTGGCATAGGTTTTCTGCACCCTATTGTTAAAGAAACATTCACATTGAATAAATAACTCAAACCCTCTGGAAGAGCATAATAGAAAGAAAGAGAAAAGCAGTAAAATTACCCAAGGAATAAGGAGTACCTCAGCACAGCCTTCCTAGAATACAGTAAAAAATGATATAAATCTTATTCCTTTAGCCATACAATAGTAAAACACCTTTAACTTTGATAAAAGCTAGGAATGGCTATACTGGTAAAGCTGTTTTCTAGCAATAGTAACTTTATTCAAATAAAAGCACATAAAGCAGAGAGAAATAGTGAAGTGGTAGAATGTTCTCATTGTCTAAAATAAGTGAAATTTACATTTATACAAAAAGCACTTGAGTAAGACAGAACATCTGAAAAGCAAAGCATAACTCACAAATAGTGTAAGAAATTATAAATGCATTTCAATGAAGATGAAATCATTTTGACAGAGGTTTTTAAAGCACAATAAAGAGCAACTATCCCTTTTTTAAATTAACTCCTGGCTTGAAAGTCTCAATTTTAAAAAGATACTTGTGGATATATAGAGGTTCATTATACTATTTCCTCTACTCTTGCATATGATGAAATTTTCCATAAGTTTTTAAAAAGATGCATACATCAAAGAAAAAGAGAAACTGAAGTTTTAATGTCTAAAAACAAGTTATTGGTAGATATTTGTCAGAAGAAAGGAGAAGACCTGTAAGGAGAAAAAGAAATATACTCTGGACCAAGAATTCATCTACACAAAAGCTGCCTCAGAGTAGGAAGCACACAAATCGCCCAATAAGCAGTTAAAAACTCCACCAAGAACACTTTCAATAGTAAAAGTTTAAAACTCACAGTGTAACAGTTTGAAATAGTCTTAACAGAACTCAGACGTGTCTTAAAAAGACAAAAAAAAAAAAAAGGTCCCAAGACTGGGAAGCCGAGGAGGGCAGACTGCTTGAGCCCAGAAGTTCAAGACTAGCCTGGGCAACATGGTGCAACCCCCTCTACAAAAAAATTAGCTAGGCATGATGGTGCACACCTGTAGTCCTAGCTATTCAGGAGGCTGAGGAAGAATCACCTGAGCCCTGGAGGTTGAGGCTGCAGTGAGCCATGATTGCACCACTGCACTCCAGCCTGGGTGACAGAGCAAGACCCTGTCTCAAAAAGGAAAAAAAAGAAGGTACAATCATTTTAACAGGCTTCTCCAGGATGTCATATACAAATCACCTTTGAACTCTATTATCATCAGTTTATAGCAAGGTAAATTTTACCTAACTAAGCCTTTAGGTTTCCAATAACAATTAAATTCCTGTGATTAAAAAAATAATAAGCATCCACCATAGAGGAAATGCTTTCAAACTAAAATATGAGTTGTGATTTTAAGTCCAGGAACTCAATGCCTCCACTTTCTTCACTACTACCTAATTAAGATCCCAGATCAATTTAATACTTGAAAAAAAAAAAAAAAAAACTGCTTGATTTATTTCATACCTCTTTCTTCCTCATGCTTTTTGGCAGATGCACTTTTAGGTCTTCCTCTTCCTCGTCTGATATGATCTGAATGGCTGTTACTTCGAGACCTCTTTCTGTTTTCTAAATCTTTATTTACTGTAGAATTTATCTTCTCTCTCCTAACTCTCTCTGTTCGCCTCCTCTTGGCCTCATGCTTGTTTTCTGTATGGATGAATAAAAGTGATATATTTTAGGGCTTAGCAAGAACTGTTTGCCCAAGTTCTCATTGTCTTCCTTTTTCTTTCTAAATAGCACTACAGTATGCTTCCTGGCATATTTCATAGAACTACAACCATAACATGTATGTCTCCCCCACACCCACATAAGAAAAAAAGAAATTCAATGGAATTCAGATCGCAATAACACATGAAGTAGGAGGAATCTTGGAAGAGAAAACAAGTTTCTTCATTTGGCAGCTTAAATTTCAGCCTCTACAAGTTCACACAATTCCATAGCAACCTGTCTGCCTTTTTCTTCCTGTTTACAAGCTAAAAGTAGTGAAATATTAAGAAAAGAAAAAAAAATTCCATACCTTTTTGCCCTCTACCTGAATTAAAGATTAAAATACGTGAAATATGCAAAAGTAAAACTGATCTTAAAGACAATATATTAAGCTTACAATAAAAATCAAACAGAAGGCCGGGCGCGGTGGCTCACGCCTGTAATCCCAGCACTTTGGGAGGCTGAGGCGGGCGGATCACAAGGTCAGGAGATCGAGACCATGGTGAAACCCCGTCTCTACTAAAAATAGAAAAAAATTAGCCGGGCGCAGTGGCGGGCGCCTGTAGTCCCAGCTACTC
>NW_012107463.1:640083-650282 GCF_000951045.1 Mandrillus leucophaeus | reverse complement strand
TCTGATATAAGAGCATGTTGCTCCATAAATGGAATAGCAATAGGGAAACTTTACTAAATATGGTGATTTAATTAATGCAAGAAGTCACTCCTCCCACTCTAAACAAATCAAAATGTTGGATAAGACAAACAATAAACTTAAAGAAAAAAATATATATGATACCCTGCTTTAACACATACCTGCAATCAAAAGCAAGAAAGAGAATTCCCCAAATGCCAAAAATCACAGTGGTAAAGGGGCAAAACAAACAGAAAAATTCATATCCAAAGAACTAAAGGGAACAATGTGAAAGACTATAAAATAAGTATGATAATAGACTGCTGTAAAAATGAAAAGTAAAATGTAATATTATCTCCAAATAACATATCCTTGGAGAATTAATCTGAAGTTTCAAATTAGACATATACCAGATAATACAAGAACATTTAATTATCCCAGATTGCAAGAAAGTTATTAAAGACAAGCAGGGTGTTGTTAAGACTTGGGCTAACATGAAGAGGTTCCTACTATTATAGGACAATTTGAGTATCAATAAAAATAATAACTGTTAATAGACTGAAATATATCAAGCATATGAATATATTAACATTAAAAACAAAAACTACTTGGCCACCAGATGAAGATACTAAAGAAGCAACTCATTACTTTGAAAATTTAAATAAAGGGAAAGAACAAAGCATTTCTTCTGCTTTTTCTATTTAAACTGTGCTACTCACAGGGTAACCAAAGGGCAGATGAAGAGGTTTCTCATGTTAAAGCTAATAAATGAAGAAGGAATGACAGAATCAGAATATCAACACTTTTCAACCTGCAATGAACTAAAGGTTCTAAGCACTGAACATCAGCAGGTACTAACATCACTAAAAGAGAGAGAAGCAGGCCAGGCATGGTGGCTCAGGCCCGTAATCCCAGCACTTTGGGTGGCCGAGGTGGGTGGATCACCTGAGGTCAGGAGTTGGAGACCAGCCTGACCAACATGGCGAAACCCCGTCTCTACTAAAAATACAAAATTAGCTGGGTGTGGTGGCACATGTCTGTAACCCCAGCTACTTGGGAGGCTGAGACAGGAGAATCGCTAGAACCTAGGAGGCAGAGGTTGCAGTGAGCTGAGATTGTGCCATTGTACTCCAGCCTGAGCAACAAAAATGAACTCCATCTCAAAAAAAAAAAAAAAATTCCAATCTCTCCAGTCCTTATATCTAACTTACAACTAATAGGAAAAAGAGAAGTTATTCAAGGAATATGTTAACTGACACCATGGGAATACAAACAGCACACACAAATGAACAAGTGATGCCATTTCTTCAACATCTAACTTGCAAGCAAAAAAAAGAGAAAATAATAGACAATAAGAGGGTTAAAAAAAAAAATCAGGATCAGTAGCTCATGCCTGTAATCCAAAAGCACTTTAGGCATTTGGGAGGCCGAGGCAAGAGGACTGTTTGAGGTCAGGAGTTTGAGATCAGCCTGGGCCACACAGCAAGACCCTGTCTCAGCCTGGGTGACAAAGTGACACCCTGTTCTTACACAAATGACGGGGCGTGGTGGCTCATGCCTGTAATCCCAGCATCTTGGGAGGCCGAAATGGGTGGATCACCTGAGGTCAGGAGTTCAAGAGCAGCCTAGCCAACATGATGAAACCCCATTTCTGCTAAAAATACACAAATTAGCCAGGTATGGTGGTGTGCACCTGTAGTCCCAGCTACTCAGGAGGCCAAGACACGAGAACTGCTTGAACCCAGGAGGAGAAGGCTGCAGTGAGCTGAAATTGTGCCACTGCATTCCGTCCTGGGTGACAGAGCGAGGCTCTATCTCAAAAAATAAATAAATAAATAAATAAAGAAGATAGCACCCATATGCAATTTGTGGACCTTATTTAAAATCTGTTTTTAAAACTCTAAGATAATTTATGAGAAAAGTGAAAACGTGAACACAAGTTGGATATTTAATAACAAGGAATTATTAATTTTTTATGTTATAATGGCATTGTGCTTACATTTTTTAATGTTCATCTTTTGGAAACATAATGAAATGTTTATAACTGAAATTATATGGGATTTGCTTCAAAATGATGCAAGGGAAGATGTTCAGGATTGTGGATGGGGCAGGGTTGGTCATTTTCTACTTTTGCATATGCTTAGAATTTCTCAAAACAATAAAGGTTAAGAGAAATAGTGATAAATAAAGCTTTATATAGTATGCCTATTAAAGTCTAACAGTGAATTTAGGTTTGTTCCCCCAGCAACCCAGTCATCTCTGCAAACTTCTTCACAGCCAAACTTCTCAAAAGAGGTGCCTGTACTTCCTGCCTTCAGTTTCTCATCTCCCATTCACTCATCAAATCTATTACAGTATAGTTCCTATCCCAATGAAACTGATTGTCAAAAACAACAAAAGGACACATGCACACGTATGTTTATTGCGGCACTATTCACAATAGCAAAGATTTGGAACCAACCCAAATGTCCATCAATGATAGACTGGATTAAGAAAATGTGGCACATATACACCATGGAATACTATGCAGCCATAAAAAAGGATGAGTTCATGTCCTTTGTAGGGACATGGATGAAGCTGGAAACCATCATTCTCAGCAAACTATCGCAAGGACAAAAAATCAACCACCACATGTTCTCACTCATAGATGGGAATTGAACAGTGAGAACACTTGGACACAGGAAGGGGAACATCACACTCCGGGGCCTGTCGTGGGGTGGGGGAAAGGGGGAGGGATAGCATTAGGAGATATACCTAATGTAAATGACGAGTTAATGGGCGCAGCACACCAACATGGCATATGTATACATATGTAACAAACCTGCACGTTGTGCACATGTACCCTAAAATTTAAAGTATAATAATTTAAAAAAAAACCTGTTATCAAATCTTTAGACACCTCACTTACCATCTTACACCATCTCTCAAAACTTCAACAAAGATCACTACTACTTTCCTTGAAATTATTTCGCTTGATTCTCAGGCTCCCCTAGTTTCCTCATCTCACCAGCCACTCCTCCTAATCGCCTTTGTTGTGTGCTCTTCCCCCAGGTGCTTTCCCAATCTAATGTCAAAGCCCCAGGATTCTGTCCGGAGGCCTCTTCTCTTACTTAGACTTTGCCTAGATCATCTCATAAACCCACAGCATTAAACACTATTGTTATAATGTGTCCGGAGCTGCGTGGCCCGGCCATAGCGATTATAACTGACGACTGACGCCTGAGCTCTATACGCTTCCACTCTATGCCTCCTCCCTAGATTTACTTTCTTCCCTGTTCTGCTGTCTCATACGCCAGTACAAAATGGCGCTCTTCCGGGTTCTTCATCACCCATTTTCCCGCGCCCGGGAAAATGATCAACTTACAGCGCAGGCGCCATCCTGTGCCCGGGAAAATTACCAACCGACGGCGCAGGTGCAACATGATGTCCGATCGAAGAAACGGAGACCTACCTGGCCACGCCCACCACAGGGCCACCATCATCGCCCTGGCCCAACCTCCGCCCCTGCCGGTCTATATAAGGCATTACACTGTCACCAATAAACGAGACTTGATCAGGATACTGTCTTGTCTCCATTTCTTGTGTCTCTTGTCCCACCGAGTTCCCACTCCCTCTTCTAGGGCCTACATTGACGATCCCGCGGGACGGGACAATAATGGCTACAAAGTTTTCACCTTCTGCTTGATTTCTTCCCTAAACTCTAGACTGCCTACCTGACAAATTCACTTGAATGTCTCAAAGGCATTTCAAATTGTATCAAAAAACAACTCTTGATTTGCCCTCTCCCAAATCTGTTACTCCTCCTACTTTCATCATATTAGTAAAAAGCATCACCTGGTTGTACAAGTCAAATAACTTGCAGTCATTTGTGACTCATCTTGCTTCCTGTACCATCGCAAAGGCCCACAGGTACTCCTTGCAAAATATACCCATAATCTCTTCATTTCTCTCCACCTCCATGGGCAACATCCCAGCCAAACCTATTCTCTACATATCAGTCAACATTATCTTAAAAAAAAAAAAAAATCAAACGGCATAGCTTCCCTTCTAAAGCCTCTCATTAGCTTTTTTTCCATATTTAAAGTAAAAATTCCTTACCAAAGACAAGTCCCCAACAGATCTGGCATTTGCCTCTTTCTCCAGTCTCATGATGCTCATGCTCACCACTTTGCTCACTACACTCCAGACGTGCCTTTCCTTTAATAAAACGAGCTCCTTCCTCCGCTGAGTCTATGTATATGCTAATCCTTCTGCCTAGAATTATCTTCCCAAGGCTCTTCATGAGATAAGCTTTTTTTTTTTTTCTTTCAGATATCCATATACAGGTCACTTGCTCTGATTCTCCCAGCCCAAGTCACTTCCTGTAATCTACTACAGCTATAATCTGTTATTTATTTACTTATATGCTCAATACGTCTCCTCCATCAAAATACACAGGCTTTATGAAAGTTAGGAATCCTTTGCCTACCTTATTTGCAGAACCTAGAACATTATTTACACAGACTGTTGAATAAATAAAATCGGATAGGACATACATTTACCTCACCACCTTCTCAAAATCCCATTGAATGAGAAGAAACATGGGAAAAGGGGAAGGAGAAAAAGGAAAACATATATGTGGTGCTGGAAACAAGAAAAAGGTACTATTAATGACCCAAAATTACAGAATTTCAGCAAACTGGCAACCTGATGGTTCTGATAAGAAACAGCAATAAAATAAACTACAATTCAAAAATAGGAGTAAGTGATAGCTGCTATAGAAGGGAGAGCTGTTCCTCCCAAAGGAGGATTCTCAAGGATAATCCCAGGGCAGGACAAAAAGTACAGTAAGTGAGAGCAGGCCACCAGGTGATCATCAAAATAACTAGAGACTACTGCAGTACAGTTGGGTCTATGGATACAGAGCAACTGACATAAGGAGGCTCTTATGAACAGAGCAATGTGCAAGAGAACTTCAAACCTCCATAACATAGGAAAAAGCCAGCTCCTGACAGGAATGAAATATTGTAAGAGATTTCACATTCCACCCCAGAATGAAGCCTGCCTTATTTTGGCAATAAGGGAATTCACCAGTGTATTGCCTGCTCACCTCCTGCTACTAAACTCCCAGTTATACACTGAAGAGCTCTGTTGTCAAAACAGACATTTAAAACAGTATAGGATATTCACTAAACTTATCTACACTGATAAACCAAGTCCTTCATTTGTATCAAACCAACAGCCAATTAAACATTACTAGCTATAAGAAGAAAATAAAAGTCGAGAGAAGAGCCAAAATAAAACAGGAAGAACAAAGATAGTTCAACAAACAAACAAATAAAACATTCTAATGCATACCTTGAGAGATCTGAAAGGAGATTATCATTAAGAATAAAATTATTTTTGCAGAAACAGAAAAACCCATCCTAAAATTCACATGGAATCCCAAGGATTTCCAAATAGCCAAAACAATCTTGAAAAAATTCAAAGTTAAAGGTCCCACACTTCTTGATTTCAAAACTTACTACAAAGCTATAATAATCAAAACAGTATGGTACTGACATAAAGGAATAAAAATAAAGCTCAGACATAAACACATACATACAGTCAAAGGATTTTCAATAGGACTCTGAGACAATTCAAGGTAAAGTACAGTATCTTCCACAAGTTGTAACAGGAAAACTGGGTATCTACACAATGTAGCATAATTCACATTAGCCAAAAAACCCTTATCTTACTCCATACACAAAAATGGATCAAATATCTAAATATAACCACTAAAACCATAAAATTGCTTTAAAAATCTTGGAAAAGCTTCATGACATTGGATTTTGGCAATAATTTCTTGGATATGGTACCAAAAGCAAAAGCAAAAGCAAAGAAAGAAAAAAAAACCAGGCAAAATGGATTTCATCAAAATTAAACATCTGTGTATCAAAGGACACTATCAACAGAATGAAAAGGCAACACATGGAATGGGAGAAAATATGGGCAAATTATTACAAGATAAGAGATTAGGCCAGGCGCGGTGGCTCAAGCCTGTAATCCCAGCACTTTGGGAGGCCGAGACGGGCGGATCAGGAGGTCAGGAGATCGAGACCATCCTGGCTAACACGGTGAAACCCCGTCTCTACTAAAAAAAAATACAAAAAACTAGCCGGGCGTGGTGGCAGGCGCCTGTAGTCCCAGCTACTCGGGAGGCTGAGGCAGGAGAATGGCGTAAACCCGGAAGGCGGAGCTTGCAATGAGCTGAGATCCGGCCACTGCACTCCAGCCTGGGCGACAGAGCAAGACTCCATCTCAAAAAAAAAAAAGAGATTAATATTCAGAATAATATAAAGAACTTAGAAGTGAACAACAACAAAAAAATCCCCAATGCAAGAATGGGCAAAGGACTTGAATAGGTATTTCTCCAAAGAAGATATATAAATGGCCACTAAGCACATGCAAAGATGTTCAATATCACATGAATAAGAAAATGCAAATCAAAACCACAGCAAGATACCACTTCATACTTACCAGATTATTATAAAAAGCAAAGCAAAACAAAATCAGAAAATAAGTGTTGGTGAGGATGTAGAAAAACTGGAACATCTGTACACTGCTGGTAGAAATGTAAAATGGAGCTGCTATGGAAAACAGTAAAGTCAGTCCTCAAAAAATTAAAATAGAATCAACATATGATCCAACAATTCCTCTGGGCATATACTCAAAAGAAATGAAAGCAGATATCAGGACAGATATTTGTATACCATGCAGCATTATTCACAATAGCAAAAAGGTTAAACCAATCCACGTGTCCACTGATTAATACATGAATAAACTAAATATGGCATATACATAAAATGCAATATTATTTAACCTTAAAAAGGAAATTCTCATGCATGTTACAACATGCAGGAAACCTTGAGGACACTGTGTTAAGTAAAATAAGCCAGACCCAAAAGGACAAATATTGTATGATTCCATTTACATGAGGTGCCTAGAGCAGTGAAATTCACAGACAGAGAAAGTAGAATGGTGGTTGCCCGGGGCATGGGGGAGAAGGAAATGGCAGTCATTGTTTAATGGGTACAGAGTTTCAGTTTGGAAAAATAAGTTCCGGAATTGGATGGTAGTGATGGTTAAGAATACAATATGAATGTACTTAATGCCACTAAACTGTACATTTATAAATGGTTAAAATAGTATATTTTGTTATATTTTACCATAATAAAACTATTTTCAAAATTCTATGAAAAAGAAGAAATTAGAAAACAAGATACCCTGCTAAAGTTTAGGTCCTAATAAGCTAAAATGGTAGACATGCTTGATGACGAAATTATAGATGTAGAAAGGAAAATCAACAAAATGTCCTGGAATAAAGCAAAAAGACAAAAAGAGAATGTGACAGAAAGTAAAGAAAAATGAAGGAAAGATCCAAGAAACCTAATAGATATCCCTATGACAGAACTGCTAATTATCTACCCATTATTCCTTCTCCCTGTCTTCATTAAGAACAGAATCTTGTTCTGTTAAAGAGGGCAATATGCCTAAAATCGGTATATATTCTCAAGACTCTCCCTGCAGGTGAGGTGGCATCTAGCTCTAGCCAATGACAGGTAAGTGAAACTGGGTAAGGTTTCCAGAAAGATTTTTTCTAGGGAAGAAGCATAGCTGGCATGCCCCTTTGTTTCTCTGCTCTTCCCTCTTCTTCCTTCTTGAAATGTGTATAGGATGCTTAGAGGTGCAATAAGAACTACCTCAGAACAATGAGGGTAAGCCACATCTTCTTAAGGTGGAAGAAAGAGAAGAGACTAAGTCTTTGATGAAATCATTGAGCCACTACCCTTGTACTGCCTATCTTTATCCTCCTTCCAATAGTGTCAATTTCCAATACAGTGTACAACACAATCCTAACATGATCCTATAGGCATGCCAGAATGAAAAGGAAAGGAAATGGGGGGAAAAGCAATAATGGATAAAAACTGCCTTGAGTTGAAGAGCTGAGCTTTCAGATGGAAAGGACCCACTGAATGCCAAGGAAGAATGAGAACAAAATTAAAGTGTGAATGCAAAACAAAGGCACTCTCCACAATATAAGATAAGAAATGTACCATTATGTCTTGTCTGGAAAAGTTTTTCCAGGAATAAAACAATTTCTGGGAAACTTGTTCCAAAAGTAAAAACACATGGGTTAAAAGGAACAAACACACAGTATGTAAGAAAGAGTGGTACCAGGCGTGGTGGTTCACCCCAGTAATTCCATCACTTTGGGAGGCCGAGGCGGGCAGATCCACCTGAGGTCAGAAGTTCAAGACTAGCCTGGCCAACATGGAGAAACCCCGTCTCTACTACAAATAAAATAATTAGCCAGGCATGGTGGCACATGCCTGTAATCCCAACTACTAGGGAGGCTGAGGCAGGAGGATCATTTGAACCCAGGAGGTGGAGGTTGCAGTGAGCCGAGATCAGGCCACTGCACTTCAGCCTGGGTGACAGAGCAAGACTCTGTCTCAAAAAGAAAGAAGAAAGAAAAGAAAAGAAAAGAAAAGAAAAGAAAAGAAAAGGGATTATCCTGGGAGTACAATTGAAAGAAATCCTAGTACAAGAGCTGTACAGCAGACCTAAAAACAATCAGTCTTAATTAGAAGTCAAAGAACTCTATGAAAAGTGTTTTGAAGATGAATATAGATATCATAGACTGTATGATTAAGAATCTAAAAGTACAGGCTCAGAGGCAAAGGTATGCATTTTTTTCATCAAAAGGCAAAAAAAACCCCACAAAAATCAACTACATAAAAGCCATGTTTCATATAGGAACGTACAGCACTTTTATGCAATTAGCAAGTAAGGAACGAGGCTTGCATTTTTTTTTTTTTTAATTTTTGTATTTTTAGTAGAGATGGGGTTTCACCACATTGGCCAGGTTGGTCTTGAACTCCTGACCTCAAGTGATCCTCTGCCTCAGCCTCTCAAAGTGTTGGGATTAGAGGCATGAGTCACCGTGCCGGCCAGCAAGTAAAGAACAATACTTTCTGAATAACAAAACCAAACCTCCACAGTCAATTCAGAGTTGAGGACCACTTATACCACTCAATCACTTTGGATTTATAAAAGGTACAGGTGATAATCATTTCTCCATTTTTTTCCCTTAACTAAAAGTGAACTTATCATTTATAAACTTCGTTGCTTATCAGCCTTAGCCTATTAACTTATATTAAAGAATAATTTGAAAACTAAGTTTAGGTTTTTTTCCCTTTTTTCTTTCTCCCCATAAAAAATGAGAAGTTTATTTACTTGACTATGCTTACCCTAAACCTTTTACTCATTGAAAATTACACAGTTAAAATACTAATAAGCAATTATAATTTCCTACTGTCTCAACTATTTTTTCTTTCCTTTACAGGGAACTCTAAATTTTTAATTTTATTAAATTTTAAATTCTAAATTTTATGAACTAGTGTCTCATTTAGAAATTTATTTTCTTCTACAGTTTTTATAATTAAAATTTTCTTCTTTTTTAATTTGAGATAGAGTCTCACTCTGTCACTCAGGCTGGAGTGCAGCAGCAAGATCACCACTCACTACAACCTCTGCTTCCCAGGCTCAAGCAATCCTCCCACCTTAGCCTCCCAAGTAGCTGAGACAACAGGTACATACCACTGAGGCCAAAAAATAGGGTCTGGAGGCAGGGAACTTATGGCGATCTCACACTTCGGCTATAACAGGAAACATCCTCTTCATAGGGCATAGGCCAAGTAAATGACTTTGTAACTTTACTTCATCCTCTCTATAGGGGGTAGGCCAAGTAAATGACTTTGTAACCTTACTTCATGCTCTCCTTTTACATAGGGTGTGCCGCAAATAGAGGGTATTTAAACTCACAGAAAACTCTGTAACAGGGCCTTTGAGACCCTATGCTCCAAGCCCACTCCCACACTGTACTTTCATTATCAATACATCCGTTCAATCCTTCCTTGCTTTGTGTGTTTTGTCCAGTTCTCTGTGCAAGACACCAAGAACCTGGACATACTCCAGAGTTAACATCACCATGCCTGGCTAATTGTTTGTATTTTTCTTTTTTAGAAACAGGGTTTCGCCATGTTGCTCAGCCTGATCTCGAACTCTTGAGCTCAAAGCGATCTGCTCGCCTCGGCCTCCCAAAGCACTGGGATTACAGGTGTGAGACCTTGTGCCCAGCCTGAGCATTTCTTTCTTTCTTTCTTTCTTTTTTTTTTTTT
>NW_012107463.1:631321-638588 GCF_000951045.1 Mandrillus leucophaeus | reverse complement strand
AAAAAAAAAAAAAAAAAAAATTACCTATCTATCCATTTATGTATTTCCTTATTAATACTACATGTAGAAATCATTTTGTGGGGTTTTAAAAACAAGCTCATACTTCAAGTACTGTTTTGCAGTTTCTTCTTAAATTAACAATGTTTTAGAGATCTTTCCGTTTCAGTACATAAAATCTGTATCATTCTTTCAAACTAGCACATACTAGTAACTAAAAGATAATTTAGTTACTTAATTTAACCATTCCCCTATTGATTACATCTGGCTTACTAACAACCTTCTGCTATTATAAAGTGTTGCCTTGAAAATCCTAGTAAATGCTTAATTGTGTATATAAACAATTAGGCTCTCTAGGCTACCTACCTACTGATTCTAGGCTCTGCATTCTACGCTATGTGTATTTAAACCTTTTAACAATTACTGGTAACACTGGTCTCCAAAAAGGCTGTACCAATTTTTGTTCCCAATAGTATGAGACTATCCATTTTGCCATACTCATGAAAGTACTTAGAAATTCTTTACACTTATGTGAGCTGTGGGCAAAAAGAATGGCATTTCGTTTCAACTGCATTTCCCTGATAATTAATGAAGTTGGTTATCTTTCAGATATATAGTGTACATTTTCATTTCTTCTATTAATTCTCTACTACTTTCCTCAAAACTGAAATGTTCTAGATCTCACTGACAACACTAAGCACTTGATAAATTGTAGTGACCTTAAACTCTTCTCAATGCCCTACATACTATGGGATTATCCAAGGCAAACCTTATTTCTAAGAAATTTAATTGTAAAAACGAGTATTACTGAGTACCTAAAACTTAACATGCTTTGCAAATGTTAGACATTTTCATACGCACTTCAATCCTCTAACACCGGTACTATAAATCTATCTTATAAACAAACAACAGTTGCTCATGGAGGTTAACTAAGTTGCTTAGAAAGGGAAAGAATTTGAATCTGAAGCCAGGTTTTCTGACCCCCATGTCCGTACTCTACCGAACCGTTTTTGAGGCTTTGAATACTCTTAATCCTCTCCCTAAAATCTTTTCCTCCTGTGGTTTCTATGGCACAGCCAATCCTTGACGTTTCTCCTTCCTTTCTGGTTTGGTTTTGCTGCTGATTCTTCCTCCTGCAGGGATTTCTGGGCTTCAATGTTTCATCTTCACTTCAAAGTCAAAAGACCACTCTTATTAAACAAGGAAACCTCAGGAAACTCCAAATATAAAATAATAATGAATTGCTTCTTAAAACTCACTCATTGCCACGACTTATATAACATTGTGCTGTTGGTTTTTCTCCTACGGCTGACATTTCTTCTCAGTTGATCTGACCTGTCTGTAAAATTGGTGTTTGTCAAAGTTTAGTCCCTGAATGCCTTCCTCTTCCTAACTTACAAACTCTGCAGTGCCAGCTCATCCATTTTCCATGATGACAACTACCATCTAGTCACTGATGGCTCAAAAGTTTTATCTGCAGCTGAGGCTGCAGACTGTATGTCCAACTGAAAAAAAAAAAAAAAAACTACATGGATGATGTTTCTATACCCAAAATTAAATTCTTCATCTTTCCCCCACAGCTTGTTTTCCCTCTTAAATTCTCTTTTAACTAGCAATCCAAGTCAGAGATCTGGGAATCTTCTAAATTCTTCCCTGTGGTTTAACTGGTTAAACTTAACAACTCATTAACACTTGTATCATCTGTTTCTTCTTTTATTCATTTTGTTTTACACAAGGTCTCACTCTGTCACCCAGGCTAGAATACAGCAGTACAATCACAGTTCACTGCAGCCTCAACTTCCCAGGCTGATGTGATCCTACTGCATCGGCCTCCCAAAATGCTGGAATTACAGGCATAAGCCATCATGCCTGGCCCTGTTCCTTCTTTTATCTTTGTTGAGTTTCTTAACTCATTTCTCATCTGAATCACTGGTACATAAAATGAACTCAAAAATACTTGAATAAAAAAAAATAAGCACTTTGTCTCCCTAAGAACAAGGACCATGTCTTATTCATTTTTAGAAACTCAGCACTGAGCTGACATGCCACCCCAAAATAGCTACTGAGTGAATCATCATTTCAGGGTTCCTTTATCTAAACCAAACTCTCAGAAAGTAAGATCCAGAAATGCATTTTTAACAAGCTCTTCTGGATGAATCCTATACAGCCAACCCAGCAACCGCCTTTAAGAACCAATGAATTATGTTCATTCTCATGATTAGAAGAGAACTGAAACAGTGACAGAAATGGAACTAAACAAGTTTCCCGCAACTTCTATATAGACCTAAGATAAATAAACCTCTCAGACATAAATAAAAATTATTATTGAATCATCTGCTACTATAATCACTCTAACTCAGTATCCTTAGTTAACCTACTGCAATAATCCACTTCCATATTTGTACCCCTACAAACTGTTCTCTACACAGCAGCTGGAATGATCTTTCTAAAACTCAAATCAGAGGATGCCATCTTCTCCTCACTTCGTCCCACCCCATCTCAGGGACAGTTTCTCCTCACAGTTTACAAACAAAATCCAAACTTCTTACTCTGGTTTACAATCAGAGTAATCTAGCCTCTGCCTAGCCCTCTGAACTCATCTTCCACTCTTCTAATCATACTGTCTACACTGCAATCACAATGGTCTTTTTGTTCCTAAAATATACAAAATTTTGTCCAACCTTAGAACTTTTGCACTTGCTATTGCCATCTGTCAAGAATGCTCTTCTCCCTGACCTTATCATGGCTAGCCCCTTCTATCCACTGAGACTCCATTTAAATGTCACCTCCTCAGAGGGACCTTCTCTAACCACCCAATCAAAAGTAGCCTTCCAGTCACTTCATAGGACTATAAAGCATTTATCACAAGGTTACATTTTCTCTGTATATTTGTTCACTATCTCCCACCCACAAGAATATAAGCTCCATGACAGCAGTAAATCTGCCTTAACAGTAGAATTCAATGCTTTGTGCCCAAGGCTTGGAACAGTGTCTAGCATACAGTAGGTGCTCAGTACGTATTTGTAATCAATCTACTCTTATTTCGAGGTCACCACTGTATGAAGGTCTGCTTTCAGCCAAGCATAAGTAACAAAATTGTATCTTTTAGTATTAATAAATATGTCTATTGAACAAATCCAATTTGTCTACTTTAATGGAAGAGCAACAAATTCAAACAAAATCATTTTTTGGATATCCTCGGTCAGGGAACTGTAAAATATAGCCAACATGTCTAAAAACGTTTTTCATACCAAAACCAAGTTATATTTTTCAATGGTCACTAGTTTAAAAAAAAAACAAAACTTTAAAGTTGCTGCAAATTTTACCAGCATTGTAAGAGAAAAAAGTCAAATGTCCATCAACAGGAAAATGGATAAACAAATCTCCATACAAAGACTCCTACTAAGCAATAAAAAGGAATGAACTCTTATTGGTACATACAACATGGCTGAATCCTAAATAATTACACTCAGTGAAAGAAACCAGGCAAAAAAGAGTACATACTGTATGATTCCATTTATATGAACAGTGACAGAAGGAAGATCTGTGGTTACCTAGAGTGGAGGTAGCAGGAAGGAGGGATTACAAGGGGAACTAGGACACTTATGAAACTGATGAATGTTCATAATATTGATTGTGGTGATTAACTGGTATATACATATGTCAAAACTTATCAAACTGTGCACTTCAAATACATCCAATTTACTCAATGTCAATTATTACTAAAACTTTTTTTTTTAAGTTTGTCTATCAGATCAGGTCACTTGCTAAAACCCATCAATGGTTCTCCAACTTCAAAAATAAATAATTTGTTACAAGCGTTATCAGGTTGTAAGCGACTTAACATTTAAATGCAATGCACATGAAACCAATGTCATAAACTAATTCCAATAGTTAATAAAAGTCAAAGACACTTTAATAGATTTAAACTTTTAACTTCAACAAAAAAATGTAAATAGTAAATTCACAAAAATTAACTTTGTGTTTCTACATCAAAAAGCTAAAAAGGTATTAAACTCACAATTACCTGTAGAAGGTGGTGATTTCTCTGAGTGTTTTGCATTTAGAAGTTTTCTGCTAATAAATATGTAACCACAGGGACATGATTTACATGCAACAGGAACCTGTAGGAAAAAAAGAAAAATATATATTATTACTATTTTTCTATTGTTAAATTTCTCAGTGTCTATATGGTCTCCTCAAATGAATGATAAATTACTTGAAGTAGGAATCACGTATTTATTTAAACCCCAACTCCTTACAATAAATTGTCTGAGATGAGTATCATATCACATAGATATTCACATTCTCTTTTTCTTTTTTTTTTTTTTTTGAGATGGAGTCTCACTCTGTCACCCAGGCTGGAGTGCAGTGGCGTGATCTAGGCTCACTGCAACCTCTGCCTCCCGCGTTCAAGTGATTCTTCTGCCTCAGCCTCCCAAGTAGCTGAGACTACAGGCGCCCGCCACCATGCCCAGCTAATTTTTATATTTTTAGTAGAGACAGGGTTTTACCATATTGGCCAGGTTGGTCTCTAACTCCTCACCTCGTGATCTGCCCGCCTCAGCCTCCCAAAGTGCTAGGATTACAGGAGTGAGCCACCACGCCCGGCCTGATATTCATATTATTCTACTGCTTAACAAAACCATGAGGACCATACCAACACCATAAAAAATAAATGCATATTAAATATGCACTGATGTGAGTGACCGATAGAAAACTGTAATAGGGTCAGAGCAAGGGGAAGTATGTGGAAAAAAAGGTAGCATTTCCTAAAATGTTAGTTTGACAGCATTTTATGGTATAGAACAAATTTGAAAAGGGTGAGTGGGCAGGAAGTCATTAAAGTAACCCTGGTAAAAGATTATGAAGGACCAAGTGGAATAGTAAGAATGGAAATGGAAAAAGGTAGATCTGCCAGAGTTTCAAAGGCAAGAAAAACAGACAAAGGCCCAAACTGATGACTGGTGAAAAAGTGGGAAGAAGTGAAAATAACTCAGGATTCTAACATGAGAGGAGAAGATATCAACTACTACTGACAAAAACGAATAAAGAATAGTTTACAGCAACCAGTTTTTTCTTAAATTGTTGTGGGTACATAGTAGGTGTACATGTTTATGGGGTACACTAACACAGACATGTAGTGCCTAACAATCACATCATGAATCACACATTCATCCTTTGTGTTACAAACAATCTACACTTTTTAAGTTATTTTTAAATGTACAATTAAATTATTACTGACTATAGGACTGGGCGCGGTGGCTCACACCTGTTGGGAGGCTGAGGCAGGTGGATCACTTGAGGTCAGGAGTTTGAGACCAGCCTGACCAACATGGTGAAACTCTGTCCCTACTAAAAAAAAAATACAAAATTAGCCGGGCATCGTGGCACATGCCTATAATCCCAACTACTTGGGAGGCTGAGGCAGGAGAATCGCTTGAACCCGGGAGGCAGAGGTTGGTTGCAGTGAGCCAAGATCGCACCATTGCACTCCAGCCTGGGCAACATAAGCAAGACTCCGTCTCAAAAAAAAAATTATTGACTATAATCCCCCTGTTGTACTATCAAATATTAGGTCTTATTCTTTCTAACAACAACCAGTTTGAGAGGCAAAAGTATACTGACATAAAAAAAGAGAATGTAGGAGAAAGTAGGAATTTAGATCCAGAATCTTATATCTTAGTTCCAGAAATGACTCTGGACAAGATATTTAAGATCTTCAAGCTTCTGCTTCCAAATCTGCAAAATACGTAAATTTTCTTTCTCTACTCCAAACTTGTAACTGTTTTTTAAGCCAAGTGCTACTGAAAATCATTGGAAAAATTTTTTAGTTTTCCCCATAATCATTTCACCCATATCAAAGTTAACAATCCTTGGAATCAAGACTTGTTCACCAAAAGTCTGAAACTAATCTTGACGAAAAAGTATTTACAGAATAATTACAGTAAGAAAATTTCAATTTTCTTTGTAAGATAAATTCCCCTATTTGGCAGTTGTTCTGCTGAAGCTTTTTATCTATGTCTGTACAGAATGCCTCATCTTACAAAATCTAAATACTTGATCTAATTGAGCTAAATTGAAATTTTGGCAGAATTCCTTTTCTTTGTATAAAAACATTGAACAAAGGATCTCCAGTTTGTATTTAAGAAAAATAGCACAGAAATCAATAAAAATAATCAAACTCCAGATTTGTCTAACAGCTTGCTTTGTTAAGAATGTGATGAGATCCCTTCAAATCACAACCAAAAAAAGTTACATTTTTTAAATAGTGTGAAATCTGTCTAAAAGAGATGTCTGCCATTTTTTCAAATTTCATATCTTCATATAAACCAAGCTCAAAGGCACTGACTCATTTCATTTACACCTAAACATATTATTAAGGGCATCCACAGTAATGTAAATTGTTTTAAATTAATGCTATCCAAAATACACAAATGCATGTTCTTACTCAACAGCTCCTTTCCTAATCAGCAAGCATTTTCTTCCAGCTACTGAAACTCAATAAATTTGAATTTGGGTTTCAGTCTTATACAAAAGAACATCATATCAATCCATATCCAGAATTAACAGTGTTGCAGTTAGATGAGAAATGTACATTTGGCTTTGGGACCCAGAATGCACAAACATTACCTCAACTGATAGGTTGATTTTCATCCACAAATGAAAGTGTTTTATGCTCAATAAACCTTCATGTGCCTGAGTTAATTCATTCTATCATCCTGTTTAAAATAAAAAGTTCCTTCCCCACAACCTCTGCCCTGGAAAAACAAACAAACAAACACACCACCACCACCATCACCACCCTAGATCCTGTAAAAACAATTATCAAATAGGTTGGACAACTTCAGTAATATTAACCTCATTTCATTAATTATAGTATAATTTAGATTTTAAACAAACACACTAAAGTTTCTTTACATTTCAGTTGATAATACTCAACACAACAGTAATGAAATTCTAATGTTATACTTTCAGGATTTTAAAAGGAAAGAAAATATTCAAAGTATTGTTTACTGCTAGTTTACTGGGTATTCACTTTTTGAAAGACTTAGGTTGTTTGTATGTTTTACAAGTAAAACAGATATTTTTATTTTTACTTTTTTATTTTTTTTGAGATGAAGTTTACAGGTGCGGCTAATTTTTGTATTTTTAGTAGAGACAGGTTTTCACCGTATTGGCCAGGCTGGTCTCGAACTCCTGACCTCAGGTGATCCACCCGCCTCGGCCTTCCAAAGTGTTGGGATTACAGTTGTGAGCCACCGTGCCT
>NW_012107463.1:628181-630891 GCF_000951045.1 Mandrillus leucophaeus | reverse complement strand
GGTGGTGCGATCTTGGCTCACTGCAACCTCTGCCTCCCAGGTTCAAGCAATTCTCCTGCCTCAGCCTCCCCAGTAGCTGGGGCTACAGGTGCATGCCACCACGCCCAGCTAATTTTTTAGTAGAGATGGGGTTTCACCGTGTTAGCCAAGATGGTCTGGAACTCCTGACCTCGTGTTCCACTAGCCTCTGCCTCCCAAAGTATTGGGATTACAGGTGTGAGCCACTGCGCACGCCATTTAACTGATTTTTTAAAAGCTCTAAAATAATTACATTACAGATAACTCATTTAGATTCTTTATTACTGAGAGAACCAAAGGAACTTATACCAGACATATTTGCTATCCATCACATAAAATTTCCTTTAAATTAAAAAAAAGCTGCTCTATTTTTTTAAAAAACAAAGACAAAAACAGAAGTATACACAAAAGATACCAGAAAACTGACAAGAATCTTGAGTACCACTGCACACAAAATAGCTCAGTGATTTTGAGTGACTGATGGATATGAAACCCCTTGAAAATAAAAGTATTGTGGTTTAATATGTTTTAGAATGATATGTTCAACAGAAGCCTGCAAAGGAGATGTTACAAAGCAGTTGATAATCTAGCTTTTTCTTGTTTGCTGATCTCTGTACCAGTCTTTCAAACTTAAGCACACACACACAAGTAAATCTAATCAACTGGGAAATCTCAAATTTAAAGATTTTACATTTATGTTTATAAACTATACCTAAATTCTAATTTAATGTTTTTTAGGCAACTTAGAATCATAGCAGTAATCTAATGTTTAGAAAATGGCTTTCTAGATTATAATCATATTCTGGTTTGTAACTAAAGGAAGCCAGTACTTTTAAATTAGAAAGCTAAAATTAATCCATTATTTTTTCACATCAGGTTCATATCACCAAAAGTTTTAATTAGTCCTTATACACGTTATATTCACTTAAGTATTTGGAATAAAGGACAAAACAAACCAACTCATTAAATTACGTACTAGCTTGCTATGGGCAGAATTATGCGCCCCCCACATACCCAAATTCATATATTGAAGTCTTAACCCCAATGTGATGGTATTTGGAGATGGGGCCTTTGAGAGATAATTAGATTTAAATTAAGTCATGAGGGTGGGGCCCTCATGATGTGACTAGAGACCTTTTATGAAAAGGGACAGAGCCTGACCCTCTCTCCGCCATGTGAGGCCACCAAGAAGACAGCCATCTGCAAGCCAAGAAGAGAGCCCTCACCAGAACATAACCATGCTTGCACCATTATCTTGGACTTCCAGCCTCCAGAACTGTGAGAAAATAAATTTCTGTTGTTTAAGCCACCCAGTCTATGGTATTTTGTTATTACAGCCAAAGCTGGGAAAGCTGATTTTATATGAAAGAATAAATATGGGGAAGGTGGTGTATAATAAAATGAATGTGATCTTTCCAAATAAAACACTGATCCTGTTTTGTTGAACAGTTTTTCAGAAACTCCTATAAGTTTAGAATCCTTTGCTCTTTTATATAAAAATAGTCATAAAAAACTGGCTATTTTTCCCAAAAGGTTGCTTTATGCCAATTAGAACGAAGTCAGGATTTGCAAATACTTGTGCCTTACAGAAACTGGAATGCATAACGCATACCCCCATGTAAACCTTATACTTCTACACAATTAACTGGAATAATTGGAAATGATTTAAACACTGAAATAATCTCCCACAAAGAGTCATATCGCAAAGACCAGTTTTGTCAAAATTTAACAAATTTAGTTTAGTAGTAAGAATGAAAGTAACTCTTTGGAAAACATGACTAAACTGTTTTTATACTGCATACTGGCATAGCTCCTACACTGTATTTCTTGCACAACCTTTTTCTGATGAGCGTTTGTACTACAGCCCATAAAGGATACTTAATAAAACATGTAACATGTTTTCTGTTACAAGATTTGAAAAACCTACAAGAATTATCCTTGAAAAATGCACTAAAGTCAGCTTATTAAAAAGTCTTCAGCCATTTCAAATTACTCTTGATTTTAAAAAATTTAAAAAGGCGGGGGGGAGGGGAGGCGAGAAAGGTAGTCATTTTGAAAAAATTCACTCAGTGGAAAAGGAAAAAACACACCCAGATCTACACGCTGGTAACAAATGAGGGCCTTACGAATGCTTTTAATTGAAGGAGTTTTAACTCATTCGATGTTAAGGCTTAAAGGAATGTCTGTTATTCCAGTAAAGAATTGAGACACGCTTCAACACAGAGAACACTGAAATGAGATGTTTAAATTACAACTATTACACCATGAACTCAATGTAGAAAGGAATCGTTTCAAATTCAAGAAACCAGATAGAGAGAGAGGGAGGGAGAGAGAGACAGAGAGAGACAGAGATATAGATCTAGAAGCAGACAGGCCAAATTTGTAACAGTGGATACTGCGAGGGGTGGGGAAGTAACGAGCGCCCAAAAAGGAGGAAGGGCTTAAACGGGGGCCTTATTCAATCATGAACCATTAAAAACAACGTAAATGCAGGATTCGCGATTGCACAGCAAAAATATAATAAATACGTGAGGAGGGGAAAAAAAATCTCCAAATTCGCCGAAACTCAAAATCATTACACGCGGCCCGCTTTGTCCCACTCAGGCGCCCGCCCCGGTAGCTGAGGCGCCGTTTTGGGGGAGCCCCGCACCCGTCGGAACCGGGAACAAAGCCGCCCGGGCCGCAGGAGGGG
>NW_012107463.1:627443-627874 GCF_000951045.1 Mandrillus leucophaeus | reverse complement strand
CTACGAGGGGGCAAGGCCTGGGCGGGACTCGGCAGTAACGGGCGTCGAGCTCGACCAACGAATGCACAGGTAGGACGGGCCGTAGTGCTGGGCACGCCCCCTCCCCATGGAACGAGAACGTGGGAGCGAAGGCTGGGGAATGAATGGTGAAGGGCGTAGCGTGGATCCTGGCATTTAATAAACTTCAGTAGGCTGGGCGCGGTGGCTCATGCCTGTACTCCCGGCACTTTGGGAGGCCGAGGCGGGCGGATCACGAGATCAGGAGATCGAGACCATCCTGGCTAACACGGTGAAACCCTGTCTCTACTAAAAATACAAAAAATTAGCCGGGCGTGGTGGCGGACGCCTGTAGTCCCAGCTCCTCGGGAGGCTGAGACAGAAGAATGGCGTGAACCCGAGAGGCGGAGCTTGCAGTGAGCCGAGATCGCGCC
>NW_012107463.1:626813-627393 GCF_000951045.1 Mandrillus leucophaeus | reverse complement strand
CGCCACTGCACTCCAGCCCGGGCGACAGAGCAAGACTCCGTCTCAAAAAAAAAAAAAGCAAACAAAAAAACTTCAGTAGATGTTACCAAGGCTAATCGTTGAGGAATTATGATAGACATTTTATGAGAGCATTGGACCTAGCAGCAGAGTGAAAATTCATTTATTTATTCAATATATAATTGCCTAAGTCCCACTGTCAGGAAAATTTGAATAAAATGCAGTGTCAGCCTTCAAGGAGCAGCCTAGCTGTGTAAACCAGTGCTACTCACTATCAAGAGGAGGGATCAGTTGTTTTTCTTTTTCCAATCTGTCCGTGATTGATACTTACTAAATTAACATTAAATAAATTATTCGAGGCCGGGGGCAATGGCTCACGCCTGTAATCCCAGCACTTTGGGAAACCCAGGCGGGCGGATCACTTAAGCCCAGGAGTTCGAGACCACGCTGGGCAACATAGCGAGATCCCCATCTCTACAAAAAGTAAAAGATTTTAAAAATTTAGCTGAGCATGGTGGCCCATGCCTGGAGTGGGAGGATCACTTGAGCTTATGAGGTTGAGGCTTCAGAGAACCGAGATTGC
>NW_012107463.1:624179-626412 GCF_000951045.1 Mandrillus leucophaeus | reverse complement strand
GGGTGCGGTGGTGCACGTCTGTAATGCCAGCTACTTGGGAGGCTGAGGCACGAGAATCGCTTGAACCTGGGAGGCGGAGGTTGCAATGAGCCAAGATTGCACCACTGCACTCCAGCCTGGGCGACAGAGCGAGACTCTGTCTAAGAAAGAAAAAAAAAAAGGCCGGGCGCGGTGGCTCACGCCTGTAATCCCAGCACTTCGTGAGGCCAAGGCTAGCTAACACAGTGAAATCCCGTCTCTACTAAAAATACAAAAAAGTAGCCGGGTATGTTGGCGGGCGCCTGTAGTCCCAGCTACTCGGGAGGCTGAGGCCGGAGAATGGCGTGAACCCGGGAGGCGGAGCTTGCAGTTAGCCAAGATCGTGCCACTGCACTCTAGTCGGACTCCGTCGGGAGGGGAGGGGAGGGGACGGGAGGGAAGGGGAGGGGGGAGTTAAAAACACCTCTGCAAAATGTAAGCTTATTTTTAAATATTTAATTTGACAGACCCAGAGTTATGCTTAATAAACAATCAGAACAAACATAACAGAAAGAAAATAATTTACAAACTGTACACGTTGCTCAGAGAAAATTTGCCAATATGCATTTATTACAGAGACTGGCTATTCCACTGATAACTTTTTATTCTACAATTGTTAACTAAAGCAAAGTTATGAGTTACAATTGTATATAGTAAATGCCTGTAAGCACACTTTGTATAAATAACAGGTATATAAATGTTTAAAGCTTTTAATATGAAACCCACGAGATTGCTTCCTGTTTGGTCATTTACAGGCATACCTTGGAGAGACTAGGGGTTCAGTTTCAAGCCATTACAAAAAAGAGAGCCACACTCAGTTTTTTTGTTTCCCAGTACATATAATAAACATGTTTCCACTATACCATAATATAGTAAAAGTACAATAGCATTATGTCTAAAAAACAGTGTACACACCTTGATGTTAAAATTGGGCTAAAAATCCTGGGCAAAATGGTGAAACCCGTCTCCAAAAAAAATTAAAAAATAACCAGGTGGTGACAGTGCATGCCTGTAGTCCCAGCTACTCAAGAGGTTGAGGTGGAGGATCCACTGAGCCCAGGAGGTCGAGGCTGCAGTGAACCATGATTGTGCCATTGCATTCCAGCCTGGGTGACAGAGAGAAACCCTGTCTCAAAAAAAAAAAAAGAACGTAATCCTGCCACTGCTTTATCAACTAATATTTATATAATATTCTAAATCCTTTGTTGTCATTCAGCTATGTTCACAGAATCTTCCCCAAGAGAGTCCATCTCAAAAAACCACTTTCTTTGCTCCTTTATAAGAAGTAACTCCTCATCTGTTCAAGTTTTATCATGAGATTGCAACATTAATCCGAGCACTTTGGGAGGCCGAGGCAGGAGGATTGCTTGAGCTCAAGAGTTTGAGACCAACCTGGGCAACATGGTGAAACCTCATCTTCACAAAAAAATACAAATATTATCTGGGCGTGATGTGCATCTGTAGTCCCAGCTACCTGGGAGGCTGAGGTGGGAGGAATGCTTGAGCCCAGGAGGTCAAGGCTATAGTGAACCATAATCGTACCAATGCACTCCAGCCTGGACAACAGAGTGAGACCCTGTGCCCAAAAAAAAAGAGGAGAGAATGAGGTTGCAGCAATTCAGTCACATCTTCAGACTCTACTTCTAATTCGGGTTATATCTTGCTATGTGTCCCGCATTTGCAGTTACATCCTCCACTGAAGTATTGAACCCCTCAAAGTCATCCATGAGGATTGTAATCAACTCCTCCCAAGCTCCTGTTAATGTTTATATTTTGACTTGCTTCCATGAGTCATGAATGTTCTTAATGCCATCTAAAATGGTGAATCATTTCCAGAAGGTTTTCAATTGACTTTGCCCAGATCCATCACAGGAATTGCCATCTATGGCAGCAATAGCCTTACAAAATCTATTTCTGAAATAATAAGACTTGAAAGTCAAAATTATTCCATAATCCATAGCTTACAGAATGGATTAGCAGGCATGAAAATAACATTAATTTCTTAAACCTCCATCAGAGCCGTTAGGTGACCAGGTGCATTGTCAATGAGTAATAATATTTTGAAAAGAGTCTTTTTTTCCAAGCAGTAGGTCTCAGCAGAGGACTTGAAATATTTAGTAAACGGCCGGGCGCGGTGGCTCAAGCCTGTAATCCCAGCACTTTGGGAGGCCGAGACGGGCGGATCACAAGGTCAGGAGATCGAGACCATCCTGGC
>NW_012107463.1:620071-621599 GCF_000951045.1 Mandrillus leucophaeus | reverse complement strand
ACAGTGGTCCCATGAGATTATAATACTGTATTTTTACTGTACCTTTTCTATGTTTAGGTACACAAATACCATTGTGTTACAGTCACCTACAATATTTAATATAGTAACATGCTGTTCAGGTCTGTAGCCTAGGAGCAATAGGCTACACCACATAGCCTAGGTGTATAGTAGGCCATACCATCCAGGCTTGTGTAAGTATACTCTACGATGCTCACACAATGATGAACTCACCTAATGATACCTTTCTCAGAACATTTCCCCATGGTTAAGTGACTCATGACTGTGCATATAACAAAATATTATTTAGCCATAAAGAGAAAGGAAATTGTGACACCACAACATGGATGAGCCTCGAAGACAGGATGCTAAGTGAAATAATTCAGACACAAAATAACAAATATTGTATGATTCTACTTAGTTGAGAGACCTAGCGTCATGAAATTCATAGAAACTGAAAGTAGAACAGTGGTTGTCAGGGCCTAGAGGAAGGAGGGAAGGGGGCATTATTGTTTAATGGGTATGGAGTTTCAGTATGGGATGATGAAAATGTACTGGCAATGGATGGTGGTGATGGTTGCACAACAATGTCAATGTACTTAATGACACTAAACGGTACATTTTTAAACGGCTAAAATGGTAAATTTCATGTTATGTGTATTTTATCACGATTAAAAAGAAAATATATTCAATAAACTAGGAATGCAAGGAAACTTCCTCAACATGTTAAAGGCCGTATATGAAAGACCCACAGCCAACATCATACTCAATAGTGAAAGGCTGAAAGCTTTTCGCTTAAGATCAGGAATAAGACAAGGTTGCCTGGTTTCACTTCTATTCCACATAGTATTAGAAGTTCTAGCCAGAGGAAATTAGGCAAGAAAAAGAAACCAGAGGCATCCAAATTAGAAAAGTAGTGGGCCAGGCGCTGTGGCTCACGCCTGTAATCCCAGCACTTTGAGAGGCCAAGGTGGGCAGATCACCTGAGGTCAGGAGTTCAAGAACAGCCTGGCCAAAATGGTGAAACTCTGTCTCTAATAAAAATACAAAAATTAGCCAGGTGTGGTGGCACACGCCTGTAATCCCAGCTACTCAGGAGGCTGAGGCAGGATAATCTCTTGAACCTGGGAGACAGAGGCTGCAGTGAGCCGAGATCACACCATTGCACTCCAGCCTGGGTAACAGAGCAAGACTCAGTCTCGGGAAAAAAAAAAAGAAGTAAAATATTAGGATCATTAAAATACTGAAGATACTAGAAAAATTAGCACATCTGATTGACCAATCCTTGTCTTTAAAAGTTGGCACTTGGCTGGGCGCAGTGGCTCACGCCTGTAATCCCAGCACTTTAGGAGGCTGAGGCAGGCAGACCATGAGGTCAAGAGATCGAGACCAGCCTGGCCAACATGGTGAAACCCTGTGTCTATTAAAAATACAAAAATTAGCTGGGCCTAGTTGATTCCAGTCTGCCAAGATATTGGGTATGTGAGTGAAGTCACACTGGCCAAGAGATCAGAGGCTGCCTTCCTCCTTG
>NW_012107463.1:615503-617916 GCF_000951045.1 Mandrillus leucophaeus | reverse complement strand
GAGACGGGCGGATCACAAGGTCAGGAGATCGAGACCATCCTGGCTAACCCCGTGAAACCCCGTCTCTACTAAAAAATACAAAAAACTAGCCGGGCAAGGTGGCGGGTGCCTGCAGTCCCAGCTACTCGGGAGGCTGAGGCAGGAGAATGGCGTAAACCGGGGAGGCGGAGCTTGCAGTGAGCTGAGATCCGGCCACTGCACTCCAGCCTGGGTGACAGAGCAAGACTCCGTCTCAAAAAAAAAAAAAAGAAATATTTAGTAAACCATGACAGATGTGCTGTCATCCAGACTTTGTTATTCCATGTATAGAGTATAGGCAGAGTAGATTTAACATGTTTCTTAAGGGCCCTAAGATTTGGGGAATGGTATATGAGCATTGACTTCAACTTAAAGTCATCAGCTACACTTGCCCCTAACAAGACAGTGAGCCTCTCTGTTGAAGCTTTGAAGCCAGGCCTTGATTGCCGCCTTCTCTCCAGCTGTGAAAGTCTTAGGTAGCATATTTTTCCAATAGAAGGCTGTTTCACCTACAATGAAAATTTGTTCTTCAATGTAGCCACCTTTACTAATAAAATTAGCTAGATCTTTTGGATAACTTGCTGCAGCTTCTACATCAGCACTTGCTTCCCCACCTTGTACTTTTACATTATGGAAATGGCTTCTTTCTTTTTTTTCTTTTTCTTTCTTTTTTTTTTTTTTTTTTTTTTGTGATGGAGTCTCGCTCTTTCACCCAGGCTAGAGTAAAGTGGCATGATCTTGGCTCACTGCAACCTCCACCCCCACGAGTTCAAGCGATTCTCCTCCCTTAGCCTCCCCAGTAGCTGGGATTACAGGTGGCCGCCACCATGCTTGGCTAATTTTTGTGTTTTTAGTAGAGATGGGGTTTCACCATGTTGGCCAGGCTGGTCTCAAACTCCTGACCTCAGGTGATCTGCCCTCCTTGGCTTCCCAAAGTGCTAGGATTACAGGTGTGAGCCACTGCGCCTGGCCAAGTTGGCTTCTTTCTTTAAATCTCAAGAACCAACCTCTGCTAGCTTCAAACTTTTCTTCTGTAGTCTTCTATAGAATTGAAGAGAGTTAGGGACTTGATCTGGATTAGGCTTTGACTTAAGGGATTGTTGTGGCTATTATGATCTTTTATTCTGACTACTAAAACTTTCTTCATATCAGTAGTACAGCTGTTTTTCATTCTCATCATTTGCATGTTCACTGGAGTGGCACATTTGATTTCCTTCAAGACTTTTTCTTTGCATTCACAACTTGGTCAGCTATTTATCCTATAGTGTAATAGTTAAATTTTAAATTATCTTCAGTGGAAAAATTGATTTCAGATCTATGATTTTCCTATGCAGGAATTTTCTTTTGAGGGAAATAAAATTCAAACTGTTCTATCACATTTGTAAAATGTTTAGTTATAGCATTCACAGAGGTGCAATGTCAAGTTCGTTGCCTCTTTAATAATTACTGTAAAAACATGGAACATATTATAATAATACGTAAAATACCTGTTATTTCAAGTTTCTTACTTAAATTTGCATCTCTCAATCATAACTACTAGGGAAAAATATGCTGCCCTCCTTACTTGCACTAAAATTTTAAGATCCAAAATTCCTGCACAGAATACTAGCAAGCCATCTTCAGCATAGTTTGAAGGAATTATACATCATGATAAAGGAGGATTTATTTCTGTAATGCAGGAATAATTAAACATACAAAAATCAATCAGAGTAATATACCACATTAATAGAATGAAAGGGAAAACGACATGACCTTTTTGACATAGGTTCTCACTCTGTCACCCAAGCAGGAGTACAGTGGCTCGATCTTGGTTCACTGCAACCTCTGCCTCTCGAGCTCAAGTGATCCTCCTTCCTCAGACTCTCAAGTAGCTGGGATTACAAGAATGTACTACCATGACCAGCTAATGACATGACTATTTTGATTGATGCAGAAAAGGCATTTGACAAAATTCAACACCCTTTCATGATAAAAACACTCAATAACAGAAAACAAGTGTTGATATGGATATAGTTATGGAGAAAATGGAACCCTTGTGGAATGTAAAATGGTGCAGTTGTTGTGGAAATGCAGCCTGGAGATTCCTAAAAAAATTAAACATAGAATTACTATTTGAGGCCTGGTGTGGTGGCTCACACCTGTAATCCCAACACTTTGGGAGGCGGAGGCAGGCAGATCATTTGAGTTCAGGAGTTCGAGAAGCCTGGCCAACATGGTGAAACCCTGTCTCTACTAAAAATACAAAAATGAGCCAGGAATGGTGGCATGTGCGCGTAATCCCAGTTACTTGGGAGGCTGAGGCATGCGAATCACTTTAACCTGGGAGGCAGAGGTTGCGGTGAGCCAAGATCGTGCCACTGCACTCCAGCTTAGGTGATAGAGCGAGACTCCATCT
>NW_012107463.1:609752-613978 GCF_000951045.1 Mandrillus leucophaeus | reverse complement strand
TCTATTAAAAATACAAAAATTAGCTGGGCCTAGTTGATTCCAGTCTGCCAAGATATTGGGTATGTGAGTGAAGTCACACTGGCCAAGAGATCAGAGGCTGCCTTCCTCCTTGTATGTGGTTTGTTTCTGGACATTCAGCTCTATTCCACTGATCTATACATCTATCCTTCTGCTAGTACTGCACTGGTTTGTTATGTAGCTTTAAAATCTGGAAGTGTGAGTCTTCCAGGTTTGCTCTTCTTTTTCAAGATGGTTTCATTATTCTTTTTCAGGGTTGTTCAGGGAAAAAATTCAGAGTCCCTGTAATTTCTATATGAATTTTAGGATCATTTTGTCAATTTCTGCAGAGAACCCAGCTGGATTTTTATAGGGATTGTGTTCAACAGCAGATCAATTTGGGGAATATTGCCATTTTAATATTAAGACCTCCAATCCAGGAACATGGGATTTTTTTTTTTTTAATATATTAAAAACAAACAAACAAAACTAGAGACAGAGTCTTGCTCATAACTCCAGCTACTCAGGAGGCTGAGGCAGGAGGATTGCTTGAGCCCAGGAGTTTCAGACTAGCCTGCGCAATGCAACAAGACCCCATTTTAGAAAAGAAAAAGTTGATATCTCAAAATTGTATTGGAAGTTCTGGCCAGGGCAGTTAGACAAGAAAATGAAATAAGGCATGTAGATTGGAAAGGAAGAAGCAAAACTATCTCTATTTGCAGATGACATTGTCTTATATGTAGAAAATCCTAATAAGTCAATCTATTATTAGAATGAATAAATGAGTTCAGCAAAGTTTTAGGACACAATGTATAAATATCAAATCTATTTCTATATACTTGGACTCAACAATATGATAATGAAATTAATTCCATTTACAATATCATCAAAAAGGATAAAATAGAAACTGTTTTCATATCTCCTTGCCATGTTGCCCAGGCTGGTCTCAAACTTCTGGGCTCAAGTGATCCGCCCACCTCAGCCTCCCAAAGTGTTGGGATTACAGGCATGAGCCACCACACCCAGCCAGGGTATCTTTTCATGTATTCAGATCGTTAACTCCTTTCAACAGTGTCTTGTAGTTTTCAAGAGTATGTTTTACACGTTTTTGCTTTATTCCTAAGTATGTTTTACACGTTTTTGTTTTACGCCTGTAATCCCAGCTACTCAGGAGGCTGAGGCAGGATAATCGCTTGAACCTGGGAGACAGAGGTTGCAGTGAGCCGAAATCACACCATTGCACTCCAGCCTGGGTGACAGAGCAAGACTCAGTCTCGGGAAGAAAAAAAAAAAAGAAGTAAAATATTAGGATCATTAAAATACTGAAGATATTAGAAAAATTAGTACATCTGATTGACCAATCCTTATCTTTAAAAGTTGGCACTTGGCCGGGCGCAGTGGCTCACGCCTGTAATCCCAGCACTTTAGGAGGCTGAGGCAGGCAGACCATGAGGTCGAGAGATTGAGACCAGCCTGGCCAACATGGCAAAACCCCATCTTTACTAAAAATATAAAAAATTAGCCGGGCGTGGTGTTGCGTGCCTGTAATCCCAGTTACTTGGTAGGCTGAGGCAGGAGAATTGCTTGAACCCAGGAGGTGGAGGTTGCAGTGAGCCGAGATCACACCTCTGCACTTCAGCCTGGGTGACAAGAGCGAACTCCATCTCAAAAAAAAAAAAAAAAGTCATGGAGAATTGCTCCCACTGAGTTCTATTAGTAAAACAGGGCTAGGCTACATTCACTGGCCTGGTGGAAGAGAGTTACACAAAGACATGCAGTTGATTCTTGTTATTTGCAGTAGTTATGTTCTAGAAAGTCACTGCGGACACCAAATTTGCAAATTCTGACCATTGCTCCCAGGGAATATGCAGGATTCGTTTCCTGCAAGCCTCTGGTCACATTTATCTCAAGAGATTAATCGAGAACCTTAGTCTATGTGTACTTCTGTTTAAAAACATGTTGGTTAATATATATTGTTCATCCAGTAACATTGAACTCGGTCAGCAGCACAACAATTTGTGCCTGAAGCTTCTCCAACACACGTATATTTTCGGTAAAGCACATCAGACTTCTCGCACTTTGGAACACGAGGCAGCACTTCAGCACTGTGCTTGGAGGCATTTTTTGTTTGTTTTTTTTTGAAAATCGCTCTTGTTCTCCAGGCTGGAGTGCAATGGTGGGATCTCTGCTCACTGCAACCTCCACCTCCGGGGTTCTTGCGATTCCTTGGAGGCCATTTTAAACAGCAAAATCACTAACAACAGCCCCTCCCCCCACCCAAAGTGTCACTAAATAGACCACCAAATGGGACATTTGTTTACAGTATTGGAGCAAAAACAAGAAGCAAAGCATCAACTTTGACCACTGCTGGGAATGGGAGTGTCAGTCAGCTGAATTTTTTTACCACTCTGAACATGTCCACAAATGACCGCAAAAGCACTTTAAGTATTGATTTTGGGATTACAAATAAATTTTAGTGAGTAGGCTAATTTGCAAATACAGCATCCATGAATAATAACGATTCATAAATAATAAAGGTATCAGGACTCGCTACAAGCTACTATGGCATACAATAACAATTGTTTATGATCACCTTCCATATTATCACCTAACAAAAAGAATAATCTCAAATTTAATGCATTCACTTTTACATAATTCACAATTTTTACTATATGCCTAAGTGCACTGTTTATTTCAGCTGACTTTCTTTTCATAGCATGACTTTCTTAAGGAAAGAATCATTGTTTTCACTCACATTTTGATCTCTGCTCGTTAAACTGGTTACCTACTCCAGAGTATTTTATGTTGCAGCTGTGCCAACCACACAGACTTCTCCACAGTTCTAAAGCTCCACACCACATTTGTTGACTGTATCAGAGCTAGTTGTATTTGTGACCAAAGAAGCAGGAAAACAAATTTTTTTCTTTGTATCACCTTCATGTTCAAAGTACACATCCTAGCAATATCTCAGCATGTATTATGTTGCAAGGAAAAATACTTTGCTAGCTTCCTTTTTTCTATTATTATTATTATCTTTTTTTTTTTTTGAGATGGAGTCTTGCTCTGTCACCCAGGCTGGAGTGCAGCAGCGTGATCTCAGCGCACTACAACCTCTGCCTCCTGGGTTCAAGCGATTCTCCTGCCTCGCGCCTCCCGAGTAGCTGGGACTACAGGCATGCACCACCATGCCCAGCTAATTTTTTTTGATTTTTTAGTAGAGATGGGATTTCACCATGTTGGCCAGGCTAGTTTTGAACTCCTGACCTTAAGTGATCCGCCCGCCTCGGCCTCCCAAAGTTCTGGGATTACAGGCTTGAGCCACTGCACCCAGCCCTTGTTCTATTATTCTTGCCACAGATTCACACAATATTGTGTGATGGCAGGATCACTTGAATCCAGGAGGTTGAGGCTGCAGTGGGCTGTGATCATGCCACTGCACTCCAGCCTGGGTGACAGAGCGAGAGCCTGTCCCCCTCCCCCAGCCCTGCTCCCCACCAAAAAAAGAGAGACTGAGAGTAAGGTTGCGATTACTTTCGTTATCAAGACTCAAAAGTCACAAACCATCATATGTGCTATATTCTATTTATTAGAAGTAACTCAAGTCCTGCCCACATTCCTAGTAAATATCTTTGTCATCTTATGGTTTTATTTATTTATTTTATTTATTTATTTGTTTATTTGTTTATTTATTTTTTTTTTGAGACAAAGTTTCACTCTCGTTGCCCAGGCTAGACTGCAGTGGCACAATCTCGGCTCACTGCAACCTCCTTCTCCCAGGTTCAAGCGATTCTCCTGTCTCAACCTCCTAAGTAGCGCCTCCAGACAGGCGCCTGCCACCATGTCTGGCTAATTGTTGTATTTTTAGTAGAGACGGGGTTTGACCATGTTGGCCAGGCTGGTCTCAAACTCCTGACCTCAGTTGATCCACCCACCTCGGCCTCCCAAAGTGCTGGGATTACAGGCGTGACCCACCTTGCCCGGCCTATCTTATGGTTTTAGTGAACCTTTATAAGAAGCCGAAAAGCAGTAATGTTTATGTGGGAAATACTGAATGTCTGCTTCTGCTGGCTTTAACAATAGCTTTATAGAGATATAATTCACATACCACTTAAAGTGTGCAATTCAGTTTTTAGTATATTCACGGAGTTACGTAACTGTCATCACTATTTAATTCCCAGATATTGTCATCCCTGCAAAATGAAACCTTATACCCAATAGCAGCCACTTCC
>NW_012107463.1:605987-609702 GCF_000951045.1 Mandrillus leucophaeus | reverse complement strand
TTTTTTTGATTTTTTAGTAGAGATGGGATTTCACCATGTTGGCCAGGCTAGTTTTGAACTCCTGACCTTAAGTGATCCGCCCGCCTCGGCCTCCCAAAGTTCTGGGATTACAGGCTTGAGCCACTGCACCCAGCCCTTGTTCTATTATTCTTGCCACAGATTCACACAATATTGTGTGATGGCAGGATCACTTGAATCCAGGAGGTTGAGGCTGCAGTGGGCTGTGATCATGCCACTGCACTCCAGCCTGGGTGACAGAGCGAGAGCCTGTCCCCCTCCCCCAGCCCTGCTCCCCACCAAAAAAAGAGAGACTGAGAGTAAGGTTGCGATTACTTTCGTTATCAAGACTCAAAAGTCACAAACCATCATATGTGCTATATTCTATTTATTAGAAGTAACTCAAGTCCTGCCCACATTCCTAGTAAATATCTTTGTCATCTTATGGTTTTATTTATTTATTTTATTTATTTATTTGTTTATTTGTTTATTTATTTTTTTTTTGAGACAAAGTTTCACTCTCGTTGCCCAGGCTAGACTGCAGTGGCACAATCTCGGCTCACTGCAACCTCCTTCTCCCAGGTTCAAGCGATTCTCCTGTCTCAACCTCCTAAGTAGCGCCTCCAGACAGGCGCCTGCCACCATGTCTGGCTAATTGTTGTATTTTTAGTAGAGACGGGGTTTGACCATGTTGGCCAGGCTGGTCTCAAACTCCTGACCTCAGTTGATCCACCCACCTCGGCCTCCCAAAGTGCTGGGATTACAGGCGTGACCCACCTTGCCCGGCCTATCTTATGGTTTTAGTGAACCTTTATAAGAAGCCGAAAAGCAGTAATGTTTATGTGGGAAATACTGAATGTCTGCTTCTGCTGGCTTTAACAATAGCTTTATAGAGATATAATTCACATACCACTTAAAGTGTGCAATTCAGTTTTTAGTATATTCACGGAGTTACGTAACTGTCATCACTATTTAATTCCCAGATATTGTCATCCCTGCAAAATGAAACCTTATACCCAATAGCAGCCACTTCCTGTATCTATTAATACTTTCTGTCTCTTTGGATCTGCCTATTTTGGTCATTTCCTATAAATGGAATTCTATAGTATGTTCCTTTTGTGTTTGATTTCTTTCATTTAGCATAATGTTTTCAAGGCTTACTATGTTATGGCATCTATCAGTACTTGATTCCTTTTGATGGCTGAATAATATTCTGTTGTATGGATATACCACATTTTATTATCCAAATGATGTATATTTGGATTGTTTCCACTTTTTTTTTTAGGCCAAAACTCTAATTTATTTCAGCATTGGCATTTTTTATCTTATCATAAAAAAATAAACTCTAGCAAGGGTGACGAAAGTCTCTACAGCGAGGCTAAGGGCTTGCCAGGTGTCCAACATCAGGGGTGCGTGGCAGGCATTGGCCTGGTGATAAGTTAGGAAGCAGCAAGGGCTGGTGGCAGGTGTGGGCTGAGCAGGCATTAGGCCATAGGTGGCCTGGCCCTGGTGATGCCACTGTTCCATCTCAACGAGCAGCTTTATGACACCCACCCGCATCTGCACCAGCTCTACCTCCGAGAAGCCCCGGGGATCAGCATTGGAGACGTCCAAGACCCCACCCACCACAGTCACATCCACACCATCTGTCCCTTGCTTCTGAAGTCACAGCCTCTTTTTTTTCCTTTTTTTGAGACGGAGTCTCGCTCTGTCGCCAGGCTGGAGTGCAGTGGCGTGATCTCAGCTCACTGCAACCTCTGCCTCCTGGGTTCAAGCTATTTTTCTGCCTCAGCCTCCTGAGTAGCTGGGACTACAGGTGCGCGCCACCATGCCCAGCTAATTTTTGTATTTTTAGTAGAGATGGAGTTTCACTATGTTGGTCAGGATGGTCTTGATCTCTTGACATCGTGATCTGCCCATCTTGGCCTCCCAAAGTTTTGAGATTACAGGCGTGAGCCACCACGCCTGGCCGTTTTTTGTTTTTGAGACAGAGTTACGCTCTTGTTGCCCAGGCTGGAGTGCAATGGCGCGATCTCGGCTCACTGCAAACTACTCCTCCCAGGTTCAAGCCATTCTCCTGCCTCAGCCTCCCAAGCTGGGATTACAGGCATGCGCCACCACGCCCGGCTAATTTTTTGTGTCTTTAGTAGAGATGGGGGTTTCTCCATGTTCCTCAGGCTAGTCTCCAACTCCCGACCTCAGGGGATCCACCTGCCTCGGCCTCCCAAAGTGCTGGGATTACAGGCATGAGCCACCGCACCCAGCCACAACCTTTTTTTTTCTTTTTTTTTGAGACTGAGTCTTGCCCTGTCGCCCAGGCTGTAGTGCAGTGGTGTGATCTTGGCTCACTGCAACCTCTGCCCCCCGGGTTCAAGCGATTCTCATGTCTCACCCTCCCCAGTAGCTGGGATTACAGGCGTCCACCACCATGCCCAGCTAGTTTTTGTATTTTTAGTACAGACGGTGGTTTCACCATGTTGGCCAGGCTGGTCTCGAACTCTTGACCTCAAGTGATCTGCCCGCCTTGGCCTCCCAAAGTGCTGGAATTACAGGCGTGAGCCATCGCGCCCAGCCTGAAGTCACAGCCTCTTAAGCACCTCCGAGAAGCCAGAAGTCACAGCCTCTTAAGCACCTCCGAGAACTCGTGCTTGCCCAGGTTGGGGCAGTCTGATGTGCACACTTGCTCCCGCGGCCCTGTGTCCCGGTTGGGAGAGCAGGTGAGGATGGAGCCCAGGTGAGGGTTCCACATGAACTCGTCATTCCTAGACTTGAAGAGTTTCAATCCGGGAGAGGCCAGGGCAGAAGCAGTAAACTCCTCCTTCGTGTTGCCCCCCAGCTGCACGGAGATGACCCGCAGGTGGTCCTCACACCGGGAAGGTCTTAACTGTCCTTGTGCCGGATGCCGCGGGCGTTGGGCCTTTCCAGAGGCCAGCAGCAGGAGCGGTACCGGCTCGTGGAGGAGGAAGTAGCTGTCGAGGAGCTGCTATTGCTGTCGGTCCTGCTCTTGCGCGCGTCGTCCGGTCCCGCCAGGTCGCCAACCAGTCTGCAGGGCGTCCACCGCGGGTCCCAGAGGAGGCAGAAGCCTCGGCCGTGCGCACCGCGAGCTCAGCACAGTTGGGGGCCAGGTGGCTGCCGCCCGGCAGGTTGTCGGGATTGAGCTGGGTCTTGTGCTGATCGCTGGGCTTCTAGTGCCGTGCGGGTCCTCAAGGATCGGGCCGAAGAGATCCTTGAACACGTCGTAGGACTCCTCGTCGGCCGCCACGCGGCCCACGGCCCTGAGTACGGCTGGCCTGGGCTGTCCACGCGGGTCTGGATGGCGTCTCCAGCGCGAAGCCACCCGTGGCGCGCAGCTGCGCGTTCAGCTGGGGCAGCGCCTCAGCCACTGGGTCTTGGTGGCTGCTCAGGTCGGGAAACTCGTCCTGAACTGGGACGCGCAGCTTCAGCGCCCCGCGGCTGTCGGAGAAGGGCGTGCGGTGGCGCTGGGTCCGTCCACAGCTCTGAACGTGGCCAGTTTTTAAACGTTATAAATAATTCTGCTATCAACATTCATATGTACACTTTTCTCATGAGCATATTCTTAATATTGAAATTGTGGGATCATATGGTAACAGTAGTTTTTTTTTCCCCAGACTGGAGTGCAGTGGCGCTATCTTGGCTCACTGCAACCTCCCCCTCCCAGGTTCAAGTGCTTCTCCTGCCTCAGCCTCTGGAGTAGCTG
>NW_012107463.1:596774-603307 GCF_000951045.1 Mandrillus leucophaeus | reverse complement strand
ACGAGCCTGGGCAACATGAGGAAACCCCGTCTCAACAAAAATTAGCCATGTGTGATGGCACACACCTGTAGTCCCAGCTACTCAGGAGGCTGACGTGGGAGAATCGCCTGAGCCAGGGAGGTCAAGGCTGCAGTGAGCTGTGACTGTGCCACTGCACTCCAGCCTTGATGACAGAGTGAGACCCTGTCTCAATCAAAACAACACAACAACAAAATACTGAAAAAAGCAAAATTCATAATGTTTATTTTGCCACAGTTTGGTGAAAAATAAATGAAACAAATTTTAATTCCTTAATTTAGCTAATAAGATTAAACCATATATACATATTTTAAAGTCCTAATTAAAAAGTTAAATGATTATTAGAAGCAGCTTAATTGGGTGGTTCTGGCCCAGAGTCTCTCAGAAGGGAGTTGTAATCGAGCTGTTGGCCAGGGCTGAGCATCTGAAGGCTTGACAGGAACTAGGAGATGTGTTTCCAAGATGGCACCCGCCCCTGACTATTGGCAAGTGGCCTTATCCCTTGCCACATGGACCTATCTATAGGGATGCCATAATGTCCTTGTGACATGTCAGCTGATTTCCCTCCCAGATGAAGTGATTCAAGAGAGAGGCCCACCTTGAGAGGCCCAGGAAGGTGGATTATTTCAGCCCAGGAGTTGGAGACCAGCCTGGGCAACACAGTGAAACCCTGTCTCTGCAAAAAAAAAAAAAAGAAAAGAAAAATTAGCTGGGCGTGGTGGTGCATGCCTGTAGTCCCAGCCACTTGGGAGGCTGAGACAGGAGGATTGCTTGAACCTGGGAGGTTGAGTCTGCAGTGAGGTGTGGTCATGCCACTGCACTCCAGCCTGGGTGACAGAGCAAGAGCCTGTCCCCATCCGCAGGCCTCCCCAACAACAACAACAAAAAAAGGCTGAGAGTAAGGTTGCAATTACTTTCATAACCAAGTCCCAAAAGTCACAAACTATCATGTCTGCTGTATTCTATTTATTAGAAGTGAGTCAACAAGTTCAGTCCACATTCAAGGAAAGGAGAATTGAACTCCAATTTTTTTTTTTTTTTGAGATGGAGTCTCGCTCTGTTGCCCAGGTTGGAGTGCCATGGCACGGTCTCAGCTCACTGCAACCTCTGCTTCCCAGGTTCAAGTGGTTCTCCTGTCTCAACCTCCTGAGTAGCTGGGATTACAGGTGCCTGCCACCATGTCTGGCTAATTGTTGTATTTTTAGTAGAGACGGGGTTTGACCATGTTGGCCAGGCTGGTCTCGAACTCTTGACCTCAGTTGATCCACCCGTCTTGGCCTCCCAAAGTGCTGGGATTACAGGCGTGAGCCATCATGCCCGGCTTTTTTTTTTTTTTTAAGACGGGATCTCACTCTGTTGCCATGGCTGGAGTGCAGTGACATGATCTCAGCTCACTGCAGCCTTAATCTCCCATGCTCAAGTGATCCTCCCAGCTCAACCCCTGCCCCAACCCTGTCCCTCCAGCTGAGACTACAGGCCCGAGACACCATGCCCAGCTGATTTTTGTTTTTTGTTTGGTTGGTTGGGTTTTGGTAGAGATGGGGTCTCGCCATGTTGGTCTCAAAATCAGGCTGGTCTCAAACTCAAGCTCAAGCGATCCACACACCTCAGCCTTCCAAAGTGCTGAGATTACAGGTGCATGGTTTAAACTCCACTTCTTAAAGGCAGACATGTCAAAGAATGTGTGGACATCTTTTAAAACCACTACACTGGCTGAGGTCAGGTGGCCTCAGTTACTTACAGTGTGGGCTTCCCCATAGGACTGCTTGAGTATCGTTATAACATAGCATCTGTTCTTCTACAGAGCACATTTTCCACCAGAGAACGGGAGGGAATCCACAACGTCCTCTATACCTGAACTTCAAAACTCACACTCTGTCATTTTTGCAATATCCTATTAGTTACACAGATCACCCCAGTCAGTATAGGAGGGGACTAAATAAGGGCATGTATCCAAGGAAGCAGGGATCATCTTGGATGCCGGCTTTCATAGGTACTCAAATGAAACAGTAACTAATTCCATCAGGGCATGCTGGAGAGAGGTCCACAGAGGAAGTGACAGACAGGTGGGTCTTCGGGGTCCCACTGACCTGAAGAAAAATGAGAAGGATCTGTGTAGGCCATCTATCCTTGACCTGAAGACAGAAACAAAGAACCAGAATGGGTGCCAGAAGAGTCCACTTTTCACTGGTTTTTAATGCTGTTTCTAACTTTGCTCAAGATCTTTCATGCTTGCTATTGAAGTAACTGCAGGAGCTTCTAATCTCACAATATGCAATTAGACCTAGCAGGAGGTTCTTTAATAATAAGTATTAAGTACTTGATGAATGAACCAAAATGGCTATTCAAAGCCACTTTTTGTTCTCTCTTATAATTAGGACCTGAGCTTCCCCTGGAGATGCGGAGAAATGAGATGCAGCCTCCACCTCTGCACCTGTCACTGTTAACATTCAGGACACAAAGCCCCTATCTATGAGCCTTTTAAGGCTTTTATATTTTTGGTGGGAGAACAGGAACAGTAGGAGCCTTAGCAAATCTTTAAAATATAAACATAACCACTTATCTTAGAAAATAGATCCTAGGGCGGGTGTGGTGGCTCAAGCCTGTAATCCCAGCACTTTGGGAGGCCGAGACGGGCAGATCACAAGGTCAGGAGATCGAGACCATCCTGTCTAACCTGGTGAAACCCCGTCTCTACTAAGAAATACAAAAAACTAGCCGGGCGAGGTGGCGGGCGCCTGTAGTCCCAGCTACTCGGGAGGCTGAGGCAGGAGAATGGCGTGAACTCGGGAGGCGGAGCTTGCAGTGAGCTGAGATCCGGCCACTGCACTCCAGCCTGGGCGACAGAGCAAGACTCCGTCTCAAAAAAAAAAAGAAAATAGATCCTAGGGTGGGTGTGGTGGCTCACACCTGTAATCCCAGCACTTTGGGAGGCCGAGGCAGTTGGATCACCTGAGGTCAGGAGTTTTGAGACCAGCCTGGCCAACATGATGAAACCCCATCTCTACCAAAAATACAAAAATCAGCTGGGCATGGTGGTGCATGCCTGTAATCCCAGCTACTCGGGAGGCTGAGGCAGGAGAATCACTTGAATCTGGGAGGCGGAGGTTGCAGGGAGCCGAGCCGAGATTGCGCCACTGCATGCCAGCCTGGGTGACAGAGCAAAACTCCGTCTCAAAAAAAAAAAAGAAAGAAAAAGAAAATAGATCCTGAGTTATAAATTAGAGGGCTTTGTGTTTTTTCTTATTTGTTTTTTCCCCAGAAGCTTTGGGAATCATCACAATGCTACAAATGTGTTTATTTTTTTAATTTTTTTTTTTTTTATAAATTTTATATATTTGCACAAAGGAATCATCTTCAAATAACAACAGTAAAAAAAAATGAATACAAGTAATTGTCCAGCTGGAAGCAGTGGGCTCACGTCTGTAATCCTAACACTTTGTGAGGCCAAGACAGGAGAATCGCTTGAGCCCAGGAATTTAAGACCAGCCTGGGAAACATAATGAGACTTTGTCTCTACAAAATATAATATAATTAGTCAGGCGTGTACATCGAGGCTGCAGTGAGCTATGATCATGCCACTGCACTCCATCCTGGGCAATAGAGCAAGACTTCATCTCGAAAAAATAAAAAAATAAAAATAAAAAATAAACACCACCACAACCCTCAAAACTGTCCAGATGAAGAGAAAGAGTATGAGAAGCCTCATTTTGGGTTAGAAAGAGAGCTTTTCTTCTCCTCCTACAGAGCTAATAACACACTGTGTAGGCACATTCATTGTTGAGAAGCCACAGGCTCAAAGCGGCTCAAGAGGCAGCCTCTTTTGTAGCTGGGTAGCTCTGGACAGCCCAAGCTAGGCACTACCCTCGCTGAGCACTGTACTCAGCCCGCTGCCTGCCCTGGGCACAGAGGAGCCTCCGGGAAGTCCCACACTTTGCTTTGCCTCCTTTGTTTTCCCTTTCATGCTATTTACTATTTATTGGGCATCCACTTTGCAGCTTGTCCTTTACGTTACTCGTTATTCTTTCTCTCAAACCCTACAAAGTGAAATCATGAGCCCCATCTTAAAGTTAAGGAACATGAAACTCAGGGAGTATCTAAATCAGGAATCAGAAATTTTGTGAAATAAAAACTCAACTCAAAATAGCTTAAGCAAAAAGAGTATTTCCTGGCTCACAGAACCAAAAGAGCCAAGAATCTGATGGGCTTCAGGCACGGCTGGATCTATGCACTCATGTGAGCCATCAGGGCCCTATTTCTCTCTCTGCCCCTTGTTTCTGTACCCCTTGCAGATAGAGTCTTCCTTATTGGTGTTGGAGGAATGACTGCAATAGCCAAATACACTACATTTCATTAAGTGTGGCAGCCATGAAAATGCTCCACTTGGATTTCTTTTCAAAAATAACTTGCAGGCTGGTATGGTGACTCACACCTTTCATCCCAGCACTTTGGGAGGCTGAAGAGGAAGAATCACTTTGTTACCAGAAAGGGATTCCTTTGGATCTCTGTATGCTTTTCAGTTGCTCTGTAGAGTATAGCAGGCTAGTCAACCTTGGGGGCTGGTCAGAGGCATCTGCAACAGTTGTGACAGCTGCAAAAAAAATGGATGCAAATTCTAAAGCCTCAGAAGAAATGAGTGAAATTTTCCATGCTTGGTTTATTAGAGCTATTTCTGAAGTAAGACTTTTAGGACTTATAAAACCAACAAATAGAAGACTGACCATGTGGCAAGGCTAACATGGGGCGGCTGCTAGAAGGCAAATGAGTGAAACCAGAATATCACGTTGAGTTTAAGAGAAAAAGGAGGCCTGTCGTATTTACATACCACTTACAGGAGCCTGTTTTGATGAGAAGAGAAATGTGTAATCTCTTGTGATGTTTAACCAGAAAGTATGTTGCTAACCCCAAACAAGTGTATATCAAAACACCTGCGGAGTACTTTAGAATTCAACAAATAACATACTTACATTATAACTAAAACCTCTCACACGTTATTGCTGTACTTCTCACAAAGTCATTACTAAATTATGAGTAAATCTTTTTTTTTTTTTTTTTTTTGAGATGAAGTCTTGCTCTGTCACCCAGGCCAGAGCAGTGGCACGATTGCAACTCACTGCAACCTCTGCCTCCCAGGTTCAAGTGATTCTCCTGCCTCAGCTTCCCCAGTAGCTGGGATTACAGGTGCCTGCCACCACACCCTGCTAATTTGTGTATTTTTAGTAGAGTTGAGGTTTCACCATGTTGGGCAGGCTTATCTCGAACTCCTAGCCTCTACTGATCCATCCACCTCAGCCTCCCAAAGTGCTGGGGTTACTGGCATGAGCCACCACGCCCAGCCTATAAGTAAATCATTCTTGAAGATACTTTGTCCAACCCAACATGCAGAAAGTCAAAGTGCCTGGGATGACTCCCGCACTTCCCCTCTTGCCCTCCCACTTGATCAATAACTGATAGGTCAGGAGTTCAATGCCAAGCTCTTGGCCTGCAGTCAGACCTCCTGAAACAACTTCCCCTCCAGGGTTGCCCTGCAGGTCAAGCTGGAGCTACCTCCACAGGACTATGCCTGCGGTCACACCTGCTGGCTTCCTCTCCTCTGCCCTGCTCTCCGCTACTCCATTTTCCCTCTCCCCTGGGAGCACTCCTTAACGAGTTCAGTCTCACCGGAATCCACATCTTAGGGAGTACTTCTCCGAACCCAACCAAGAACCGGCCCCTGGGGTTGGTGCCTGCCCAGGAGCTCTGGCCTACGGAGCCATCCTGCTGAGCTCCTGCCCTCTTCCTGTCCCATCAGTTCCGGAGGGTGGAAGCAGCTTCCTCCAGTCACTGACCCTGGCCTGCTTCCCTGGACCTTGATTGTTTCCTTTGGTCCCTTCTCACACCTTTGTTAGTAGCCTATCGTTAAACTCTCCTCAGGCATCCCTTTGTAGTGTACTACTGAAACCGCCTTTGCAAAATTTATAACTGAGGAAATTATGACAGTGAAAGAGATCAGACTTAATCCACTCTATCTTGCTTCTAATATAGCAGACGGGCGGCAGACAAAACTCCTCCTCAGACACTGAGTTAAAGAAAGAAGGGGTTTATTCGGCCTTCGGGCATCGGCAAGACTCCTGTCTCAAGGGCTGAGCTTCCGAGTGAGCAATTCCTGTCCCTTTTAAGGGCTCACAACTCTAAGGGGGTGCGTGTGAGAGGGTCGTGATCGATTGAGCAAGCAGCGGGTATATGACTGGGGGCTGCATGCACCAGTAATTAGATCGGAACAAAACAAGATAGGGATTTTCACAGTGCATTTCTATACAATGTCTGTAATCTATAGATAACATAACCAATCAGGTCAGGGGTCGATCTTTAACTACCAGGCCCAGAGTGCAGTGCTGGGCTGTCTACCTGTGAATTTCATTTCTGCCTTTTAGTTTTTACTTCTTCTTTCTTTGGAGGCAGAAATTGGGCATAAGATGATATGAGGGGTGGTCCCCTCCCTTACTAAACTTTAAGTTGTCTTTTTTTTTTTTTTT
>NW_012107463.1:580904-595399 GCF_000951045.1 Mandrillus leucophaeus | reverse complement strand
CTGTGATTCCATCTCCAACCTGACCGATCAGCACTCCCCACTTCCCAAGCCCCTACCTCCCAAATTATCTTTAAAAACTTCGATCCCTGAATGCTCTGATTTGAGTAATCATAAAACTTTGGTCTCCTGCACAGCCGGCTCTGCATGAATTACTCTTTCTCCATTGCAGTTCCCCTGTCTACGCAGGTCTAGGCAGCGGGCAAGGTGAACCCATTGGGCAGTTACACTACCTACCTATTTTCTGCCAGAAACCTGAATCGTAAATAGAACCATTACAGGATTTATTTTTAAAATATCCATCTTTTTAAAAATCCATCTTTTTTTTTCTTTTTTTTTTTTTGAGACAGTTCTCACTCTATGGCCCAGGCTGGAGTATGCAGTGGTGCTATCATAGCTCACGGCAGCCTCAAACTCCAGGGCTCAAGCAACTCGCTGCTCAAGGCAGCGAGTTGGAGATGGAATCACAGGTTGGAGCTGGGACCACAGGCATGCACCACCATCTTTTGTAGAGACTGGGTCTTGCTATGTTGCCCAGGCTGGCCTTGAACTCCTGGACTCAAGTGATCTCTGGGCCTCAGCCCCCAAGGTGCTGGGATTACAGACATGAGCCAGCGTGCCTGCCCTTAAATGTCTGTCTGTCTGTCTGTCTGTCTATCTATCTATCTATCTATCTATCTATCTATCTATCTGATCAATCTATCATAGCAGTCTAGAGATTTGGAATGAAACAGAGATTAATGTTGTGCAATGATTGCCCATTTTTGTCATCTAGTCCATTTGGCTCTGGGACTATATGTATAATAATCTGATTTAGAGATAATACTGAAAGTCTGATTTTAAGGTTCTTCCTGAATATGAAAGTAGAGGTACTGACCTACCCCTTTCCCCCCCAAATTGGCCCCTCAGAAAGGCCTTTCAGCTGGAAACAGCCAGTAAACAACTTGCAAAAGCTGGCATCTGACGCTAGATGGCAGCGGTGACCCACTGGTGTTCTTGTTCACCGAAGCCCATTAACAATTCCAGCTTGCCTGACCCAGCAGGTTCATCATTTGCAGTCCAGCAAAAGCCGGCTCTCCTGCTGGCTCTTCAGTCTCAAATCAGGGTTAGTCCACATTCCTCCAATGCAGAGGCAGTTCGTGGTTTTCCAGCACTTTGGGTACCTGAGACTCCCTGCCCTGTCAGGACCTGGAAAGGTACCTATTGGTATCTCTCTCCAACCACCCTCCCTCAGTGCACCTGTTGCTAGACACTCAAACAGATAGAAACCCAAGGGTCAGGGTCTCTGAGGAGAAGACCAGAATATAGACACTTAGGGGGAACTCTCCTGGTGCAGGAAAGATTGCTGTGTTTGGCTCTGCCTGGCTAGATGACCTCCATAATTGCTTTAGCTGGCCTCCCTTACCCTCTTTGGACTTAGCAAATGAGTGCCATTGGTCTTGCAAGTAACTGAAGCCCTGTGCAAACTAGCCTCAGCCAAATAAAAAGATGGGGCAGTTAATAGCTTTTTTTTTTTTTTTTTGAGACATCCAGGCTGGACTGCAGTGGCACTATCATGGCTCACTGCAGCCTCAACTTCCTGGGCTCACGTAATCCTTCCACCTCAGCCCCCTGAGTAGCTGCGACTACGGGTGTGCACCATGTTTTTTGTTTGTTTGTTTGTTTGTTTTTGGTAGAGATGAGGTCTTCCTATGTTGCCCAGGCTAGAAACTCCTGGGCTCAAGCGATCCTCCAACCTCAGCCTCACAGAGTGCTGGGATTACAGCCATGAGCTACTTCACCCAGCCTACTTAATAGCTTTAAAAGCCATATGTGTGTTAATTTAGACACAACTGTAGCCACACGAGTTTCAGGTATGGCTGGATCCAGGTGCTCAAAAAAAAAAAAATCAGAAGTCAATGTGTCTCCATCTATCTCTACCCTTCTCTTTCAAGCACAATACCCAAAGTGCTAAAAGAAATGCAAGTCTTTCTTCCTAGTTCTGCCAAGAATCCCAGACTTGACTTAAATTCAAACTCATTCCTAAATTAATCACATGGGAGGAGGCGTGGTAGATGACACTCAATTTGGCTAGGTCAAGTGCCCATTATTAGAAAGAGAGTAGGTCGGGATGAGAATGAGGGAGGCTTGGATCCTCCAAAAATCAGGGTCCTGCCACCTGGAGAAGACACAAGACGAACCAACTCATGGATGCCCACGATGACCAGGCAGCGAGTTTCCATCCCCCTCCCACTCACTTTCATCGGTTTACTCATTTGGTACACTTCAGGACCTCCTGAAAGCACTTCCAGCCCTCCCTCTCCCTTCTTCCCAGATAAAAGTCCTGCTTATCCAGTCTCTGGGTCCTCCTATCAGACAGTCTCCTAACATTCTGTTTTTTTTTCCTTCAAAGCATTCTGTTTTTTCCCTTGATCAGGTCAAGTTAATATTGTGATATATGTGATTGTTAATGTAGTGTGTAACTTTCCACTACACCATAAACTTCAAGGGGACAAGGTCTTGATGTCCCCAGAGTCTCATACAGTAACTGGCACGTAGAGGGTATTCAGGAAATATACATTTATTCATTCATTTGATAATTGTCTATTAGAAACTGAGGAAAATGGCCGGGCGCAGTGGCTCACGTCTATAATCCCAGCACTTTGGGAGGCCAAGGCGGGCGGATCACGAGGTCAGGAGTTCGAGACCATCCTGGCTAACATGGTGAAACCCCGTCTCTACTAAAAATACAAAAACTTAGCCGGGCGTAGTGGTGTGCGCCTGTAGTCCTAGCTACTCAGAAGGCTGAGGCAGGAGAATGGCGTGAACCCAGGAGGCGGAGCTTGCAGTGAGCCGAGATTGTGCCACTGCACTCCAGCCTGGGAGACAGAGCAAGACTCTGTCTCAAAAAAAAACAAAAACAAAAACAAAAACAAAAAGAAACTGAGGAAAATAAGTTCAATCAGACATAGTCCCTTTCTGGCCTCTACCTTAGAGATGGAGGCAGACTAGTAAATCAATGATCACTGTCCAATTGCAATGCTTTCTCCAAGAATGGTGAACTCAAGGGAGCCTGGAGAAGGAATATCAAAATCAGAGGGCTCCAATAGAGTTTCCCAGCAGAGTCATGACATTGGCCTAACTTTAGAAAAATGAGAAGGCATTAGAGAGATGAAGGAGAAGAAGAAGATTCCCTCTGAAGCATATTTGAAAAATTGGAAATGTAACATAGCCTGATGTATTCTGGGGGGACTTGACGACCTTAGTCTCATTGTATTAACTCTCTGGAACAGGAAGGAACTATCTAGGAACCAGGTCCTTTAGCTAAGCCAATGCCTTTTTAAAAACAGTAAAAAATAAAAGGACAGACTGGGCATGGTGGCTCATGTCTGTAATCCCAGCATTTTGGGAGGCTGAGGTGTGAGCATTCCTTGAGGCCAAGAGTTTGAGACCAGCCTGGGCAATATAGCAAGACCCCATCTCTTTAAAATTTTTTTTAAAAATTAGCTGGACATGGTGGTATGTGCCTGTAGTCCCAGCAACTTCAAAGGCTGAAGCAGGAGGATTGCTTGAGCCTAAGAATTTAAGGCTGCAGTGAGCTATGATCACACAGCTGCACTTCAGCCTGGTGACAGAGTGAGGCCCTCCCTAAAAAAACAACAACAGTAACAACAGAAAGGAGATTTATCAAAAGTAGAAGTTTTTTTTCCTTTTTTTCTTTTCTTTTTTCTTTTCTTTTTTTTTTTTTTTTTGAGACAGAGTCTCGCTTTGTCACTCAGGCTGGAGTGCAGTGGCACCATCTCAGCTCACTGCAACCTCCGCCTCCTGGGTTCAAGTGATTCTTCTGCCTCAGCCTCCTGAGTAGTTGGGACTACAGGCACACGACACCATGCCTGGCTAATTTTTGTATTTTTAGTAGAGACAGGGTTTTGCTGTGTTGGCCAGGCTGGTCTCGAACTCCTGACCTTGTGATCCGCCCACCTCAGCCTCACAAAGTGCTGGGATTACAGACATGAGCCACTGTGCCCTGCCGAAAGTAGAATGTTTCTGGAAGAAGACTGGATACAAAGAATATGGAAATAGTCTCTGATGATATCAGTGCCTGGTAGTAGGACTTTAGTAAACATGCACATGCCTGGATAAAAATAATTGGCATCAACATGGTTTACTTTAAGCAGAGAACAAGCCAGCCAGGGATCTAGTCCATTAAGAATTCAAGCAGACTCCTAAAGGCACACAAAAGAAATAAAGGGTAAAAGAAATCACTTTAAAACAGGAAGATTTATATAACCCTGTCTGTGTAGAAGAAAAATGTTCCCAGCTTCGCATGCCATTCGCTGCCAGGATCTGAGATTGTTACTAAGAAAGAGATGGGAGGAGGGTGTTGAGGGAAATAAGATGCCAGGCCAGGACACAGGCACAGAGAATTTGACATTTAGGGTTTGAAAAGACCTGGGAACACAAGCCTCTTTTGCTTTTAAGGCTTCTCTTAATTGCCACATTTGAGGCCTCGGATTTATGAAGAAAGCACTTTTCAAAAGGACAATTTACGCTTCATTATGGGAAAGTTCAAGTGCAGTCCCCAGTTTTCCCTCTAGTTGCAATCCTGAGTCATTTGTGGAGCAGTGGTGTTAAGTGGGGAGGAGAGCTATAAATGGTTTATAAATCAGTGCACGACGTCACAGATGGAAGCAGTTGCTGCACCGGATGGCAGCAAAATTGTGAATCAGTCTAAAGTTCTAGAACAATGTTTGTGAATCAAACCTCACAGTGAAATGCCCTTAGTGGTATTCAGCAGCTATGCCCTCACCCCCAGACCAGCCTCAAGCCAAACCACAACAGCCATGCCCTCACCCCCAGACCAGCCTCAAGGCAAACCACACCCCAGTGTGTGTGGGGGCCAAGGAGACTTTCACTTCACCCTTGGAAGATTCACTGAAAAATCAGCTCACAAAAGGTAGGTTAATTGGAGAAGAAGCATGACATGTATACACAGGAGCCTTCTGAATGAAGACCCAAAGATACAGGGGAAGTTGTTCATTGTTATGCTTGGATTCGACAAAGTCTCGACAGCCATGTAGAAATAGGATTGGGCAAAAAGGGTCTGAGCTAACACTAATAGAGTGGGGAAACCTGTCAAGATCTGTTGGTCTAGATTCTTCTTGGCCTCTCCCAGCGGCATTTCTTCCTTCTAGGTATGGGGCAGGATCCTCTCTCGAATAGGGATCTTGTGACCTACAGTCAAACAGGGTAGGCCAGTTTTTTCACAGAATATTTTTAGGTTTTATGGCTGGCTTTGGGGAAAAAGGGTTTTGGTGTCTATGATCTGCCTTGAGGAAGAGGGATTCTAGTTTTTATAACTAGTTTTGGGGAGATGGGCCTAAAAGATGGGAGGGCAGGTCAGTGAAAACCTTTTGCTTCTGAGGCTGCTTCTGCAGCCTTCATTTGGGATATCGTGTTCTGAGCCCCAACACATGCAAAGGGCTGAGACCTGGAAGTTGCTCATTCCAGACTAAGATGGGTAAACTGATGAAAGGGGTCGCTTCAAGCCACAGCATCACTGTCCTAGGCCAAAGGAACGCTGCCCTTTGTTGAACACTTGCTGCATTAGAAATTTCCCCTATTCTGGCCGGGTGCGGTGGCTCAAGCCTGTAATCCCAGCACTTTGGGAGGCCGAGGCGGGTGGATCACGAGGTCAGGAGATCGAGACGATCCTGGCTAACATGGTGAAACCCCGTCTCTACTAAAAATACAAAAAACTAGCCGGGCGTGGTGGCGGGCGCCTGTAGTCCCAGCTACTCGGAGGCTGAGGCGGGAGAATGGCGTGAACCCGGGAGGTGGAGCTTGCAGTGAGCCGAGATCGCGCCACTGCACTCCAGCCTGGGCGACAGAGCGAGACTCCGTCTCAAAAAAAAAAAAAAAAAAAAAAAAAGAAATTTCCCCTATTCTAAGGATCATGAAATCTCAGCAATGTCTAAGACATCTAGATCTTGTTCCATGCCAGTCAGAGTTCTAAGTATTTTATACATATTAAATCAATTTTATGTCAATAATTTTATAAAGGTGAGGCTATTATCTCCCATTGTACAGGTGAGGAAACTGAGGCACAGAGATTGGTAACCTACCTAAGGTCACATACCCTAAATGGTAAAGCCATTGTTAGAACCAAGGTGGTTTGGCACTGCAGTACACACCCTCAACCACTGTGACATGCTGCCTCTTGGCACCGCAGTACACACCCTCAACCACTGTGACATGCTGCCTCTCGGAACTGCAGTACACACCCTCGACCACTGTGACATGCTGCCTCTCGGAACTGCAATACACACCCTCAACCACTGTGACATGCTGCCTCTTGGCACTGGAGTACACGCTTTCAACCACTGTGACATGCTGCCTCTTTTTGTTATTGTTGTTAATTCAATTTTTTAAAAAATTGAGGTGGGGGCTAGAAGCAGTGGCTCATGCCTGTAATCCCAGCACTTTGGGAGGCCAAGGCTGGCCTATCACTTGAGGTCAGGAGTTCAAGACCAGCCTGGCCAACATAGCAAAACCCCATCTCTACTAAAAAAAAATACAAAAATTAGCTGCGTGCGGTGGCAGGTGCCTGTATTCCCAGTTACTTGGGAGGCTGAGGCAGAAGAATCACTTGAACCGGGAGGTGGAGGTTGTAGTGAGCTGAGATCGCACCACTGCACTCCAGCCTGGGCGACAGAACGACACTCCGCCTGAAAAAAAAAAAAAAAAAAAAAAAAATGAAGTGAGTCTTGCTACATTGCCTAGGCTGGTCTCAACTCCTGGGCTCAAGAAATCCTCCCACTTCTACCTTCCAAAGTGCTGGGATTACATGTGTGAGCCCCCATGCCTGGCCCTTTTGTTCGTGTGTGGTGTGTGTGTGTGTGTGTGTGTGTGTGTGTTTGTGTGTGTGTGACAGAGTCTCACAGTCGCCCAGGCTGGAGTACAGTGGCGCAATCTCAGCTCACTGAAACCTCTGCCTCCCGGGTTCAAACAATTCTTGTGCCTCAGCCTCCCAAGTAGCTGGGATTACAGGTGCCTGCCACCACATCCAGCTAATTTTTGTATTTTTAGTACAGACGGGGTTTCGCCATGTTGGCCAGGTTGATCTTGAACTCCTGACCTCAGATGATCTTCCTGCCTTGGCCTCCCAAAGTGCTGGGATTATAGGTGTGACCACTGTGCCCAGCCTTTTATTTTATTTTATTTTTAATTGAGACTGCTGCCTTTCAGAGGGGGTGCCATCTGAGCTAGGCTGAGTTATCCCTTGTCACATTCCCCTCTCCCTTCCTCTTCATTCAAGGAGTTCTGATGAGGCTGCCTTCTTCATTGGTAACCAGCAGTAGAGCCTTTGACTAGGTATGAGCCAGTCGGACATCAGCCTTGCCCTGACCTCAGTGATCTGGGCGGGACTGAGGCTGGGGCTGTGATGCAGTGAGAGCCAGTGAGTCTTGACAAGACATTTCCTGAGGCCTCTGAAGTTCTCTGTTCTCTGCTGGTTTTGGATGGCAGGGAGTTCAGCAAGGATCTACTGTAGCCCTTTCACTACATGAGGGGAGGCTGCCTGAGGGAAAGCTGACAAACAGAGAAAACAGAGCAAAGAGGGGACCTGGGCTGCAGACCAGAAGCCACAGCAGCGACTGGGTCATCACCAAGAGCACATAGTGTTGGGCTCATGTCACACAATATAAATGGGCCTTGGGGCTGGGAAGGGTAATATTGCCATCACCTCATTTGAACGCTGAATCCAGCCACTCCTGAAGTGTCAAATACCTCCACACTCCATGAGCCAACGTATATCTTTTTAAAAGGCAATATAAGTAGGGTTTTCTGCCACTTGAATCATAATGCATCCTAATCAAAACAATCTCAATAAGCCTATTAAAACCCGAGCCAGAAAGCCCATTAGTTACCAATGCTGGGATGGAACAATAAGTCTGCCAGTCAAAAATGAAACCGTGAATCAAGGTCCTCGCCTTGCTAAACAACAGAGAAAGAGCCAGGAACATGTTTGTAAAATCCTCAACCATTCTCAAGCTTTACATTTTTGTACAAACCGAGATTGGCAACAGCACAAATAATCCCTCATAACTGCATTAAAGGATTCACTTTCATGATTGTATTTCACCCTGGTTAATGGTAAAATGACTTTGTCCCATCCTCAGCAGACTCTGGTCCATGGTCCTCAGGCCTACTGAGGTGGCATTTAAAGTCAACCAGGCATCCAAAGGGAACCCAGAGACAAGGGGACTTTAGCCTCATCTATGTGTTCATCTCTTATGAAGGAAGGTCATATAATTGAAAGTTATCATTAAAAAGTTGAAGTTAGGGGATGGGCATGGTGGCTCACACTTGTAAATCCCAGCACTTTTGGGAGACCGAGATGGGAGGATCACTTGAGCTCCAGAGTTCAAGACTAGAGGCTTGGCAACATAATGAGACCCCATCTCTACAAAAAATAAAAAATAAAATTATCCGGGTGTGGTGGCATGTGCCTGTAATCCCAGCTACTCAGGAGGCTGAGGCAGGAGGATCGCTTGAACCCAGAGGTCAAGGCTGAAGTGTGCTGTGATCACACCACTGCACTCTAGCCTGGACAACACAATGAGACCCTGTCTCAAAATTAAAAATAAAAATAGGCCAGGCATGGTGGTTCACACCTGTAATCCCAGCACTTGGGGAGGCTGAGGCAGGCGGATCATCTGAGGTTGGCAGTTCAAGACTAGCCTGACTAACATGGAGAAACTCCATCTCTACTAAAAACAAAAAAAAATTAGCCAGGTGTGATGACACATGCCTGTAATCCCAGCTACTTGAGAGGTTGAGGTAGGACAATCACTTGAACCCAGGAGGCAGAGGTTGTGGTGAGCCAAGATCGTGCCGTTGCACTCCAGCCTGGGCAACAAGAGCTAAACTCCATCTCAAAAATAAATAAATAAATAAAACAAAAGTAAAAAGTTGGAGTTAAAGCAAAGTCATATAATTACACTATCTTAGATTAATGTTTTTATACTTTTTTTTAAAGTAGTGGAACCCTCAAATAAAACCTGATATGAAACACTGTAATAAACATATGTTATGTTTTGCCTTCTTTGGGTGTAGAATCTAAGATAAGATAGCTTGCTTCATGGGAACCACATCCTATTCACATCTGAGTCTGGTTTCAGCACATGGTCCTGGCCTGGCCATGGGGGCAAATGTAATAATTTGCTTCCTGAGCGCTCATGGTACTTTTTCCCTTCATAATTCTGGAAAGACACAGCAGTGGTATAGCTGTTTTTGATCTCCTAGAATCCGCCTTGCAGGGGGGGAAAAAAACAAAGGCAGAGCAACCAGATGGTAAAACCAAAAAACCTATGAAGAGCATCTTCAACAAAACCAGATTATCAGGTATCCCCATGAACTGTAAAATGAAAGAGCATGATGACAACCATTTCCACCACTATAAGATCTATATGATATTCACATTTATATAGAAGAATGCAGAGGGAAGAGATAGGGCACCTGAGGGGCCAGCAAACAGGTCTTTGCAGGAGGGCAGAGTGAGCCAAACTGAGAAAAGCAGCGAAAGTGGGAGGTGTCCTGCATGCTTCAATATGGGTGAGTACAAGCAGACTCTGATAAGCGTGGAGGGGCTGGAGCAGTTGAGGCAACATCAACTTTTAAAGCAATTGTCTTAGTCCTTTTGTGTTGCTATGAAGGAAGACCTGAGGCTGAGTAATTTATTAAGAAAAGAGGTTTATTTGGCTCACAGCTCTGCAGACTGTATAAGAAGCATGACGCCAGCATCTGCTTCTGGTGAGGCCTTAGGAAGCTTCCACTTATGACTGAAGGGGAGGGGCAGCCAGTATGGGCAGAGATCACATGGCAAGAGAGAGAAGCAAGAAGAGAGAGGAGGAGGCACCAGGCTCTTTTGAACAACCTACTTTCTTGGGAACTAGTAGAGTAAGAACTTACTCATTACCACAAAGAGGGCACCAAGCCATTCATGAGGGATCCACCCCCTTAACACAAACGCCTCCTGTTAGGCCCTGCTGCCAACACTGGGGATCAGATTTCTTTTTTCTTTTTCTTTTTTTTTTCCGAGACGGAGTCTCACTCTTTTGCCCAGGCAGGAGTACATGGCACAATCTTGGCTCAAGTGATTCTCCTCCCTCAGCCTACTGAGTAGGTGGGATTACAAGTGTGAGCCACTATGCCCAGCTAATTTTTGTGATTTTAGTAGAGACAGGGTTTCACCATGTTGGCCAGGCTGGTCTCAAACTCCTGGCCTCAAGTGATCCACCTGCCTTGACCTCCTGAAGTGTTAAGATTACAGGCGTGAGCCACTGCCAGGCTGGGGATCAAATTTCAGCATGAGGTTTGGAGGGTTAAATATTCAAGCTATAGTACTAATCAACCAAGCTCCCTTCCACAAAACAGATAAACAGTATAAACTAGTATTTCAAGACTAGCTAAAAGACATTTTGAAAGATACAAAGAACAACATACAGACGTAAATCAGAACTAGAAAAATATAGCAATTAGGTGATAAAACTCCGGGAAAAAATAGTAATAAAAAAAAAATTTTCAGAAATGAAACTAAACCAGAAGGAAAACAAAAGTAAATAAATAAGCTGGGCATAGTGGCTCACATCTGTAATCCCAGCACTTTGGGAGGCTGAGGCAGGAAGATTGCTTGAGCTCAGGAATTTGAGCAACATAGTGAGACCCCATCTCTACCAAACATTAAAAAAAATTAGCCCGACATGATGGCGTGTGCCAGTAATCCCAGCTACTCCGGGGGCTGAGGTGGGAGGATCACTTAAGCACAGACTTCAGTGAGCTGTGATTGTGCCACTGTACTACAGCTTGTCTCAAAAAAGAAAAAAAGTAAATAAATGCTACAAATATTGCCTGATAAGAAATAGAAGGTGAAAAAAAATTGAAAATAAGGAAAAAAGAAACAAAAAGCATGTGCAAAAAAGTGACAAATATTGAAGTCATGCAAATAAGATCTCTGAAAATAATTTAAAATCTAAGCTATTGGAATTCTAAATTATTTTGAGCCGTAGAGGAATGTTACCTGACAGGCAGCTGTAACTTAGGCAGCTGTAACCCTTGGTTTCTGATTATAGATTAGTCTTCTTACTTACCTACATTGTTTTGTAAAATGTTGCAAATGACTACAGGGCATCAGGAAAGACTGCACAGTCGATCTTCGTTGTAGATGGACTTCCCTCTTACCTTTCTCACACAAAGACTTTTTGGCCATCACATTGTCATAAAGTGGAATGCTAAATACCTTAAATTGGAAAGGAGGGTCAGGAGGTGGCTCATACCTGTAATTTCAGCACCTTGGGAAGCCTAGGTGAGAGGACTGTTTGAGGCCAGGAGTTTGAGACCAGCCTGCGCAACATAGTGAGATCCTATTTCTTCTTGTTATTGTTTAAAAAATTAACCAGATATGGGGACAAGCACATGTAGTCCCAGCTACTCAGGAAGCTGAGGTGGGAGGATCCCTTGAACCTGGGAGGTGAAGGCTGCAATGAGTCATGTTTGCACCATCTTACTCCACTCTGGATGACAGAGGAACACGCTGTCTCAAAAATAAATATGTAGGAAGGGAAATGAAAACCAGTTGTAGAGAAAAGAAACCAAGCCATATAGAAAAGGAAAGAAGCTGTAACTAAATGGTTGTAACTCATGAACCAGCCTCATATAGAAAACGATCCTACTTGTTTGTTTTTTACCTACTTAAGCAATAATTTAACTTTTAAATTCAGAACACTGACCCCATTTCCCTATGCTCTGTGTCTCCCAGCTAGTCATTCCCAACATTTCGCTTTAATAAACTCTTTAAAACTGGCTTCTGGGCCGGACGCGGTGGCTCATGCCTGTAATCCCAGCACTTTGAGAGGCCAAGGCGGGTGGATTATGAGGTCAAGAGATCGAGACCATCCTGGCTAACATGGTGAAACCCCTTCTCTACTAAAAATGCAAAAAAATTAGCCGGGCGTGGTGGCACACACCTGTAGTCACAGATACACAGGAGGCTGAGGCAGGAGAATGGCGTGAACCCGGGAGGTGGAGTGTGCAGTGAGCCGAGATCACACCCCTGCACTCCAGCCTGGGCGATAGAGTGAGACTCTGTCTCAAAAAAAAAAAAAAAAAAAAAACCCTGGATTCTGATCCTTTAGATTATTTCAGGTTGGCAGTTCCAACATATTGTAAATCGAAGTAACTGCAAAAGAAAACTAGATTAAGGGAACAACATGGCAAATACCAAAAACTATAATTGTTCTTGTTTGTTTCTTTTTTTGTTTTTTTTGAGACACAGTCTCACTGTGTTGCCCAGGCTGGAGTGCAGTGGTGCGATCTTGGCTCATTGCAACCTCCGCCTCCCAGGTTCAAGCGATTTTCCTGCCTCGGCCTCCCAAGTAGCTGGGATTACAGGTGTGTCCCACCACACTCAGCTAATTTTTGTATTTTTGGTAGAGATGGGTTTCACCATGTTGGCCAGGCTGGTCTTGAACTCCTGATTTAAGTGATCCCCCAGCCTCAGCCTCCCAAAGTACTAGGATTACAGGCATGAGCCACCATGCCCAGCTCAAAATCTATAATTCAAGAAAACTTTCTTAAAGATTTGAAACTACATATTGGCTGGGCATGGTGGCTCATGCCTGTAATCCTAGCAGTTTGGGAAGCCAAGGTGGGTAGATCACTTGAGCTCAGGAGTTGGAGACCAGCCTGGGCAACATGGTGAAAACCCGTCTCTACAAAAAATACAAAAATTAGGTGGGTGTTGGGGCACACACCTGTAGTCCCAGCTACTTAGGAGGCTGAGACATGAGGATTGCTTGAGTCTGGGAGGTCGAGGCTGCAGTGAGCTCATTGCACCATTGCCTTCAGCCTAGGTGACAGAGTAAGACCCTGTCTCCAAAAAAAGGAAGGTGTGAGCCTAGATTTTGTGTCTGAGTATAAGGGACACAAAAACAACCTCTCAATGTGCAAAAACTCGGGCATCTTGCTTATAATCATGGTCACTTTGAGCGGGGGATGGTTGTAATTGGGATACGGTATGTGGATAGTTTCAGAGGTAGCTGGCAGGTCTATCTCTAGTCCTCAGTTGTAGCTGTAAGGGTGTTCATTTATAATAATTCACCATATGTATGTTTAGTTTTTTTATGTCTGTGTTATATTTTATGAGAAAAAGTTTTAAAAATAATGATGAAATAAAATATGTAATAATTACATTAGGGAAACTTGAATACGGACTAGGGGTAGTAGTATGAAACTACTGTTAAATGTGTACATATAATAAATAGTATTATAGTTATGGAATAGAATGTTCTTATTTTTGGAGATACATATTGAAGAATTTCTATCCTTTAAGGGCTGGGCATGGTGATGCATGCCTATAATCCCAACTACTCAGGATGCTGAGGCTAGAGGATAGCTGGAGCTCAGAAGGTTGAGGCTGCAGTGACCCCTGATTGCATCACTGCACTCCCGTCTGGGCAACAGAGTGAGACTCTGCCTCAAACAAACAAACAAGCTTGGAGTGTTACCAGCAAGATGGTGGACTAGAAAGTTTCAGGTCCTTGTTTCCACCATGGAAACATTAGATGAACAACTAGAAACTGGCTAAAATAACTTAATAGGGACAGTGGAAATCAATAAAAAGACCAGCAACCAAGTGAATACACATCTAAGAAAAAGCCACATTAAAAATGGAAGGAGCCTGGCATGATGGCTCATGTCTGTAATCTCAGCACTTTGGGATGCCGAGGTGGGCAGCTGACTAGAGCCTATAAGTTTGAGACCAGCCTGGCCAATATGGTGAAACCCCATCTCTACTATAAATACAAAAACTAGCTAGGCATGGTGGCATGTGCCTGTAGTCCCAGTTACTCAGGAGACTGAGGCAGGAGAATGCTCGAATCCAGGAGGTGGAGGTTGCAGTGAGCTGAGATCATGCCACCATGCTCCAGCCTGGGCAACACAGCTAGACTCTGTCTCAAAACAAAGGAGGGAAGTTTCATGGCAGTTTTGCTTCCTGTGTTAGTTTGTTCACACATTGCTAATAGAGACATACCCAAGACTAGGTAATTTATAAAGAAAAGAGATTTAATAGACTCATAGTTCAGCATGGCTGGGGAAGCCTCAGGAAATTTACAATCATGGCAGAAGGGGAAACTTACACATCCTTCTTCACATAGCAGCAGCAAGGAGAAGTGTAGAGCAAAGGTGGCGGAAAGCCCCCTGTAAAACCATCAGATCTTGGCCAGGCACAGTGGCTTATGCCTGTAATCCCAGCACTTTGGGAGGCCAAGGCGGGTGAATCACGAGGTCAGGAGTTCAAGACCATACTGGCCAACATGGTGAAACGCCATCTCTACTAAAAATACAAAAAATTAGCTGGGCGTAGTGGCGGGCACCTGTAATCCCAGCTACTCAGGAGGCTGAGGCAGGAGAATCACTTGAACCCGGGAGGCAGAGGTTGCAGTGAGCCAAGATTGCGC
>NW_012107463.1:576679-580804 GCF_000951045.1 Mandrillus leucophaeus | reverse complement strand
CTGGCCAACATGGTGAAACCCCGTCTCTACTAAAAATACAAAAAATTAGCTGGGCGTAGTGGCGGGCACCTGTAATCCCAGCTACTCAGGAGGCTGAGGCAGGAGAATCACTTGAACCCGGGAGGCAGAGGTTGCAGTGAGCCAAGATTGCGCCACTGCACTCCGGTCCAGGCAACAGACTGAGACTCCATCTCAAAATGAATAGACAAGTAAATAAATACATACATACATAAATCCATTAGATCTTGTAATAACTCACTCACTATCATGAGAACAGCATGGAGGTAACCGCTCCCATGATTCAATTACCTCCCACTGAGTTCCTCCTATGACACATGGGGATTATGGGAACTATAGTTCAAGATGAAATGTGGGTGGGGACAAAGTCAAACCATATCATTCTGCCCCTGGCCCCTCCCAAATTTCATGTCCTCACATTTCAAAATGCAATCATGCCTTCCCAACAGTCCCCCAAAGTCTTGACCCATTCCAGAATTAACTCAAAAGTCCAAGTCCAAAGCCTCATCTGAGACAAGGCAAGTCCCTTCTGCCTATGAGCATGTAAAACCAAAAGCAAGCTAGTTACTTCCTAGATACAATGGAGGTACAGGCATTGGGTAAATACACCCATTCCAAATGGAAGAAATTGGCCAAAACAAAGGGGCTACAGTCCCCAAGCAAGTCTGAAATCCAATAGGGCAGTTACTAAACCTTAAAGTTCCAAAATGATCTCCCTTAGCTCCATGTCTCACATCCAGGTTATGCTGATGCAAGGGGTGGGCTCCTACCACCTTGGGCAGCTTCACTCTTTTGATTTTGCAGGGCACAGCCCCCTCCCAGCTGCTTTCATGGGCTGGTGTTGAGTGTCTGCAGCTTTTCCAGGTACATGGTGCAAGCTGTCAGTGGATCTACAATTCTGGGGTCTGGAGGATGGCAGCCCTCTTCTCACAGCTCCACTAGGCAGTGCCCAGTGGGGACTCCGTGTCGGGGCTCCAACCCCACATTTCCCTTCCACACTGCCCTAGCAGAGGGTCTCCATGAGGGCTCTGCCCCTGCAGCAAACTTCTGCCTGGACATTCAGGTGTTTCCATACATTCTCTGAAATCTAGGCAGAGGTTCCCAAACCTCAATTCTTGACTTCTGTGTACACACAGTCAACCCCATGCAGAAGCTGCCAAGGCTTTGGCTTGCAGCCTCTGAAGCCATGGCCCAAGCTGTACCTTAACCCCTTTTAGCCATAGCTAGAGTGACTGGGATGCAGGGCACCAAGTCTTGAGGCTGCACACAGCAGCGGGGCTCTGGACCCAGTCCAGGAAACCATTGTTTTCTCTTAGGCTTCCTTCCCGGCCTGTAATGGAAGGGGCTGCCATGAAGGTCTCCAACATGCCCTGGAGACATTTTCCCCATTGTCTTGGTCATTAACATTTGGCTCCTTGTTACTTATGCAAATTTATGCAGCAGGCTTGAATTTCTCCTCAGAAAATGGGTTTTTCTTTTCTACTGCATCCTCAGGCTGGAAAATTTTCCAACTTTTATGCTCTGCTTCCTCTTGAACACTTTGCTGCTTAGAAATTTCTTCCACCAGATACACTAAATCATCTCTCTCAAGTTCAAAGTTCCACAGATCTCTAGGGCAGAGGCAAAATGCCGTCAGTCTCTTTGAATAGTAACAGTGACCTTTGCTCCAGTTCCCAACAAGCTCCTCATCTCCATATGATCACACCTCAGCCTGGACTTCATTGTCCACATCACTATCAGCATGTTGATCAAAGCCACTCAACAAGTCTCTAGGAAGTTCCAAACTCTCCTCCATCTTTCCAAACTTTCCTACATCTGTCTTCTGAGCCTTCCAAGTCTCTATGAAGTTCCAAACTTTTCCACATTTTTCTGTCTTCTTCTGAGCCCTCCAAACTGTTCCAACTTCTGCCTGTTACCCAGTTCCAAAGTTGCTTCCACATTTTTGGGTATCTTTACAGCAACGCCCCACTCTCTGTGGTACCAATTTATTGTATTTGTCAGCTCTCATGCTGCTAATAAAGACATACCTAAGACTGAGTAATTTATAAAGAAAAGAGGTTTAGAGGCCAGGTGCAGTGGCTCACGCCTGTAATCCCAATACTTTGGGAGGCCAAGGCAGGTGGATCATGAGGTCAGGAGTTCAAGACCAGACTGACCAACATGGCAAGACCCTGTCTCTACTAAAAATACAAAATTAGCAAGGCATAGTGGCGGGCACCTGTAATCCCAGCTACTCAGGAGGCTGAGGCAGGACAATTGCTTGAACCCAGGAGGCGGAGGTTGCAGTGAGCCGAGATCACGCCATTGCAACTCCACCCTGGACAACAAAAGCAAGACTCCATTGGCAAGGCAAGGCAAGGCATTTAGGTCAGGCATGGTGGTTCACGCCTGTAATCTTAGCACTTTGGGAGGCTGAGGCAGGCAGATCATGAGGTCAGGAGATCAAGACCATACTGGCCAACACGGTGAAACCCCCGTCTCTACTAAAAATACTAAAATTAGCTGGGTGTGGTGGTACACACCTGTAGTCCCAGCTACTTGGGAGGCTGAGGCAGGAGAATCACTTGAACCTGGGAGGCAGAAGTTGCAGTGAGCCTAGATCGCACCATTGCACTCCAGTGTGGCGATGGAGCCAGACTTCATCTCAAAAAAAAAAAAAGAGGTTTAATTGACTCACTGTTCAGCATGTCGGGAAAGCCCCTCAGGAAACTTACAAGCATGGTAGAAGGGGAAGCAAACACGTCCTTCTTCACATGATGGCAGCAAGGAGAACTACAGAGTGGAGCAGGGGAAAAGCCCGTTATAAAACCATCAGATCTCGTGAGAACTCACTCACTATCATTAGAACAGCATGGAGGTAACTACCCCCATGATTCAATTACCTCCCACTGGGTCCCTCCCATAACATGTGGGGATTATGAGAACTACAGTTCAAGATAAGAGTTAAGTGGGGACACAGCCAAACCATATCACTTGCCTTTCCTGTGTTTATACCACTGCACTCCAGCTTGGGTGACAGAGTGAGACCCTGTCTCAAAAACAAAAACAAAAACACAGCAACAACAACAAACCCTCAAACAACAGAATTGGCTGGAGCATTTCTTCATCTCTAAGAGTTTCTGACCATAATAGGGTTCTGGGTACTCAAGACTAGTACAAGATTGTCAGGTCTTTGTAAAATTTGTATTTTTCTCATATTTTTTGGTATACTCTGTTTCCCCAGACTGTTCAAAAGCTGAGATCCTCTGTTCTCTGTGTCCTGAGGCAACAAGAAAGGAGAGCTCTGCATTGGTGGCTAAACTGTCTAACCAAGTAACTAATCCAGCAAGTTGAGTACCTGAGTCTAAGACAAAAAAGAAAAGCTAGGGCTGGGTGTGGTGGTTCATTCCTGTAATCCCAACACTTTGGGAGGCTGAGGCAGACAGATCACGTGAGGTCAGGAGTTTGCAACCAGCCTAGCCAACATGGTGAAGCCTCATCTCTACTAAAACTACAAAAAATTAGCTGGACATGGTGGCACGTACCTGTAGTCCCAGCTACTCAGAAGGCTGAGGTGGGAGAATGGCATGAACCTGGGAGGCAAAGCTTGCAGTGAGCCGAGATCATGCCACTGCACTCCAGCCTGGGTGACACAGCGAGACTCCAAGAAAGAAAGAAAGAGAGGGAGGAAGGGAGGGAGGGAGGAAGGAAGGAAGGAAGGAAGGAAGGAAGGAAGGAAGGAAGGAAGGAAGGAAGGAAGGAGGAAGGCAGGCAGGCAGGCAGGCAAGCAAGCTGGGAGCTGGAACCAGAGCCTTGCAGCTAGATGAACACATCCAGTTCATCCCCAGTTTATGAGCTGACACTTTTCTTTGCACTTGTAGGGAAGGAGCCTGTGGCCAGCAGCCCCTGGCCTCATCTGTCTGGGGCTTGCTTGCATCACTGCCATATCATCTATCACAAACAGTCTTCAAAAGCCTATCCTTGGCCGGGCGCGGTGGCTCAAGCCTGTAATTCCAGCACTTTGGGAGGCCGAGACGAGCGGATCACAAGGTCAGGAGATCGAGACCATCCTGGCTAACACGGTGAAACCCCGTCTCTACTAAAAAAAAAAAAATACAAAAAACTAGA
>NW_012107463.1:555870-575842 GCF_000951045.1 Mandrillus leucophaeus | reverse complement strand
TGACTCAAAGCCTTTATCATTAAAACTGTGCTAAATAAATGCCCACAGGGCCAGCTAGTTGAGGCCATAGCTGCTGACTCTTTACAGCACCTTCCTTGGTGTCTGTGAGTGGCTCGGGCCCCTAGCTGCTCTTTCTCTGAATATCGGTATCTGGGTATGTTATTTGTCCATCGTGCAAGCTGGGGTCTGCAGGACAGACCCCCGCACATTTGGAAGTTCTGACTGCCATGTCACCCAGAGAAAATCTCAAGCTCTCCCAGTCCCAGTTCCCTTATCTGTGCAACAGACTGATAGTACTCACCTTTCCAGGGGGTTGGAAAATTCAATTAGAGGACAAAAGGGAAAGCACATAGCAAACTCTAAAGCTGTTTTTGATGGCTACTGTCATTACTGGGATGGGAAAGAGAGAAACAGTTCATTTCAGATCTCAATTGGCTTATGGACTGGATAGCAGTAGCAGTTCCCGTTGGAACTACCTATATCCTTATAATGTGGGGTGGGGTTGGATAACTGCAAGGGCCCTTTAAGCTCTAACATTCTGGCCTTGTCTTAGCATGGGGTAAATAAAGACACCAGTGTCCTTGGGCAGGCCTGGGCTTCACCTACCTCACCTGTTATCTGCCTAAGGAAGACAACAGATAATTTATGCATTTATTGGTCATGAGTTATTAAAAAGACGCTTGGCACACGTCTGTAATCCCAGCACTTTTTGAGGCTTAGGTGGGAGGATTGTTTGAGTTCAAGACCAGCCTGGGCAACATAGCAAGACCCTGTCTCTACAAAAAATAGAAAAAAAAAAGCCAGGTGTGGTGGTACATGCCTGTAGTCCCAGCTACTCAAAAAGCTGAAGCAGAAGGATCACTTCAACCCAGGAGGTCGAGGCTGCAGTGAGCCATGATATCACATCACTGTTGCACTTCAGCCTGGGAGACAGAGCAAGATTCTGCCTCTAAAAAAAAAAAAAACACTTGGAGTGATACCAGCAAATGGTGGACTAAAAAAACTTCAGAAAGCTTCAGGCCCTTGTTTCCCCTATGGAAACATTAAATAAACAACTAGAGAATGACTAAAATAATAGGGGCTGTGGAAATCAATCAAAAGACCTCCAACAACCAAGTGAATGCAGAGAAAGAAAAAGCCACATTACAAATAGAAGGAAGTTTCATGGCAGTTTGGTTTGCCTTTGCTCCACCCACTTCTAGCTTGGCACGGTGTGCCTTACAGGAAGCAGTGGTCTGATCTCCACTTCTTTGAACCAGAGAGAGAGTGAACCTAATTTTTAATGTTATAACCTGTCTAAGGGCTGCCTGATTGGTCTCTCTGTCACCTGTTACTTATCTTGGAGCTCACATGGCCAAATACAACATGGCTCAGGCTAGGAAAAACTTCAGGAAGGAGCAGGCATGGCTCATGAAAGTCACAGGGGGACTACAGACCTGCAGATATGTGGGGCAAGAAATTACTGATTGAGGAATACAAAATTATCGATTGAATTTCTGTGTATATGGGTGAATTGTAAAAAAGAACACACACACTGGCCAGGGAAGACCCATACCTAGAAAGGGCTTGAGGAAACCTTAACTCTTCAGATAAGGCTCATTAGAGAAGGTCTTCCATTGTACAGAACTAGTCTGTAAAGTCTATAAAAGGTGGTTGTTTTTCAGGTGCCAAATTTTCAACAAAAGATTACAAGATATACAAAGAAACACTAAAATATGGCCCATCCAAAGGACCAAAACAAATATCCAGAAACCATCTCTGAAGAAAAACGGGACTGGACTTACCAGACAAAAACTTTATTTATTTATTTATTTTTTTGAGATGGAGTCTCGCTCTGTCGCCCGGGCTGGAGTGTGGTGGCCAGATCTCAGCTCACTGCAAGCTCCGCCTCCCGGGTTTACACCATTCTCCTGCCTCAGCTTCCCGAATAGCTGGGACTACAGGCACCCGCCACCTCGTCCGGCTAGTTTTTTTTGTATTTTTTAGTAGAGACGGGGTTTCACCATGTTAGCCAGGATGGTCTTGATCTCCTGACCTCGTGATCCGCCCATCTCAGCCTCCCAAAGTGCTGGGATTACAGGCTTGAGCCACCGTGCCCGGCCAGACAAAGACTTTAAAACAGCTATTTTAAATATGCTCAAAGAACTAAGGATAATACAGACAAAGAACTAAAGGAAATCAGGAAAACAATATATAAACACAATAAGAATATCAACAAAGAGAAAGAAATTGTTTTTGTTAAAAGAACCAAACAAAAATCCTGAAGCTAAAAAATATAATAACTGAACTGAAAAATTCATTAGAGGAGTTTAACTGCAGACTCAAGCAGGCAGAAGAAAGCATCGGTGAGACTTGACAACAGGTCATTTGAAATGATTGAGTTTGAACAGAAAAAAGAAATAAAAATGAAGAAAAGTGAACAAAACCTAAGGAACTTATGGGACTCAATCAAGTGGATTAGTATACACATTATGAGAATTTCAGAAGGAGAAAAGACAAGGGAAGATACAGAAAGTTTATTTGAGGCCGGGCGCGGTGGCTCAAGCCTGTAATCCCAGCACTTTGGGAGGCCGAGACGGGCGGATCACAAGGTCAGCAGATCGAGACCATCCTGGCTAACACGGTGAAACCCCGTCTCTACTAAAGAATACAAAAAACTAGCCGGGCAAGGTGGCGTGCGCCTGTAATCCCAGCTACTGGGGAGGCTGAGGCAGGAGAATGGCGTAAACCCGGGAGGTGGAGCTTGCAGTGAGCTGAGATCTGGCCACTGCACTCCAGCCTGGGCAACAGAGCGAGACTCCGTCTCAAAAAAAAAAGAAATTTTATTTTAAAAGTCTAGTAAATATTACCTATAAATGTTATATAATATTGTTATTAATAAAGCTTTGATGTGGGGAAAAGAAAGATCAGACTGTTACTGTGTCTATATAGAAAGTAGACATAAGAGACTCCATTTTGTTCTGTATTTGAGATGCTGTTAATCTGTGACCCTACCCCCAACCTTGTCCTTGCAAGAGACATGTGCTATGGTGACTTAAGGTTTAAAGGATTTTGGGCTGTGCAGGCTGTGCTTTGTTAAACAAGTACCTGAAGGCAGCTTGCTGGTTAAAAGTCATCACCATTCTCTTAATCTCTAGTACCCAGGGACACGCACACTGCCAAAGGTCGCAGGGACCTCTGCCTAGGAAAGCTAGGTATTGTCCAAGGTTTCTCCCCATGTGATAGTCTGAAATATGGCCTCGTAAGGACCTCTGCCTAGGAAAGTTAGGTATTGTCCAAGGTTTCTCCCCATGTGATAGTCTGAAATATGGCCTCGTGGGAAGGGAAAGACCTGATCGTCCCCCTGCCTGACACTCGTGAAGGATCTGTGCTGAGGAGGACTAGTACAAGAGGAAAGAAGGCCTCTGGGCAGTTGTTGGCAGTTGAGATAGAGAAACGTAGGTCTCCTGCCCGTCCCTGGGCAATGGAACATCTCGGTATAAAACCCAATTGTATGTTCTGTTTACTAAGAAAGGCGAAAACCGCCTTACGGCGAAAGGCAGGACTTGCTAGTGCAATGCTGCTCTTTATGCACTAAAAAGGTTTATGGAGATGTTTACATATGCATATCAAGGCACAGCACTTTTCCTTAAACTTATTCATGTCACAGACATATTTATTCATATGTCTTACTGCTGACTTTCTCCCTATAATGATCCTATTATCCTGCCACTTCCTTTTCTTTAAGATGGTAAAGATATTTATCAATAAATACTAGGGGAACTCAGAGACTGGTGCCGGCATGGGTCCTCTGTATGCTGAGCGCCTGGTCCCCTGGGCCCACTTTTTCTTTCTCTATACTTTGTCTCTGTGTCTCATTTCTTTTCTCAAGTCTCTCGTTCCACCTAACAAGAAACGCCCACAGGTGTGGAGGGGCAGGCCACCCCTTCACTTTGAGGGGGTGGAGAGAGAGCATGAGGAGGAATAGCTAATGGATGCTGGGCTTAATACCTAGGTGATGGGTTGATCTGTGCAGCGAACCACCATGGCACATATTTACCTATATAACAAACCTGCACATCCTGCACATGTACCCGGAACTTAAAAGTTGAAGGAAAAAAAAAAAAAAAAGAAAGCTTTGTGCCAGGCCTACCTGGTGCTAAACCCAAATCATAGATAATACTCTAGGTAAATATTTCTGCCTGTTTCTTCTGAAGAATGAATAAGAACTAGAATTCACACTTTAGGAGACTGAGGTGGGAGTATCACTTGAGCCCAGGAGTTTGATACCAACCTGGGCAACATGGCAAGACCCTGTCTCTAAAAATTAAACCTAAAAAAATCAGCCAGGTATGGTGGCATACTCATATAGTGCCAGCTACTCAGAAGGCTGAGATGGGAGAATTGCTTGGGCCCAGAAGTTTGAGGCTGCAGGGAGCTAGGATCGTGTCACTGCTCCAGCCTGGGCAACAAAGCAAGATGCTACCTCTAAAAAAACGAAAAAGAGGCTGGGTGCGGTGGCTCACACCTGTAATCCCAGCACTTTGGGAGGCCGAGGCGGGTGGATCATGAGATCAGAAATTCAAGACCAGCCTGGCCAACATGGTGAAACCCCGTCTCTACTAAAAATACAAAAATTAGCTGGATGTGGTGGTGTGTGCCTGTAATCCTGGCTACTCAGGAGGCTGAGGCAGGAGAATCCCTTGAACCCGGGAGGCAGAGGTTGCAGTGAGCTGAGATCCTGCCACTGCATTCCAGCCTGGGCAACAGAGCGAGACTCCATCTACAAAAAATAAAAAAAGAAAAGAAAAGATACCAAAAAACTAGAATTCAAAATTAAAAAAAAAAAAAGTATAGGCTGGGCGCAGTGGCTCACGCCTATAATCCCAGCACTTTGGGAGGCCAAGGTGGGTGGATCACTGAAGGTCAGGAGTTCGAGACCAGCCTGGCCAACATGGTGAAACCCCGTCTCTATTGAAAGAACACAAAAATTAGCTGGGCATGGTGGTGAGCACCTGTAATCCCAACTACTCAGGAAGCTGAGGCAGGAGAATCACTTGAATCCAGGAGGCAGAGATTGCAGTGAGCTGAGATGGTGCCATTGCACTCTAGCCTGGGCGACACAGTAAGACTGTGTCTCAAAAATAACAAAAACAAAAAACTAAAAGAATAAATGAGAACTACAAAGCATAGGGCTTATGGTATTGTAAGATTATTTTTTTCTCCTGTTTCTAGGTCCCAAAACTATTTTGTGAGCTTTTCTAGTTGAAAAAATCTGTGGCTTTATGAAAATATCTAGGAAAACTAGATAAGTAAACCTTTTGGAAATACTGATTTGAGCCATTGCTTAATATTTTGTCTGTGTTTGAGCACATTCAACAGCTGAAATCACTGAGTTTGCAGCTAAGGATTCTATTAGTTCCTTGGGGTGTTTCTGAAATTGTTTCCGCGTGTCCTCCATGGCGCAAATAAAAGAGTCCTCAGATCCCTGCAAGGTCAGAAAGCAAGAAATCAAGGAATATGGAACAACAAACACCCTCCGAATGAAAGGTTTTATTTGCTCATGAAGCTTATACAACTGCTCATTCTCTACAGCTCTTCCAGCCTCTCCTCATTCTCCAAAACCACCTGGATTTGGTTGAGTACACTGCCAAAACAGGCCTGCCAGTGCTTTGAAATTTTATCAATGTAGTACTGAATTGTAAACACCACTTTTGTAAAATGTCTTTACTCAGTTTTAACCTCTGTAAGTTATATAAGAATGTGTCCCTTGTTTGTTTATAGCTTAGCTTAGTATCATAAGATTATCTTTAATCCACTTTGAACATCGTGGTGAGAGCGTTGGGATACATGTGTCCTGGCTATTAGCTCACCTAAACTAATATTTGCTTGTTAGAGGCAATGATTTGCTTCAGAGAGACTCAGAGCAAGTAGGATCTCAACGAAATTTCCTTGACCATCCCCGAAAAACTTGAGTCTGACTTAAAAAAAAAAAAAAAGAGGGCTGGATGCAGTGGCTCACACCTGTAATCCTGGCACTTTGGGAGGCCAAGGCGGGCGGATCCCTTGAGTCCAGGAGTTCAAGACCAGCCTGGGCAACATGGCAAAAACTTGTCTCTATGTAAAAACCAACCAAAAAAAAAAAAAAATAAGGCCTTCATTTAGAAAGAAAAACATGAAGGGCAAGGATTAGAGCTGACTAAAATGTAGGAGTTGGAGGGAGATTCCAAGCAAATACCCAAATACCTTCTAACACCCCCAGAAACTGCTCAGTCGCCATCTCTGAAATAAGGGCATAAACACTCTAAGATTTACACTCTTTCCCTTTTTAAATTCTCTTCCATCACACAGGAAATCCTTGTTCATATTATAATATGGTAAGATGTACATAAAATTTTCTATTTTAACTATTTGGGGGTGTACAGTTAAGTGGCATTATGTACATCAACATTATTGTGCAACCATAACCACTGTTCATCTCCAGAACATTTTCATGTTGCAAACTGAAACTATGTACCCATTAAACAGTAACTCCCAGCAGGGTGAGGTTGCTCACGCCTGTAATACCAGCACTGGGAGGCAGGCAGGCAGATCACGCGGTCCTGAGTTCTAAGACCAGCCTGGCTAACACGGTGAAACCCCATCTCTACTAAAAATACAAAAAATTAGCCAGGCGTGGTGGCATGCACCTGTAGTCCCATTTACTTGGGAGGCTGGGGGAGGAGAATCACTTGAACCCAGGAGGCGGAGGTTGCAGTGAGCCGAGATTGTGCCACTGCACTCCAGACTGGGCGACAGAGAGAGACTCTGTCTCAAAAAAAAAAAAAAAAAACAAAAAAAAAAAAACAAAAACCAAGAAACAATAACTCCCCATTACCCCTCCCCCAGCCCTTGGTAACCTCTATTTTAATTTATCATTTATTTACTTTGTTTTTAGTAGAGATAGGTTCTTACTATTTTGCCCAGGCTGATTTCAAACTCCTGGGCTCAAGCAATCTGTCTGCTGTGTCCTCCCTAAGTGCTGGGATTACAGGCGTGAGTCACCACACCTGGCTGGTAACCTATATTTAAATCTGTCTCTATGAATTTGCCTATTCTGGGTACCTCATGTAAGTGGAATCGTACATATTTATCCTTTTATATCTGGTGTATTTCACTTTACATAATGTCTTTAAGTTTCATCTGTGTTGTAGCATGTGTCACATTTCCTTCTTTTTTAAGGCTGATTAATATTTCTTTTTTTTTCTTTTTGAGACAGAGTCTCGCTCTGTCACCCAGGCTGGAGTGCAGTGGCACAATCTCAGCTCACTGCAACCTCCACCTCCCGAGTTCAAGCAATTCTCCTGCCTCAGCCTCCCAAGTAGCTGGGATTACAGGCACACGCTACCATGCCAGGCTAATTTTTGTATTTTTAGTAGAGACGGGGTTTCACCATGTTGGCCAGGCTGGTCTTGCTCCTGACCTCATGATCCACCTGCCTCAGCCTCCCAAAGTACTGGTATTACAGGTGTGAGCCACCACATCAGGCCTGATTAATATTTCTTGTGTATATATACCACATTTTGTTCACCCATTCATCTGTCAATGGACATTTGGGTTGTTTCCACCTTTTAGCAGTTGCAATAATGCCATGACGAGCATTAGTTTATAACTATCTGTCCAAGTCTCAGCTTTCAATTCTTTCGTGATATACCCAGAAATGGAATTGCTAGATCATATGAGCATTCTAGGTTTCTTTTTTAAAATTTACTTTTATTTATTATTTTAAAAATTTCTTAAAACTTTTAAAGTACATTAAACAAAAAGAAAAATTAGTTACCAATAATCCCACCACTCAAAGATAACCACCATTAGCAACAGTCAGGCATGGTGGCATGCAGCTGTAGACCCAGCTACTTGGGAGGCTGAGAAGGGTTAATGGCTTGAGTCCAGGAGTTCGAGGATCTAGTAAGATGATCATGTCACTACACTTTAGCCTGGGTGACAGAAGGAGACCGCATCTCAAAACACACACACACACACACACACACACAAAACGATAGAGTGTTGATGCTTTCAGACTTCCTAATCTATCCAAATATCCATAAGAAAAATAAAAATTTAAAAAGTCATCTCTAATTTTCTCAGCAACCCTTTGAGGCAGGTACTGTGGTCACTCTTACCGGCAGGTGAGGAAACAGGCTCAATGAATAGAGGCAGGGGCTGTGACTCAAGGAGTCAGTTGAATTGGAAGGCGAGGCTGTAACATCTTCAAGCTTCTCAGAAGAGCAAGTGCCTGGAAGTCGGGTAGAAGTGTAGGCAGTCCTGCAGAAGAAGCAAAGGCTACAAGGTGGGGATAGCACTGGTTCCAGGTCATACCGGAGATTATTAACAAATTTGGAATCAGAATTCAGAATTCCCTGATCTGGATTTTTCCCAAAGAGACACACCCTGCACATGGTCCTGCACCCGGATTTCTCAAACTTTAGTGCATATCAGAATCCTAATTACAGGAAAATTCCTGGGCCAACCCACCCCTGGAATTTCAGAACCAGCAAGCGTGGGGCAGGACTCTGGAATCCGCATTTTAAGCAAATGCTCAGGTGATCCTTGGACACTTTAGAATCACTACCCTGGACCATGAGCCAAGGCATTTGATTAATTACATACTTTTTTTTTTTTTTTTGAGACAAGTTTTTTTTTTTTTTTTTTTTTTTTTGAGACAGAGTCTCACTCTGTCGCCCAGGCTGGAGTGTGGAGTGCAGTGGCCGGATCTCAGCTCACTGCAAGCTCCGCCTCCCGGGTTTACGTCATTCTCCTGCCTCAGCCTCCGGAGTAGCTGGGACTACAGGCACCTGCCATCTCGCCCGGCTAGTTTTTTGTATTTTTTTAGTAGAGACGGGGTTTCACCGTGTTAGCCAGGATGGTCTTGATCTCCTGACCTTGTGATCCGCCCGTCTCGGCCTCCCAGAGTGCTGGGATTACAGGCGTGAGCCACCGCGCCCGGCGAGACAAGTTCTTACTCTATCACCCAGACTAAAGTGCAGCGGCACAATCATGCTCGCTGCAGCCTAGAACTTCTGGGTTCAAGTGATTCCCTGGCCTCAGCCTCCTGTATAGCTAGGACTATAGGCACACACCACCACGCCCAGCTAATTTTTTAATTTGCAGAGATGGGTCTTGTTATGTTGCCCAGGCTGATCTCCATCTCCTGGCTTCAGTGATCCTCCTGCCTGGGCATCCCAAAGAACTGGGATTACAGGTGTGAGCCACCACAGCCGGCTGAGAGCACTAACTTCCATCAGGCTCCATTGGGAGCAAGGGACTAAGAGTTACCTTTGAAAGAGTTTCCCAAGCCTCCAGACCAGGCACGATCTGGCATTCTGGGAGGTTACCGTCCCTCCTTGCCAGCCCCACGGTGCCCACCTGCTCTCTCAGAAGATTCTCTCACTTTCTGTTCTGCTCTGTGGTTATTTATTAACAGCCTTCACTGCCTCTAAGGACGGGATAGTGCATTCTTGGGGGCTGCCCTTAGCATAGTTACCTACGCCACTCAGCTCCTGCTGGACTACAGATATCTGGAGAGCATGGACCTTACAGAATCTACTTCCATATCCATTCAACATTTTACTGAAGACCTGTGTGCCAGGTAATATGCTGGGTGTTGGGGACACAGAAGAACCTATCCACTTCCCATCCCCCACACCCTGGTCCAGGCCAACGTCAGACCTTGTTGGAGTCACAATTAATCCTCCTGCAACCTCCCTTGCACCCCTCCAATCCATCCTCCATGCAACATAATTTAAAACAGAAATCTGATCATGTCACTCCCCTGCTTTAAGGCTTCCAGAGGTTTGCATTTATTCTTAGGATGAAGACCAAAATTCTTACATTCAGGACCTGGCCTACCTGTCCTGACACAGCTCACCTCACTGATTCCCGTTTTGCTTAACTGTTTGCCCTGCAGTCCCTCTGGCCTTCTTGGAGTTCCTCAGGGTCTTCAGTGGTCCCAGACTGGCAAGCCGTCCATCTCACCACTGACACTGAGATGGGGTGTAAGGTGCAAAATGGGCATTAGGGATCAACTCTTGCAAGAGGAAGTGGGAGAAAGTAGGATTGGGCAGAGAATGAAAAATAGGCCTGACAAAACCTCAGGTAACCTGCTGGGGAAGCCCTGGAGCTATGGAAACAGCTGGATTCTTATATGCTGAGTACCTGCCTCTTCACTTAGGGCACCATGGCAATCCCAGGCTAGGCGCATCTCCACACTGGCCGGGAGTGATGTCTCTTATCAACCTTCCAGGGCTGGGGTGGGAGCAGCTCATGGACCATCTCGTTTGGGAAATCTTTGCGCAGACCTCTGAACGCTCAGAAAACTCCATCCTTTTTATCCCCAGGGGTTATGACAGTTTGTAATCACTTGTGATGACCTCTGCCTTCCCTAAGAAACTGTATGTTCTACGCAGGTAGGAACAGTCGGCTTGACTCTTTGTAGTCCCAGAACTCAGCCTCATGCCTGGCACAGGGTAAGTGCCCAAGAAGAATTAGTTACATTATGGAATAAAGATGGGTATTATGTCTTGCAAACATATGACTCTCCAGCTATGTGGGTTGACGGGACCTTGTGTATTTGAAGCTCTCACTCAGCTTACAGGAAGGGCTTTAATGATCATTTCAATCAGGTTTTAGCTTTAATATTTAGGAGCCAGCTCCTATCCATCCCCACCTGGTCTAGAGGGCAAAATAAAAGCAAATCATTAGGCTGGGTGAGGTGACTCACCCCTGTAATCCCGGTACTTTGGGAGGCTGAGGTGGGTGAATCACTTGAGGCCAGGAGTTCGAGACCAGCCTGGTCAATATCGGGAAACCCTGTCTCTACTAAAAATACGCCCCCCCCCAACAAAAAAAAAAAAAAACAAATTAGCCGATGCACGCTTGTAGTCTCAGCTACTCAGGAGGCTGAGGCAGAAGAATTGCTTGAACCCAGGAGGCAGAAGTTGCAGTGAGATTAGATCGTGCCACTGCATTCCAGCCTGGGTGACTGAAACAAGACTCTGTCTCAAAAAATAAAAATAAAAATAAAATAAAAATAAAAATCAGACAAGAACAACAAAACAAAATGAACACACACACACACTCTTGGACTGGGTTAGATGTGTAAATAAATAAAAATAAAAGCAAAGTTTATGCTATTGCCACCATCATCATCACAACCACCACCCAGAAACTTTTCAAAGGCTTTGTTCATTGTAATGGCAAGCTTGAATTTCCAAACCCAGAGAGCTACACAAGACTGGTCCCTGCAGGCATGGGCTGTAGCACTGGGTTAGAAATCACAATTACTGCTCTCCCATTTAGCTGCACCACCTGAACAGGTCACCTAACCTCTCTGAGCCTCATCTATAAAGTGGGAATAATACTGCCTGTGCTTTGGGGTAAGAAAGTGCTTTGCAAATTGTACAGTGGTTCACAAGAAAGCAAGGAAGCTTTTTTCCTCAAGCAATCTCAGATAGATGGGTTGGCAGAGCGCATGTTAGGCACTCGATGTGTTTTTCACAGTGACGATATGGGAGCACACATAAGAAGGCTGTGTGCTAGTTGTTGTTCCCAGTTGTGGAAATAGATTTGTGATCACCTCTCTAAGCCCCTCCTCCCCTGTCCCTACTGATCAGAGTCAGAGACAACGGAAGAGCATAGCACACTGACCTGTGGGTGGACAGCAAGGGACTGCATGGACATCACATGCAAGTCAAGGTCAGCGTTTTTTGGAGGTGGAGGGTTGTTTGTGTCTCCTCAGCTGGGCAGTCGATAATGACGACACTGAAGGAGGAGCTAAGCTCACTGGGGAAGACTTTTACCTGAAGACTGAATGAATACCTGGCCATCAAGACCTAGTGTAGACAAAGGTGCGGGGGTGGAACCAGTACATGAGAAGCCCAAATATCCTTCCAGGGCCTTTGGTGGACCAACCCACTTTGCTGACATAGGAACACTCAAAGATATCTTCGCTTTCTGCTGTTCTCCCTACCTCGTTTCCTCTTTTATTGGCAACCAATGTATTTAATCACAGTATGAGGCAGGTGTTACCCTGACTTTACTCATAGGAAAACTAGGCTTTACCAAGACGAGGTAGTACAAACTCAGTTAAGCAGTGCACGGCTGTAAGCAACTGTGGATATTCCGACTCAGGTCTACCTTCTCCCCTACACTGCTGGCCCAACTTTCACAAACTGTGAGTGTGTGTGTGTTGGGATGTGGGAGCTCTGGGCTGTTTTTCTGCTTGAAGACACCCAGACTCACAGAATTTCCAAGAGAAAGGACCTTAGAGGGTATTTAACCCAATTTATTTTGCACATGGAGAATCTGGGACCGAGACGGGATTTTGTAGATTCTGTATTCGTATTTTTTGATTTTGTAGATTTTGGTGTTTCCATTAGACCCCGAGTCTTCCAGAACTCCCTTTGCGCCACCCTACACCTCCTCCTAGTCTTGCCCTGCTCTTGGTCTGGGCAAGCCAGGACACCTTTCGCCAGCAGACACCGTTACCAGACATAATAGCCCCCTTGTGCTGGGCATTCATTCTTAAACAAATATTTACTGAGTGGCTCCTCTGTGGCGGGAACTGTTAGAGGTGCTGCGAATGCCATGAACAAGAAAGACACTGCCCCTGCTCCTCTAGAGCTCGCACGGTTAGTCGGGGGAGGTAAACCATAGTCCAGTAAAAAGTAACCGAAAATACTTTCAGATGCTAGGCAGAAAATAAAACGTTAGTGATGGAGGTCGGGGGTCAGACGGAGTGGTCGGGAAAAGCTGACCGCTTGGCAGATGGTCCTTGAAGTCTCACAACAACCCTCAGAAGCCGTGGGCAGATCCCCGTCTTGCTGAGAAGGAAACTGGCGTTCGGGAGTCAGGGCGGCGTGGCCAAGTCCCAGACTCCTCACCCCGCTTCCTGCCAGCTCCGGTGGGCAGCCGCAAGCACCGTGTGGCCTTGGATGATGAAACTCGGGGCGATGACTACACCATCCAGCAGCCTGCGTCCTCGCAGGTGCTGGCAGTGAGGGCAGTGGGGGGCGGACGCGCCACTAGGGAGAGGCTGCCAACAGCTCTAGCTTCGCAGACGCGACAGACAGCACGGCCCCTGCCGGGCCCCTCCGGGCTCTCCAGCCCCTCAGCTGGGACAATGAGCCCGCCCAGACCCCGCCACGTTCGGACGAGCACTCCCGCCTACTGTCCGGTCCCCGTCCGGCCCCGCGCGGGGTGCTGTGGGACTTGTAGTTCGCTTCGCTCTCCGCAGCCGCTCCAGAGCGGCCAGGAGAACTACAGGGCCCAGGAGGCAGCGCGCAGGCCCGGGGCGGCCCCGACGGCGGTGGGTGTGCGAGCGCAGGGGCCGGGCGGCGCGGGCGCCGGGTGCGGGGATGCGGCTGCGGGCGCCGGGGCTGGGAAGCTGCTCCAGGCGCGCGAGCTAACCCGGCGCAGCGAGGGCCTACCAGGGGCGACAGGCACGTTGCATGCATGCCTTGGGCGCAGCCTTTGCGAAACCCGGCTGGGTGCGCGTTGGTGCTTCAGCGGCGCGGTGGAGGGTCCCGGTCGCCGGGGGACCGAAGCCAGGCTGGCACCGCTCGCTGAAAGAGCCCTTGGCTGGGCTTGGGTGTGGGACTGCTGCCCGCCTAGGGCAGTGCGCGACGTGTTTATTCTCTTTCTCTTTTTGTGCCAAGGTTTCCCTCCGCAAGCGCGCGATGCAGCGGGCGGCGGCGCTGGTCCGGCGGGGCTGTGGTCCCCGGACCCCCAGCTCCTGGGGCCGCAGTCAGAGCAGCGCGGCCGCCGAGGCCTCGGCAGTGCTCAAGGTGCGGCCCGAGCGCAGCCGGCGCGAGCGCATCCTCACGCTGGAGTCCATGAACCCGCAGGTGAAGGCGGTGGAGTACGCGGTGCGGGGACCCATCGTGCTCAAGGCCGGCGAGATCGAGCTTGAGCTGCAGCGGGTGAGCGCGCGCCGGGCCTCTGGGAGGCTGGGGCCGCTGAGCAAGGGAAAAACCGCAGCAGACCCAGCTGGGGTCCTCCCCACGACGTCCACCCCCATGGCCAGCTTCTCAGTCAGCCAAGCCTGGCTAAAACGAGAGAATGCCTCCTCCCGCCCCTTCACTGGTGCCCAGCACCCGGCACTGGTGAGGCCTTGCAATACGGTTCACTTGTTGAATTGAATTCAATTGTTGAGCAGCCGGTGCTGCCAGGCACCGCACGTTGTGTGTCTGCCCTACCCCGGTGGAACCAAGGTCCAGTGGAGGGAGGAACATAAGCGAATGAAGAAAGAAGCAGTAGAGTCTCAGTGATAAGTTCTTGGAAGAAAGTAAAAAGGAAGAGGGTTGGAATGGGGGTGGTGGGAGGGAAACCATTTTAGGTAGGAGGGGAGATGGGGGGCGGGGGGGCGCTCTGCGGAAACTTGGGTCTGTTCCCCAGTCTTTCTCCGTGTCTTTGGCCCTTAGGGTCTTTGCCAGTCCTGGTTCCCGGAAGAGTCGGCAGAATTCCTTCCTGTAGGCCCCTCTGGAGCCGTGGCCGACCAGCCACTTCTCTGGTCTGGTGACAGTCACCGAGGTGGGGAACCAGAGGGTTGGGCCTGTCCGGCTTTGGTAAGGGGGCCCTGGGACTTTCTTCACCTTGGTGGCCAGCCGGCTGGCTGGGATCTTGGCTTGAGTTTATAGCTTCATGTAAGGTGACCCCACAGCCAGGAAGGATTTCTGCCTCCCCACAACCAGGATGTCTGGGGTTGGGGTGATAGAGGGGTCCCTGTAGGAAAGAGTTCTAGCCTGGGTGGAATTCAGGAGGCAGAGCCGAGAGGGGTTATCTTAAAAAGTAAATACTCCTAAGATTTGTAAGAAGCTAATAATTACCCAGCTGCTTGCTAGAGAGAGTCTGACTGAGAATTGAGGTGGGAGGGGGGGGTTACTTCATCTTGCCCTCACCTTGATCACTTAGTGCCCCATGAATGCATGGCAGTAAGCTTCAGGGGGATCATGACACTTGACCCCATTCCGGTGGGAACTTGGGGGTTTTAATGAGCTCCTGGCCTCCCGAGACCTGGTTGAGACACTCAGTTCTGCTGACTGAAAACAGTGAGCTGGACGAGTCAGAGTCCAGTCTCCCCCGGACTCCTTGCAGGGCTAAGTGTGAAGATGGCCGGGAGGAGGCTGGCTTTGTTTCTGTGCCTCCCCGGCCCAGAGGTGGGCCCGGCAGAGAACACCGGCTGTTGTTGTCTGGCAGGCTGGAGCTGGCCCTCCTTGAGGCAACAGCCTCCCTGCTAAAACACAGCTGGGATTAACGTGTTCCTGGTTTATCACGTTACAGCTGATTTCTCTGGTTCCAGAACTGGCAGGGGTTCCAGGAATTACCTCTGCCTTTTGCTAAATAGCAGCTCCTGTGTTGGCTCCATGAGGCTTGAGGATGATGGGGACAGAAGGGCACTGTCTCTGCCTTGAGGAATCTGATTGCTGCGTTATTCTCTGAGCCTGAGTCCCCCTCCCCCGATTCTTTAAGAATGTGTGGGGATTTTTTAGCAGGCAGAATATGTGAGAGCCTTCCAAGTGGGAGCAGTGCTGTGAGCAACGGCAGGAAGTTGGGGAGTTCTGGGCATTTGGGGAAGGGGGCTGGTGCTTTAGTGGAACACTAACAGAGAGATGTGGGAGGTGAATGAGACAGAAAAGGTGGACTGGAGTCTTGTGTGCTGGGATTCGGTTGTCATGGTGCGTTTTGGTTGGAGGTGGGAACCAGAAAGTGTTTCCAGCAGGAATGTGGCTTGATGATTGCAGGTGGGCAAATATCTTGGTTACTGGGCCAGGGACATCTCTGATTTCTGAGACAGAAGCTCCACACCCCCATATCCTACTCCTGAGTTAGTTGATTTTTTTTGGCCACCTACATTCTGGTACTTTCATTCAAGCGTATCCATTCTCATTCTCTTCTCACTGTGAGTCTCAGTTCGCTGGCTGTGGGTGCTGGCTAGACCAGCTTAGATAGCCTCACTGAAACCCTTCCTTCTTGGGAGACAGCCTTGCTTCTCCTTGCCAGCTTAAACAGTGCCCTTCTTGCAAGAGCCACATTTCCCCAGTCCTTTCTTTTTAGTTATTTCTGGCTTGCCTTCTCTTTGTGCAGCTTTGGTTTTTCTACTTCTGTTTTGAACTGTCGTGCTCAAAACTGGTTGGTTAGAGGCCGGCCACGGTGGCTCACACCTATAATTCCAGCGCTTTGGGAGGCCGAGGTGGGTGGATCACCTGAGGTCAGGAGTTCGAGACCAGCCTGGCCAACATGGCGAAACCCTGTCTCTACTAAAAACACAAAAATTAGCCGGGCATGGTGGTACACACTTGTAACCCCAGGTACTCGGCAGGCTGAGGCAGGAGAATCGCTTGAACCCGGAAGGTGGAGGTGGCAGTGAGCCGAGATGCACTCCAGCCTGGGCAACAAGAGCGCAGAACGAGACTGCATCTCAAAAAACAAACAAACAAAAAAACTGATTGGTTAGAGATTTGATGAGCTAGGATTTGTAGGGAGTAGGGTGACTTAGGGTGAATCCTATATCCATTCTGGACCTCAGGTTCCCTAGAGTATAAACAGATGTGGCCTGGCTGGGCCAGGGTTCTCCCTGTCCTCAGTTTTATACCTCCTTGTCCATTCAAAACTGTCCTTGGGGACTCAAGGTGACTCTTGGTGGTACCAAGGCCTTCATGCTGTCTATGGAATTCTTTCACCAGGTGTTCTGCAAACAATGTAAGCTGTTTGGGCATGTGGCTCTGGTGTTTAACTTTGGGTGGCTGGCTGAGCTGAATCCCTGTCCTTTCTGCTTCTCTGGCAGTGGAGCCTGAAGGAGGCGGGGAGGTGGGCTAAGGGCTGTGAAAAGGGCCGTTCTCCTGCAATCCCAGCTCTATGCTCTTAGAGGGGCCTTGCTTCTCCCTGAGAGCAGCTCCAAAGGGGAGAACCTATCTTAGCTTTTCAGATCCTGGTGTTCACTGCAAGCAGCACTTAAAAATAAGCTGCAATTAAAAGGAGTTTTGAAAAGATCTGACAGTTCTTTCTCAACCTACTTTTTCCCTTGCTTTATTGGGGGATGGGGGTTGGGGATTGGTACAAGTGGAGACAGGAATGGCTTTGCTTCTAGCTGTAAGGCAACAGTCAGGGCAGACATTCAGAACTGAGGGAAAGACTGACGGTTACTGGTCACGTCAGTCTGTGTTGCATCCAAACAAAGGTAAAAGCAGAGAGTGCTAAGGCACGTGGCTATAGTTAGCTAAGAACTAAGATTGGAAACCCTGTATGTGCCAAGCACAGGTGGTGAATCTCACTCATTTTCTGTGGGATTTAGATGCTCCTTTATTTATTTATTTATTTGTTTATTGAGACAGAATCTAGTTCTGTCACCCAGGCTGGAGTGCAGTGGCACGATCTCATCTCACTGCAACCTCCACCTCCTGGGTTCAAGCAATCCTCCTTCCTCAGCCTCCCGAGTAACTGCGATTACAAGTGCCCGCCACCACGCCCAGCTAAATTTTTTGTATTTTTAGTAGAGACGGGGTTTCACTGTGTTGGCCAGGCTGGTCTTGAACTCCTGACTGTGATCTATCTGCTTTGGCCTCCCAAAGTGCTGGCATTACAAATGTGAGCCACTGCGCCCCACCAGATGCTACTTTATTTTTTAAAAGACAGGGTCTTGCTCTGTTGCCTAGGCTGGAATGCAGTGGCACAATTATGACTCACTGCAGCCTTGAACTCCTGGGCTCGAGCCATCCTCCTACCTCAGCCTCCTGAGCAGCTTGGACTACAGGTGTGCACCACCATGCCTGGCTAATTTTTAAATTTTTTGTAGAGACCAGGTCTTACTGTGTTGCCCAGGGTGGTCTCAAACTCCTGGCTTCAAGTAATCCTCCCACCTTGGCCTCCCAAAGTGCTGGATGGGTGGGCGTGAGCCACCACACCCAGCTACTTTTTCTTTTGTAATTATTATTACATAATAATACTAATTATTATTGTTAATTATAGCTGTTCCGCCAAACAGCCCATACTGTTTGCAGAGCACCTGGCGAAAGGATTCCATAGCTCTATCATCCAGGCAGGAGTGCAGTGGCGCAATCTCAGCTCACTGCAGCCTCGACTTCCTGGGCTCGGGCGATCCTCACACCTCAGCCTCCTGAGTAGCTGGGACCACAAGGCGTATGCCACCATGCCTGGCTAATTTTTGCATTTTTTTGTAGAGACAGGGTTTGCCATGTTGCCCAGGCTATTAATTTTTTTTTTTTTTTTTTTTTTAAAGAGACAGGGCCTTACTCTTTCTTCTAGGCTGGAGTGCAGTGGTGCAATCATAGCTCACTGTGGCCGCAAATTCCTGGGCTCGAGTGATCCTCCTGCCTCAGCCTCTTCAGAAGCTAGGACTACAGGCGTGTGCCACCATTCTGGCTAATTTCCTTTTTTGTAGAGATGGGATCTTGGTATGTTGTCTGGGCTGGTCTCAAACTGCTAGCCTTGGGTGATCCTCCCATCTCAGCCTCCCAAAGTGCCAGGATTACCTGTATGAGCCACTGTGCTTGGTCTAGATGCTACTTTAAAATTTGTAGTGCAGGCTTCCAATAGGAGGAACCCTCCATCTACCCAGCCTGCCCAGGTCAGTCACCACACATATGCTGGGCTCTGCCTTTGTGTGCTGTGGGCCTCAGACAAGTCATTCAGCCTTGGTTTACTCATCTGCAAAATGTGACCAGTTTATTTCTCTGAAAGACTAGTTTGAGTCTTTGATACTTTGATGATAATACTTTGAACAGCTGTGAAGCTAATTAGAACTGCCAGGTCTTCCTTCTCAAGCTAATGAGAGTGGTCTAGGGATAAGAAGTTCTGAGGGTCGCTTGTCTTTCCTACCTCCTGAGGCTCTGGGTCTGGGAAGTGCTCTGTGGGACTTGCTCTTTCCTCCTGGGCAAGCTGCTTGCTGTTTTGAGCAACTCCCACTATCCTGTTTGGAATTTATTCAGCTTTCAGCCCTGCTTCTGCCTTGCGAATCTGGGCTTCTATAGTTGACCACCCCACGGACGCCCAGAGTTCAGGGGCCCACACCCTGCCTTCCCTGCCTCAGTGATCTGGCAGCTTAGCCTTGGGGACTCTGGCCTATGCTCTCAGTCACAGACGTGTGTAGCTGCAGCTCCGGTTTCTTCTGGTTTCACTTGTCTTTCTGTTTTGGGACCAGATCTTGTGCTGAGCCTCAGCTGTGAAATGGACCTGCTTTCTGGGACTGTGGGTCTAGTTGGTGTTTGTCTCTGGGACTTCTTGCGAGAGCTCTCTGCAGGACTTTCTGCCCGCCCTCGCCCCAGTCAGTGCCCTTTTTGGGATCAGCAGCCCGGGAGCACTTCCACTTCATGCTCCTAGGGCTGGGGCCTGCAGGTCCTCCCTCCCACGCCCTGCCCTTCTCCTTCCCCGCACCCCATTCTTATTCTTCACCAGCCTGAGCTCTGGAGGGTGGCGGTCTCATCTGTGCTGCTCATGGCTGTCACTGGGGCATGGGTGACCAGTATTTGTTGAATTGGAGGAAAGTTCTCTGCCAGCCTTTCTGCCCACAGGCCATGTAAGGTGACCAGAGCCATCCCTTGCATAGGGAAACAGCCTTGTGCCTGGTTTTTTCTCCCCATTTTTATTGAGGGGGAGACAAATATAATTGACAAAGAAAAATTGTATATATTCAAGGGACACAGTGTGGTGGTTTGACATTTATATACATTGTATATGTAATATGACATGGAGATGATTACCACAGTCAATTATTTTTTTTTTTTTTGAGACGGAGTCTTGCTCTGTCGCCCAGGCTGGAGTGCTGTGGCCGGATCTCAGCTCACTGCAAGCTCCGCCTCTCGGGTTCCCGCCATTCTCCTGCCTCAGCCTCCCGAGTAGCTGGGACTACCGGCGCCCGCCACCTCGCCCGGCTAGTTTTTTGTATTTTTTAGTAGAGACGGGGTTTCACCGTGTTAGCCAGGATGGTCTCGATCTCCTA
>NW_012107463.1:553152-554385 GCF_000951045.1 Mandrillus leucophaeus | reverse complement strand
TTCAAGGGATTCCCCTGCCTCAGGCTCCTGAGTAGCTGGGACTCCAGGTGCATACCACCACGCCCGGCTAATATCTACTGACCTACTGACGCCTGTCTCGGCCTCCCAAAGTGCTGGGATTATAGGCATGAGCCACTGCGCCAGGGCGGTAGATGTATTATTTATGGGGTACACCAGATATTTTGGTGCAGGCATGTAGTGTGTAAGAATCACATCAGGGTAAATGAGGTATCCATGCCCTCCAGCGTTTGTCCTTTGTCTTATAAACAATCCAGTTATATATACTCTTAGCTTTTTAAAAAAATAGACAATTATTGACTATAGTCACCCTGTGTGGTGTCAAATACTAGATCATTCCTTCTACTTTTCGGTACCCATTAACCATCCCCACTTGCCCCCACCCACCCCTACTGCCCTTTCCAGACTCTAGGAACCATCCTTCTACTCTCCATCTTCATGAGTTCAGTTTTTAAAATTTTTATCTCCCACAAATAAGTGAGAACATGCAAAATGTGTCATCTTACAACTGAAAGTTTGTACCCTTTGGCTGACATTGCCTCATTTCCACTCCTGCAACCCCGTGGCTGGCAGCTATCACCTCTGCTTTTATTAGTTCAACTTTTAGATTAGTTTAACTTTTTTAGATTCCACATATGAGTGAGATCACACAGTGTTTGTCTTTCTGTGTCTGGCTTTTTTCACTTCACACAGTGTCCTCCAGGTTCATCCAGACTTTTGCAAATGACTGGATTTTCTTATTTTTTCAATGGCTGAATAATAGTCCATTGTGTATATGTACCATATCTTTATCCATTCATCAACCTGATGGACACTTAGGTTGGTTCCGTGTCTTGGCTCTTAGAAATAGTGCTGCAGTGAACAAGGGAATGCAGACATCTCTTCAAGACACTGATTTTATTTCCTTCAGATCTGTACCCAGCAGTTGGATTGCTGGATCTTAGGGTAGTTCTATTTTTAGTTTTTCAAGGAACCTCCATACTGTTTTCCATAATGGCTATACCAATTTACATTCCCACCAACGGTGTGCAGGGTTCCCTTTCCCCATACCCTCACTAACACTGATCTTTCAACTTTTTATAATAACCATGCTAACAAGTATGAGATGATATCTCATTGTGGCTGTGATTTGTGTTTGATTAGATGTTTTGCATCTTTTTCATGCATCTGTTGACCATTTGTATGTCTTTTGTGGAAAGTCTCTTCACGTCCTTT
>NW_012107463.1:550858-552274 GCF_000951045.1 Mandrillus leucophaeus | reverse complement strand
ATGCCTGGCTAATTTTTTTGTATTTTTAGTAGAGACAGGATTTCACAGTGTTAGCCAGGATGGTCTCAATCTCCTGACATCGTGATCCGCCCGCCTCAGCTCCCAAAGTGCTGGGATTACAGATGTGAGCCACTGTGCCGGGCCCTTTCCTGAATATTTTTGATCCGTGGTTCATTGAGTCCGCAGATGCTGGAGACACGGATGCGGAGGCCGACGATGTTCCCTTCCGTGGTCCGCCTTTTTGTTGATTGTTTCCTTTGCTGTGCCTTGTTAGAATCATCCATCCGCCTGTGACCCTCATGCTGGCGAGAGGCCTGTGGGCTGGGGAGGACAATTATTCTACCTGCTAACACCCTATGAAATATGCCGTCCCCAGAGCTGGGGGTGGGGGGATGGTGCCCTCCCCCGATCCCTGCTTGAGCCAAAGTGGCGGGAGGGGAGCCCTCCCTGGGAAGGACCTTCCGTCCATCTGTGCTGCACAGGGGAGGTGGCTCTGGGCGGGATGTGTGCAGGTGGATTCGAAGGTGGCTCTAGAATGCCGTGAGAGGAATCAGGATGATGCAGCTCCTTAGCCCCTCTGAGCTGGCAGGGCCCTGAGGGCAGGGCAGGGGCAAGGTTCCCATGGGTGCTGTGCCTGTGGGCTCTGGACAAGTCACTGTGGGAGTCACTATCGGGAGTCTACCCCAGGCTCTTGGTATTTCCCGCCCCATGTAGACCTTGAGTGCCTGGATGCAGGAGTGTGCTCAGAACAGTCTCTTCTGCATGGTGGCCCTTAGCTGGATGGGCTGGTTTCTTCACCCATTCAGGGTAGCCAGTGTCCTGACCCCCAGCTCATCCATCATAGCAAAATGTCCAGGGTCTGCAGGCACTGAGACCCAAGAATGGAGATGCTGTGTTCCTAGGTTTCACCACGGTGGCCCTGCGTTGGTTGAGCAGTGCGGCGGAGGGCACGGGAAACGAACATTCAGGGCTCTGTTCCAGGCGTTATACTCTCCCTGTGTTAGGCTGGCCCAGGGCCCACAGCTGTGTATTGGTTCCTGGGTCTCACAACTGTGACAGATTTACTCCCTATGAAGAATGGGCTGTATCCACACCCCAGAAATCACCCAGGTTCAGCGAGCTAGGCCTGGGGTCTGCAACAATTCAGTCAGGCTGAGCAAGGACCCCATGCCAGGAGTCCAGGCCAGTGCCAAGCAGTGGATTGGGCCCGCCCCTTTGTACACAGAGGCTTGGGTAACTGCCCACACCCTCAGCCTCTGGGCTCCTGGCTGTGGGATGAGTGTGGGGGCTGCACCCTTGCAGCCAGAGCCTCTCCAGAGTACCTGTACCCCCATGCAGTGGGCAGTGCCGCCCTGGCTCTCCAGATACAGTGGCTGCGTCTGGATGCCACTGGGGATCTTTTTTTTTTTTTTTTTT
>NW_012107463.1:545409-545972 GCF_000951045.1 Mandrillus leucophaeus | reverse complement strand
ACAGGCGCCCGCCACCTCGCCCAGCTAGTTTTTTGTATTTTTTAGTAGAGACGGGGTTTCACCATGTTAGCCAGGATGGTCTCGATCTCCTGACCCAGTGATCCGCCCGTCTCAGCCTCCCAAAGTGCTGGGATTACAGGCTTGAGCCACTGCGCCCGGCTCTTTGTCCATTTTTAAATCAGGTTTAATGTTTTTTTTTTTTCTTGAGTTGTATGAATTCCTTATTTGCATATATTGGATATTTGGATATAAGGATCCCCTTATCAGATATTTTATTTACAAATACAGTTGTCTCTCAGTATCCAAGGAGGACCTCCCTCAGATACCTAAAGCCAAGGGTGCTCAAGTCCCTGATATAAATGGCATAGTATTTGCATATGACCTATGCACATCCTCCTGTATAATTTAAATCATCTTTACAGCCTCTATAGATTACATATAATATGAGTACATATTGTGTTAATATGGTTCAACTCTATTGTTTAGGGAACAATGATAAAAGTCTGTATGTGTTTAGTCCAGGTGCAGGGTTTTTCCTGGATTTTTTTTTTTTTTTTGAGACA
>NW_012107463.1:530621-543754 GCF_000951045.1 Mandrillus leucophaeus | reverse complement strand
TCGCCCAGGCTGGAGTGCAGTGGCGTGATCTTGGCTCACTGCAAGTTCCACCTCCCAGGTTCACACCATTCTCCTGCCGCAGTCTCCCAAGTAGCTGGGACGACAGGTGCCTGCCACCACGCCTGGCTAATTTTTTGTATTTTTAGTAGAGATAGGGTTTCACCGTGTTAGCCAGGATGGTCTCGATCTGCTGACCTCGTGATCCGCTCGCCTCAGCCTCCAAAAGTGCTGGGATTACAGGCATGAGCCACCGCACCCGGCCGCCACTGGGAATCTTTATCCATGTTGGCCAGACACTGAAGAACTCAGCAGACGGGCCACAAGGGGCTTAGAGGGCCCCCTTCCCCAAGAAACAGCTTGTAGGACTTAGGCCCTGTTTATGATGGCCCAGAGCTACTTTGGGGGCATCTTCCTCAATTACCCATGCCTCCTCACATAGGGCTTAGGGGTGGCACACTAGGGCCAGAAAAACGTGTTTGGCTTCTGCTTTTGTCTCTCAAGCCCACTGGTTTGTTGTTGTTGTTGTTTTTAGGAGACAGAGTCAGGCCAGGCGAGGTGGCTCACACCTGTAATCACAGCACTTTGGGAGGCTGAGGCGGTGGATCATTTGTGCTCAGGAGTTCGAGACCAGCCTGAGAAATGTGATGATACCCCGTCTCCATTAAAAATACAAAAATTAGCCGGGTATGGTGACACTTGCCTGTAGTCCCAGCCACTTGGGAGGCTGAGGCATGAGAATTGCTTGAACCCGAGAGGCGGAGGTTGCAGTGAACCGAGATCACACCACTGCACTCCATCCTGGGTGACAGAGGGAAACCCTGTCTCAAAAACAAACAAACAAACAAAAAAAAACACAAAAAAAAACAAAACCGGGGTCTCACTCTGATGCCCAGGCTGGAGAGCAGTGACGTGATCATAGCTCACTGCAACCTTGAACTCCTGGTCTCAAGTGTGATATTCCCACTTCAGCCTCCCCAGTAGCTGGGGCTACAGGCATGTGCCACCATGCCTGGCTAATTTTAATTTTTTGTAGAGATGAGGTCTTGGGCAACTTGAAAGTGTTGCGCAGGCTGTTGTTGAACTCCTGGCCTCAAGGCATCCTCCTGCCTTGGCCTCCCAAAGTGCTGGAATTACAGGTATGAGCCACCACTTCCAGTCACTAGTTTTTACGTAAGATGTACATTACTGATTTTGGAAAGGCCATGTCTTCTAAGGTTGCTTTTATTCACACATTGCATGAAAAGGAGAAAAGACAAGTGTCACAAGCATAGAGTTATATCTGTAAAATTTGTATTTGGGGTACCTTTGGGGAAGGGGCAGCTGGAGACAGGACAATGGCCAAGCCCTCCCACCCGGGCTGTGGCCACCACCTTGCTGAGCCCGCCTTTCCTCCCACTGTGACCCTGGCAACCTTGTTCCTGGGCTGGCTTTTGTAAGATGATATTTGTACTCTGCTAAGGGCTTTCACACTGTTTGTTTCAGGTAATCCTTTCAGCTGCCCTGGGAAGTCCTTGAACCTGCTGTTGACTGCACTTCTTCCAGTGGCTGATTGGGTTTATCAGGGAAATGTGCAGGATTCCCACATTTCCAGGTCGCTGTAATTCTCTTCATCAAATTCTGCTTTTGCCTTTGCAGCAGCCAGGGTGTCCTTCCATCATGTCCCCAGTGACGTTGCAAGGGTCTTGGACTTCTCTCTGTGATCTCTCTTCTGTGCTACACACATTGCTCAGGCAGTGGCCTCAATTTGCTCTTCAGTCAGTCTTTTTATCCCTGATGCCTTTTTTTTTTTTTAATGTGAAAATCAGCCCACATTTTTCATTCTGCAAAGAATGGGTTGCAAGAAAATGACCCTGAGGATTCCCTGCTGATCCATGTCTTCTGATGGGGAGGGTTTTCTCAGTGTCCCTGGCCAGTCACTTAGGCCATCGCGGTAGAGCTGTGCCTGGGGTAGGATGCAGAGGAGTCTGGGACCCTGTGTCCCTGACATTTGGCATGTTCTGCTGCTGACTGCTGCCTCCCTCCCACACAGCTGGCCCGGAGCTGCCTTTTAGACTTCCCTGTGTGGTGGCGGTCAGGCAGTGGAGTGGCAGCTGTTTGGGATACTTGGGCAGCCAGGAAAGCTCTTCCAGCCCTTCTGGAAAGTGGGAGGCAGAGGAGGAATATAGTGGTTAAGAAGAGTGACCTTGGAATCCGGCTTCCTGTACTTATATTCAGTCCCAGCACTTACATTAATCAGTTATGTGGTTGGGCACAGTGGTTCACCCCTGTAACCCCAACACTTTGGGAGGCCAAGGTGGAGGAGTCCAGAAGGTCGGGGATGCAGTGAACCATGATCAGACCACTGCAGTCCAGCCTGAGTGACAGAGTGAGACCCTGTCTTTACAAAATAGTAATAATAAGTAATAAATAAAATTATGTTGGCCGGGCGCGATGGCTCATTCCTGTAATCTTGGCACTTTGGGAGGCCGGGGCGGGTGGATCACATGAGTTGGAGACCAGCCTGGCCAACATGTTGAAATCCCGTCTCTACTAAAAATACAAAAATTAGCCAGGCGTGGTGGTGCACGTCTGTAATCCCAGCTACTTGGGAGGCTGAGGCATGAGAATTGCTTGAACCCGGGAGGTGGAGGTTGCAGTGAGCCGAAATGGCACTACTGTACTCCATCTTGGGCAAGAGAGCAAGATTCTGTCTCAAAAAAATAAAATTATGTGACCTTGAGTAAGTTTTCTAACCTTTTAGAGCCTTGATTTCCTCATCTGTCAAATGGGATTAATACTAGTTCTTCCTCATGGGATGGCTGTGAAGGTTAAATGAGACAAGGCATGTCAAAGGCCTGGCACCAAGTCAGATACTTGGTAAGGCTCAAAATAGGGTTGTTTATTAATATCCTGCGGGAACCTTGCCTGGCCTCTGGAATCCAGGGTTTAAGAGTTTCTAAGTAACCACCTGTTGCTTTCTGTCTGCCCAGGGTATCAAAAAGCCATTCACAGAGGTCATCCGAGCCAACATCGGGGACGCCCAGGCTATGGGGCAGCAGCCAATCACCTTCCTCCGGCAGGTGAGCCACCCCCAGGAGCAGAGGCTGCAGGAGGGCAGGGCCCTGGGCTGGGCGGGCCGTCGTAGGGACCATCCTCTGCCCCCTCGATATGCAGGCCCTCCCAGGCCTGATGCCCTCTGGCTGTCTCCCTTAGCCTCCTTCCTGCCTTTCTGAGGTTGTTGAAAATTTCTAGACCTGTTTTGGGGTTGCTCCGGTGTAGGAGGCTCCTGGGGAGACTCTTCCACGGGGTAGGGTCCTGGGACCTGAGTTAGGAACTTGGTGGGCAAAGGCAGTGGTAGGGTAGGTGGCAGCCCAGGGGACAGGGAAAGGCCGGCTGGGCTGGGAGGAGGCGTCGGGGGGCAGCAGGAGGTGTTGTGGCGGGGCAGGATGTGGCTTCCCACTTGAGGCCCTTCTGGGTGTGAGTGTGGGCTCTGCTGCCTACCAGCTGGGGGGCTTTGGGCAGGTAGAAGTTGGCAGATTGCTGGGCCTTGGTGAGGCGAAGAGTGCAGAGGCCTCCTGGGGCCCAGCACAGGAGCTCCAGATTGGGGATGGCCGCTGTGAGCTGCTGCGCCCCGGCTGCCTCTGCAGTGACCCAGCTCCCTCCTCAGGCTCCAGGAGAAGGTGGCTTCCACATTTCAGTCTGAGCACTAACCTCGAGAGTGCCGCCTGGGCCGGGATTGTGGGATTGTGGGATTGGTAGGCTGGAGGTGGTGGGGTGGGAGATGCCCCAGAGCAGAACAGAGGTGGGAGACCCGGTGTGTGACAACTTTTTCTAGAAGGACTGAGGCTGTTTTGTTTTATTTAGGTTTTGGTTTTGTTTTTGTTTTGAGATGGAGTCTCTCTCTGTCGCCCAGGTTGGAGTGCAATGGTATGCTCTTGGCTCACAGCAACCTCCACTGCCTGGGTTCAAGCAACTTGCTTGCCTCAGCCTCCCGAGTAGGTGGGATTACAGGCATGCACCACCACGCCTGGCTAATTTTTGTATTTTTGGTAGAGATGGGGTTTCACCATGTTGGCCAGGCTGGTTTCAAACTAACTTCAAACAATCCGCCCGCCTCAGCCTCCCAAAGTGCTGGGATTACAGACGTGAGCCACTGCGCCTGGACTGTTTTATTTAGTGTGTGTGTGTGTGTGTGTGTGTGTGTGTGTGTATATTTTTGAGACAGGGTCTTGCTCTGTTGTCCAGGCTGGAGTGTGATTGTCACGATCTCTCTGTAACCTCAAACTCGTGGGCTGAAGCAATCCTCCTGCCTCAGCTTCCTGAGTATCTGGGACTACAGGCGTATGCCACCACACCCGGCTAATTATTAAAATTTTTGGTAGAGACAGGGTCTTGCTGTGTTGCCCAGGCTGGTCTCGAATTCCTAGGCCCAAGTAATCCTTTCTTGTCTCAACCTCCCGAGCCACTGGGATTGAGGCCCATTTTGGATCAAAATGCAGTGCTGTGTGTGGTTAAGGTTCATGGGCTAGGGCCATCAGGGAAGTCGAGCCCGGGAACCACAGTTCCCTGTTCCCTGCCTTGCTCTCTGGGGCAAAGGGCTGGGGAGGGGCTGGAAGGGCTCAGTCCACAGTCCCTGAGGGAGTTGTCACAGGGCAGTGAGGGAGAGGAGCCGAGGCTGGGCCTGGTATGGGGGGCGCTCACTGGACCTCCCTCCCACGGCCACTGCTGCTGACCCTCGGAGCAGGCCCGCAGCCCTGGATGTTAGAGTCCCCATGCGAGGCCCAGGAGGGGGAAATGAATCAGACCACACAGAGTGGCTCTGCCAGGGAAACGAGGTGGGAGGAGGCCAGAGGGCCCTGACTTCCCTGGAGCGTGAGCTTTGAAGGGGAGGGCCAAGCAAGAGCGACCTCTCAGGAGAGGTCCGCACATGGGCCTGGGTTTAAATTGTGGCAGGCTTCATAACAGGCCTCACTCAGCCTTATTTGCTGGAACCGTGTTCTCAGGTCCAGCCCTGCCACTGTGCATGGCAGGCCCAGCCTCTCCAGCCTAGTGCCAGCTGCCTCCAGCCTTCACACATCTCCTCTGACCTGCGCAGGTGCCCCTGGGAGGCGGGCAGGCCAGCTCACTGCCCATTGTGCAGATGAAGAGAAACCGGGCTCCGTGAAGCCAGGCGCTCGCTAAAGTCACCCCGCTGGTGTCAGAGCCACAAGTCCTGACCCCCTCAGTGCACCTGGCTTGGCTCCTCAGTGCCAGCCTCAACTTGCCGGGCGAGCTGGGGTTACCGGCACTTTTGTACACGTTTGCTTGCTTAATCCTCTTAATTTGTGGGGTTGGGGTGATGTTCTTTGTTACTAAGAAGAGAAAGCTAGCCCAGTTTTCATCTGGGGAGGAAAGGGGGTGATGAGGAATGCAGGGGGAGGGGGCCTAGGGCATTGGGGAGCTCAGGCTGGGAGTAGGGGGGTTCTGCAGTCCTGCTCCACCCAGCTGGGCATTGATTGCCTGCCCCCTGCTCTGCGGGCCCCTGATTGTGCCTTGGGTGTGTAAGCCCACTGTCCCTAGTGGAAGAGCTTGGGCCAGGGGCAGAGGAACAGCCTCACTCTGATCGTCGACTCCTCTTCCAGCAGCCCAGGTCATAGTGCATCCCAACTCTCAACTTCTCCCTTTCTGCTGCAGAGAGCCCAGCATCTTCCCCTCCTGCCCCCAAGCTCCCACAGGCTGAGTCCTCGCAGAGAGGCTTGTGTGAGCCCCATCCCTGGGAGCTGTCGTCCTCCCAGTGGCCTCTGTGCCCCTCCCGGAGCTCTGGAAGTCGGGGTGCTGGGAGCTCAGCCTGCGTCTTGTTCCCCCAGGTGATGGCACTGTGCACCTACCCAAACCTGCTGGACAGCCCCAGCTTCCCAGAAGATGCTAAGAAACGCGCCCGGCGGATCCTGCAGGCTTGTGGCGGGCACAGCCTGGGTGAGGCCCCAACTTGCCAGGCCCCGGGACGTGAAATGAACGAGTGTTCCCGGGGAGGCCCCAGCCTCAAGCGAGAGTCATGCATGCAAATGGGTGTGTGAATGTGTGTGGGTGGCTGACAGCGCGCAGAGTAAACAAAAAATAGCGTCCTCATCCCACTCGCGCCTTGCTGGCCTCCTGTTTATTAAGCGGGTGGTGCTGGCACCACCTTTAGGTGCAAGTGCCTACATCATGCTGGATGTGGGTCCTCCTCCCTGGAGCCAGCCTCGCTGGACAGCAGCTGAGCCTGCCTTTGTCACAGCAGGTTTCACCCAGCAGCTGGAGGCTGGGTAGAAGTGCAGTGCCCAGTTTTGTTCAGCATCCTTGCCTCTCTGTGGTCCCCAGCTCTGAACATGTCCCTGCACTGTCTTGGAAATGGCAGCCAATTGCTGGGGAAGAGAAGCACCTTGGGACCCCTTTGGCCCCTTTCTGTGGCTTTCTTGCGTCCAGTGGTGCCAGTACCCCCAGGTACTTCATGGTGTTCCCCTCAAACTGGCCCTCACTCCCCTTTTTGGGGACGCATGCCCCAATGTCTGCCTCCCGACGTGGCACCAGGCTTCGCAGAATGGACCTGGAACTTGGCCCCTGTAGATGTGAAGATGATTCTCTCCCCTTTCCCTGCAAGGATGGAGTTCCAGCCTCTGGGCCTCCAGCTCTTTGTTCTGTCATTTTCTTTCCTCTGTTTATTTCTGCTGGTTCCTTTGTGCAGCACCCACGTTGGGAATCCGGCTTCCCTTGCCCTGAGGAAAGCTGCTGTTCTTAGAATCTTCCTAGGATATGAGCCCTGATGTTCCAGAAGGTGGAGCTGAGGGTGGGGACAGATTCTGGCGACTTGTTCAGCATGGAAGTGGCCCCTCCTTGTTGTCTCTATCTCCTGCCACCCCCCCCCGCCAACTTTTTCTGCTCTGTCCCTTATTGATGGCCCTGTGCTCACCCTCCTGGGTGTGGCCCCACTGCTGTCCCTCTGAGTCTGGGCACTGTCTCTCTCAGGAGGGGGCCAGCCCCCCCTTGCTTTTCCACCTGCCAGCCTGGATGGGGTGTGGGCTGGGGCCTTGTGTGCCACGACCTAACCACAGGCTGGCGGAAAGCAGCTCTGCAGCCCAGAGGCCCAGCTGCCAGGCTCCTTTCCCCCCTGCACGCTCTGCCTGGCCCCAAGGGCAAAGGTGTTTCTCAAAGACCCCCATGGCTATGGGCCTAAAACTCCTGGAAGCCCCCAACTGAGAGGCAGGGGGAGGGGAATGTGCCTTTTGTGTGTCTGATGAGAGTGTCTGGGTACGGAGTAGGGATTTTTCTTCCACATACTAAGCCTCATCAACAGGTTTTTGCAACTTCGTGTCAGCCAGAGCTGGAGTAGTGGGGCTGAGAGACTGTGGCCCTGGGAGTTCCCTCGTGGGGTGTTACAGCAAAAGACCAGTTGGCCCTCATGGTTTTTGGGACCCACTCTGAGCCCTGTTCCAGGACCTCGTGAACACAGGTGAGGTAGGAGTGCTTGGAGTCTCCCTCATCCTTCAGCTAGGAAGTAGTTTGTACCCACCTTCTGGGCTTGTAAGGAAGGTTCACGTGTGCTAAATCCGCTTGTTAGCTGTAGACAAGCCCTGCGCATTCCAGGGGGCAGGACAGTGTGGTCCTTGGCATGACAGGGACACAGTGGTGTCGCTCTCTGTTACCTACGCTCTGGGCAGCCTGAGCACTTTTCTGCCCACAGGAGTAAAAAGAAATGGAGCATGTCACTATGCTCCAGGGCCACCCTGACCCACAGGGAGATTATTAAATGTGTATACAAGGTCTTGAAGCTCACCCAAGAGATTTTTGTTTTGTTTTGTTTTTTTGAGACAGCGTCACTCTGTCGCCCAGGCTGGAGTGCAGTGGCGTGATCTTGGCTCACTGCAGCTTCTGCCTCCCGGGTTCAAGCGATTCTTCTGCCTCAGCCTCCTGAGTAGCTGGTACTACAGATGCACGCCACCATACCTGGCTAATTTTTGTATTTTTAGTAGAGATGGGATTTCACCATATTGGCCAGGCTGGTCTTGAACTCTTAACCTTGTGATCTGCCCACCTCAGCCTCCCAAAGTGCTGGAATTACAGACGTAAGCCACCGTGCCCGGCCACTCAGGATGTGTTATTATCATGCCCTTTAAAATTATTTCTTGGACTGGGCATGGTGGCTCACGCCTGTAATCTCAGCATTTTGGGATGTGAGAGCAGGTGGATCACCTGAGGTCAGGAGTTCGAGATCAGCCTGGCCAACATGGCGAAACCCTGTCTCTACTGAAAATACAAAAATTAGCCAGGCATTATGGCAGGCGCCTGTAATCCCAGCTACTTGGGAGGCTGAGGCAGGAGAATTGCTTGAACCCAGAAGGTGGAGGTTGCAGTGAGCCGAGATTGTGTCATTGCACTCCAGCCTGGGTGATGAGAGTGAAACTCTGTCCCCTCCAAAAAATATATATATATATATATATATGTATATATACATAATTTCTTAGCAGGGCTTCATTTTTTTTTTTTCTCTTTTTTAAGAGTTAGAGTCTTGCTCTGTCACCCAGGCTGGAGTGCAGTGGTACAATCATAGCTCACTGTAACCTTGACCTCCTGGGCTCAAGCAATCCTGCATCAGCCTCCCAAGTAGCTGGGACTACAGGCATACACCACCACACTTGGCCAACTTTTATATTTTTTGTAGACATAGGTTCTCACTATTGTCCAGGCTGCTCTCGAATTCCTGGGCTCAAGCAATCATCCTGCCTTGACCTCCAGAGTAGCTGGGATTACAAGCATGAGCCACCACACCCAGCAACTTCATTTATTTTCTCTTTGATGACCAGTTTGGTTCTCAGGTGTGTCCTGGATCTTAATGGGGTTGAGGTACAACCTAGCACCTGCCTGGGGCAGGGCAGGAGCTATGTGCCCTTGTCCAGCCCCTCCCTGAGCACGTACCAGGCTGTGTTCTAGACATCAAAGACACTAGTGAGCAAGGTGGGTGGAGCTTCTGTGCTCACGAAGCTATCAGATTTGGGAGGAACAAACATGGAAAAGAATTTCTACGAACGTGTAATCACGATTTCTCATGAGATCTTGGAGAGAGCTGCGGGACTATAACAAGGGGCTGTATGGAGAAGAAGAGGTCATGGGGAGGATGAGTAAGAACCTGCAGATGCGTGCTGGACCAGTGAACAGTATGTGCAAAGGCCCTGAGGTTGGGACCTCTGTGTGATGAACACCACTAGGGCAGTGGTGTTCAGTGAGGTGGGAGTTCGGCAGTGGGTCCTCAGCAGGGTGTAGTATAGCGCAGCCCGCAGTGGGCGAGGTGCTCTGGGAGAAATGCACAGAAGAAATGGGTAACATCCCCTGCTCAGGAGGAACCAAGAGTCAGGAGTCAGCATGGGGAGGGCAGGGCTGCTTCTGTACAAAATAACTGGAGGGGCCAGCACAGTGGCTTACACCTGTAATCCCAGCACTTTGGGAGGCCGAAGTGGGAGAACTGCTTGAGCCCAGGAGTTCAAGGCTGCCGTGAGCTATGATCGTGCCGCTGCACACCAGCCTGAGCAACAAAGTGAGACCCTGTCTCTTAAAAAAAAACAAACAACTAATAAATAGTAAAGTAACTGGATAAATTATAGGCTGAGATTGGCTGGAGGTGGAGCAGAATCTTTAGGGCAAGCCTCCTGGAGACAGACTAGAAATGATCCTAGAAAGATCAGTGTGTTTTGGAGCATAACGTGAGATCTGAAGAAAAACCCAGGAGCCTCTTTGGAAGGGTAGAAAGTCTGTGACCGCAGAAGTGTGACTCAGAGAAGCAGAGGGCTTGCTAATGGGTGAAGGCCTGGGCGTTCAGGGAGGTGGATGCTCTTAGAGGCAGGAAGAGGGGAGGCCCTGAGGAGAAGGTGGGGCATTGAAAAGGGGTGAAGGGAAGCAAGGAGTCCTAGAAGGTCTCTCTTACAGAAGCTCAGAAATACCAACTAAATCACCTAGTGGGGGTGGGCTCTAACACAAGCATCTGCAGCTCCCCTTTTTTAAACTTACAAAATACTCCAAATGTATTAGAATACTGAAAATAGCATGACAGAAGCCCATGCCCACCAACCAGAGTGACACCAGTTAATGTTTGCCACTTGGCACCTTAGAGTATTGGTCTGGCTGCTCCTCTTACAGCTGTGCAGAGCCCAGTGCTGTGCAGAGAGGCTGAGGCAGAGCTGGGGGATTCCAGTTCAGGGCATTTTTTTTTTTTAAAAAGACGGGGTCTCAATCTGTCACCCAGGCTGGAGTGCAGTGGTGCGATCTTGGTTCACTGCAACCTCCACCTCCCAGGTTCAAGTGATTCTCCTGCCTCAGTCTCACGAGTAGCTGGGATTACAGGCACTTGCCACCACACCCGGCTGATTTTTGTGGAGATGCGGTTTCACCATGTTGGCCAGGCTGGTCTTGAACTCCTGACCTCAGGTGATCCACCTACCTCAACCTCCCAAAGTGCTGGGAGTAGAGGCGTGAACCACTGTGCCTGGCCCCAGTTCAGAGCATTTGACTGTTCCTCCTCGATGCCAGGCCTGGACTGATGCATGCTGAGGCCCCAGAGGAGAATCTGCTACTTCCATTCGCCATCCTGCCTCCTGGGGGTGGTTTTTGCAGTAGCCACAGAAGGAATAGTCTGGTTTTCTTTAAAGGTGGTGTAAAATTCAAAAGGTCTAAAAGAATATACAATGAAACGTCTGCCTTCCACCTCTGACCCCCAGCCCCCATGCACTTCCACAGGGAATTCACCTCACTAGTTTGAGTCTTCTTCCAGAGAGATCTTGCACCTGTACAAATACATCTTTCCAGTTTATTTTCAAAAACCTAAATAGTGGCCTGACATTTAAAAAAATCTTTTTTATGGAGGTAAAAATGTTAATGTACAGCTGGAATACCTTTCACACATGCAAACATCGACGTCACCCCACCAGACTCTGGATACGGAGCTGCCAACACTCTTTCGTGCGTCTTTCTAGTCAGTACCGCCACTCCAGAGCAGTTAACTACTGCTCAGCTTCCGGGACCATTCATTAGTTTTACCTGTTTTTGAACTTAGTATAAGTGACTTTCAACCCTAAATGGCAGCGGGAGGGTATGTTCACATGGGACTGGGGGCTGGAGGACACCTCACAGTCCCAGGGATGCTGGTCAGAGCCCTGGGTGCCTGGGGCTGGCCGGTGGTGCTATTGTGGGGTTTTTGTTTTTATTTTTATTTATTTTTTCGAGACAGGGTTTCACTCCAGGCTGGAGTGCAGTGGTGTCATCATAGCTCACCGCAGCCTCTACCTCCTGAGCTCAAGTGATCCTCCCAGCTCAGCCTCCAAGTAGCTGGGACTATAGGCGCACGCCACCGCACCTAGCTGATTTTGTGTTTTTTGTAGAGATGAGGTTTCGCCACATTGACCAGGCTTGTCTCAAACTCCTGGGCTCAAGTAATCCTCCTGCCTCGGCCTCCCAAAATTCTGGGATTACAGGTGTGAGCCACTGCGCCCAGCCCAGGGGGTGCTATTTTGGAGCCTAAATGTTGGCCCATTCTCTCAAGTGCTGTGGAACCATGTGTAGGCAACCATCATAAAAGCATGGGAATCCCAGCTCTAGTGACTGACAGCGTCACAGAACACATATAAATCCCAGGAGAGTGGGTGGAACAGGTTTGGGCACCATTTGAGTAGAAGCCAGGGCCTAGAATAATGTGTGACACATGATAGGTACTCAGTACTGGGTGAGTGAGTGGATGAGTGGATGGGTGGATGGATAGAGGGGTGGGTGGATGAGGCCTAGACACGTGGTTAAGCAGCTTGCCACAGTTCCAAAGCAATGGGAGTTGGGCTCCACCCGAGACCCTCATCCCAAACAGGCATCCCTCTAATTATATGGATATTAATTATATTGACCCTGTGGAGCCAGACATCCTGCCTCTGTTACTGTCTTGCCTGCTGTCTTACAGGGTCCTACAGTGCTAGCCAGGGTGTCAACTGCATCCGTGAAGACGTGGCTGCCTATATCACCAGGAGGGATGGCGGCGTGCCTGCAGACCCCGACAACATCTACCTGACCACGGGAGCTAGTGACGGCATTTCTGTACGTGTGAGGGTGGCTTGTTGTTATGCGGTGTTTACCCACATGAAGAGCAGCCTTGCCTGTTAGGGCCCAGCATTGGAACTGGCTAGCAGGGAGACAGGCTAGCAGGGAGGGTGGCAGCATGGGTGGCCACCTCTGGTCCCCCTGCCCTGGCAGCCTGCAGTCTTTGCCTCTTTTAGTCTTCATGAGCCTGGGCGCTATTGCAGCCTTGATTTCCATCCGGAGTACACACCAGCAGGTCCGGCTGCAGAGGAGCCAGGGGCCACCCGAGGGTAACCATTGGCCTTTCTGTGGTTCTGCACGTACTGGTGTTCCTCCTGTGCCAGGTGCTGAGGAGACAATGGGAAACCAAACACATCATTTGGCCTCTGCCTACACAGGCAGAGCAGACCAGCTGATATCACAAAAATAAATGCACATCACAAAGCTTTTAGTTTCTCTTCTGCAGTACAGAAGGACAGGGTGTTATGGGAGGGAGCAGTGGGAACTCCGACCTGGTGGGGCAGGGGCAGGAAGTCTCCAAGGAAGACTGAGCAGACACCAACCTGAGGGACACACAGGAGTGAACTGGGAGAGGGGGTATGCTCTGAGCTGAAGGTCACTATGTGCAGAGGCCATGAGCTGGCAGGAGTCTGAGTGCTGGGAACTGGAGATGCTGGGGGATGAGTGCACAGCGAGGGACGGAGTTACCAGGCGTGGGCTGGCAAGACAGCTGGCGTCAGTACAGGGCCTTAGAGGCCACGCTGAGGATTTGGGTCATTGTGCTAAGAACAACAGGGAGCCACTGAAGGGTTTGAAGGAGAAGGAGGTGGGGCAGTTAGATTTCTGTTCCTAAGTTTAAATTTTGGCTGCGAGGGGCACAGGAGGCAAGAGGAGGTGGCTGAGGCTGGAGTCAGCTACCAATGGGGTCGGGGAGGACTGGGGCCAGTGGTTACTTGCAGTTTGGAGTGCAGTGGTTACTTGCAGTGGAGTTTGCAGTCCTGGGCTTGGGGGACTGGTGGAGCCTGCAGTCCTGGGCTTGGGGGACCAGTGGAGGCTTCAGTCCTGGGCTTGGGGGACTGGTGGAGCCT
>NW_012107463.1:528193-530446 GCF_000951045.1 Mandrillus leucophaeus | reverse complement strand
TTGGGGGACTGGTGGAGCCTGCAGTCCTGGGCTTGGGGGACCAGTGGAGGCTTCAGTCCTGGGCTTGGGGGACTGGTGGAGCCTGCAGTCCTGGGTTTGGGGGACCGGTGGAGTTTTCAGTCCTGGGCTTGGGGAAGTAGTGGAGCCTACAGTCCTTGGGGGGACTGGTGGAGCCTGCAGTCCTGTTTGGGGGTCAGGTGGAGCCTGCAGTCCTGGGCTTGGGGGACTGGTGGAGTCTGCAGTCCTGGGGTTGGGGACTGGTTGCCTGCCTGTCCCTTTCTGCACACCCCTCCCAAGGCCTGGCTTGGTGTTAGGTGCTGTTGACTCATCTATTCTCAGGGAGCCATGTGCTGTCTGAACTTTTCCTTCTTTAATGGGGCTCTCTTTGTTTCCTGACCTGTAAGGCTCTTGTTTGTTGAGTGCTTTGTTCCTTTCCCAAAGCCTTTCCTACACATTAAGCTCTTACTGGAGCCCATGAGAAATGGAGGCCCGGAGACATTAAGTGGTCTGCCTGCCTTGAGTCAGTTCATGTGACATTTGGGATTCTAACACTGGAGCTCCAGCAACCAATCACATCATCTTACATTGCCCTCTGCTGTCAAGGCCTCTCTTGAATCCCAGAAATGCCCAGTGTGGGAAGAGGTTCCAGAGTAGAGAAGGGGGCGTGTCCACAAGATTCAGCAGAAAGAATCAAGTCATTGTACTTCAAAATCTCGTGACATTTTTGCAGCAAGGAACTGAGTCTGGAAAAGGACCTGTGCCCGTGTTTAAGGTGGAGACTCTCCCTGCAGAGGGTTTTGGCTAATTAATTCAATGAATTACTGGCACCTCCACCAATACCCCACAGGAATCGCATGGCCTGGTTTCTCAGAAATCTTAAACAAGCATCCTGCTCAGCTTGGAAAACGGGTCAACGCGCCACCTGGTGGCAGTAGATGGGTATTTTATTCCATTTTAAGAGTCCCTTGTTGGGGTGGATGTAGAGTGGGGTCTTTCCAACCTTGGGCACTGATACTGATAACACATACTCCTGGGCCCCACCCCTGACATAGGGAATCAGGATCACAGGAGCGGGGTCAGAATAATTCTGAGACAGGGCTAGTATGGGAACTACTATTTTAGAAGTATTAAAAATACAAGTATTGAGTCTTTTTAAAAATATATTTTTTTAAAAGAAAAATATGTATTTTTAAATTTTTAAGTAGGGAGGTGGAGGTCTCACTGTGTTGCACAGGCTGGTCTCGAACTCTTGGCCTCAAGTGATTTGGCTGCCTCAGTCTCCCAAAGTGCTGGGATTTTAGGCATGAGCACCGTGCCCAGCCTAAGTACTGAGTCGTTAACTACATATTCTGCACTGTGCCGAGAACTTTAGAATGCTGTATTTTGCTTGCTCCTTGCAGCTTCCCTCATTTTACAGATGAGGAAACTGAGACTCGGGGGAGTAAAGTGACTTGCACAGATTTGGACTGGAGGCATGCAGTGGGGCCACGGGTGAAAGGCTGCGTCAGGGATGGGAAGTGGTGCTGGGTTTCTACATGTGACTTCTGCGTTGCAGACAATCCTGAAGATCCTCGTTTCTGGAGGCGGCAAGTCACGGACAGGTGTGATGATCCCCATCCCACAGTATCCCCTCTATTCAGCCGTCATCTCTGAGCTCGACGCCATCCAGGTGAACTACTACCTGGACGAGGAGAACTGCTGGGCGCTAAATGTGAATGAGCTCCGGCGGGCGGTGCAGGAGGCCAAAGACCACTGTGACCCTAAGGTGCTCTGCATAATCAACCCCGGGAACCCCACAGGTCTGCACTTTACTTCCTCACCAGTTTCGTAGAGGGTGGGGGTGGCTGATACACTGGCTGTCCAGAAACCAAAGAGTTAAATAATTAAAGGTTCTCTCTGCCCCTAGTTTCCCTTCCAGATTTGCTAACCTAAAGCCATAAAATTTGCCACAGGCCACCTCAAGAGGTGAGGAGGCCAGGTGTGGTGGCCCATGCCTGTAATCCTGGCACTTTGGGAGGCTGAGGCAGGTGGATCACTTGAGTTCAGAAATTGGAGACAAGCCTGGCCATCATGGCGAAACCTCGTCTCTACTAAAGACACAAAAATTAGCAGGGCATGGTGGTGTGCGCCTGTAGTCCCAGCTACTCAGGAGGCTGAGGCATAAGATTTGCTTGAACTCGGGAGGCGGAGGTTGCAGTGAGCTGAGATCATGCCACTGCACTTCGGCCTGGGTGACAGAGCAAGACTTTGTCT
>NW_012107463.1:512709-527668 GCF_000951045.1 Mandrillus leucophaeus | reverse complement strand
GGAGGTGGAGATTGCAGTGAGCCGAGATCGTGCCACTGCATTCCAGCCTGGGCGACAGAGCAAGACTCCGTCCCCCCAAAAAAAAAAAAAAAAAAAGTGAGTAAATGCAGACATTTTCTTGGGCAGTTTGAATAATTATTATTATTTTATAGAGATTGGGTCTTGCTCTGTGGCTCCAGGCCTGGCTGAAGTGCAAGTGGTATGATCATAACTCACTGCAGCTTTGAACTCCTGGTGATCTTCCTGCCTCAGCCTCCTGAGCAGCTCAGACTACAGGCAGCGCCACCACGCCCAGCTCATATTTTAATTTTTTATTTTTGTAGAGACAAGGTCTTGCTGTGTGTCCCAGGCTGGTCTTAACTCCTGGCCTCAAGCGATTCTCCCAAAGCACTGGGATTGTAGGCATGAGCCACTGCACCCAGCCAGGGTTGTATTATTTTCAAGACTGGTTTTTTGTTCATACGTTTGCAAAGACTTGCCTCCTTGAGATAATTTACTCACAAACTTACCATTAATCATAGGCCTCATTTTACCGTCCCTCCTCCTTATTTTTTGAACCAGTTTTGAGAATGCTGGTGTGTGTGTTGGTTTTTCTTTGATATAGCACTGCTGTGTCCCTTTGAGGCCTGAGAGGAAAAGTCATTTTCAAAACAAAAGCTACTAAACCAAAAAAGCCACGAATTTCCAGAAATTGAAAAGCACCCCCAATTTTGCATATTTTTCTTTAAAAAAAAGTCCGCAGTCCTGTCTGTTTTGATATTTCTGGGCTGCTGGCTTCATATGCCCCCAGTGCTATTTGGACACAGGGAACAAGGGCTCCTCTCTCCTCCTGTTTTTGAGATAAATTGGGTCAAGGCCAAAATCCGTTTGAGTTGATTGTGGAATCTGTTTCTCGGGAACATCAAATGATGCTTCAGTCAGCTGAAAACATCCCTTGAATTCCCGCATGCAGAAAATGGGTGCAGCTGGCAATACCACTGGCTTGTTTACCCCAGCTCCTGGGAGCGGGCGGATAAAGATTGAGTAGGAAAATAACATAGAGCTGGCTTCTCAATCCTAGTTGTACATTAGAATGCCAAAGGGAACTTTGAAAAACCTCAAAATCAAGGCCACACCCTAGGATCTCTGAGATATTGGTAGCCTGTGCTGCCGAGGGTGAGACCCACTGCCTCAGAAGCATGGTGCCCAAGCGGCAGGGCCCCACTTCAGCCACTTGGATGTAATTGGGCCGGGGTATGGTTTGAGAGTTTGCATCTCTAACACATTCCCAGGTGATAATGATGCCGGGCCCAGGACCACACTTGCGGTAGCAAGTTCTACAACATCTTGGGAAAGACACTGTACCTAGTCCACATCACAGAGTCAACACATTCTTGGCCAGGTGTTACATAAATCTTTTCACCTGACTGAGAAGAAGTCACTGTTCCGGAGACTCTCCTGCTCTGAGTAAAGAGGTCATTTTCTATTAATCTGATATATTAACATAAGTAATTTTTATAAAGTACTTTATGAGTGGGCAGGACCTGGCCTTGCTCCTGCGGTCTTCACTGTGTGAGAGTCAGTCAGCTGTAAGAAGAGGGTCTCTGGAAAATAGAAACCCACCTGTGGTGACCATATGTCTTGTCTGGACCACACACTGTGACCAGGGTAGCTTAAAGGTGTCCAAGTGGACTGGGTTCTTAAACCAGGGCCCTTTTGGTGTCAAGACAGAGACCCAACTCGAGACTGAAGGGATTGGAGGGTGGAACTGTGGAGTGCGGGGGTGAAGCAGAGCGCCTGAGTCAGAGTCCGTGTCACAGGAGCCTCAGTCCTTCCTCAGCTCTACCTTCCTCTGGGTTGGAGTCCTCAGGAAGAATCCATCCTTGGAGTGACTTCAGCACTTTCAGCCATTGCCATCAGCTGAGGTACCTTACAGCAGAGCCTCTTCCAGAGTTTCACCAGGCTGAGGTTGGGTCACCTGCCCATTCCTGAACCAGTCAGATCCCTGGGACTCTGATTGGCAGCTCTGTGTCCCAGGCCTCCCGCTGAAGTTCCCCATACGACAGTGGTATTAGGCTGTTCTTGCATTGCTATAAAGAAATACCTGAGGCCGGGCGCGGTGGCTCAAGCCTGTAATCCCAGCACTTTGGGAGGCCGAGGCGGGCGGATCACGAGGTCAGGAGATCGAGACCATCCTGGCTAACATGGTGAAACCCCGTCTCTACTAAAAAATACAAAAAACTAGCTGGGCGAGGTGGCAGGTGTCTGTAGTCCCAGCTACTCGGGAGGCTGAGGCAGGAAAATGGCGTGAACCCGGGGGGTCGGAGCTTGTAGTGAGCCGAGATCGCGCCACTGCACTCCAGCCTGGGGCACAGAGCAAGACTCCGTCTCAAAAAAAAAAAAAAAAAAAGAAATACCTGAGACTGGGTAATTTTTAAGAAAAGAGGCTTGATTGGCTCACAGTTCTGCAGACCGTACAGGAAGCGTGGTGGTATCAGCTTCCGGGGAGGCCTCAGGAAGCTTCCAGTCAAGGCGGAAGGTGAAGGGGGAGCAGGCACATTGCATGGCAAGAGCAGGAACAATAGAATCAGAGTGGGGCGGGGGATGCTGCATACTTTCAGGGTCCGCCCCCATTACCCAAACACCTCCCACTAGACCCAGCTCAACATGGGGATTACATTGCAACACAAGATTTGGGTGGGGACAGACATCCAAACTACGTGAACAGTCGTGATCTGTCACTCAAAGGAGGATGCTAAGTCACAAGCTACAGATCTTCCCATCAGCTTTTGGGGAATTACTTTGGCCCAGCCTTGAAAGGTACTTGGGAGACCCCTCTCCAGCCTTTTGGCCTGCGTCAAAGCGGTATCTCATGTCACCCCCAGCTGGGCACAGCTGTGCCCTGGCCCCTCTAATGCCATATATGACATTCCCTCCTCCTGCACCGCTGTTCATGCACTTGTCTGTTCACTGGCTCAGTGGGCATGCTCTGAGGTGCTGGAGAGAAGTAAGTTCTGCCCTTATCCTCACGCTGACGTGGTGTGTAACAGCAGAATTGTTTGTATACACTGGGTTTCATTTCCTTTACTGGGCTGAAATCTTTTTAAGGCTCTGGTTCTTGCTTAGTCGCTTGTGTTCCGTTTAGCATTTAGTGAACACAGCTTTTCTGGTGCTCAAATCCTGGTTTGCATTCCAACAGGATACAGTTTGTGGCATCACAAGCATGGAAGGGCAAGACCAGGAGGAATTACAAGCAGGCTCTGCTGTCCTCAGAAGCCAGCCCTTCTCTGTGAGAATAGTGGCTGGTTTCTTATAGAAACTGGTGCCTGCCACCCTCCTAGCATCCCAGAACCCTGAGCTTTTTAAATAGGAAGGCTAGTTGGTGCTTTCTTGGAAGAAGAAAAGTTGGTCCCTTAGTAAAGGAATTGGTTCATTGCTTAGCTAGTTCAAGATAGAAATTTTGATGGAATCATGCCACACTCTTACAAGATACGTGTGTATGTTTTTTCCAGGCATATTTATATTTTTGCATAGACCAGAATATAGGTATTATTAACAAAAAGGTAAGATACTCTACATACTGTTTTGCGCATATATATATATACGTGTATATATATGCACATATACACGTATATATATGTGTGTATATATACGTGTGTATATATGTGTATGTGTATATACGCGTGTATATATGTATGTACGCACACACACAATAATAGGCTGGGTGCAGAGGCTCATGCCTGTAATCCCAGCACTTTGGGAGGCTGAGGCTGGAGGATGGCTTGAGCCCAGGAGTTTGAGGCTGCAGTGAGCTAGGATCATGTAACTGTACTCCAGCAAGAGTGACAGAGCAAGACACTGTAAAGAATATACATGCATGCATGTATAGACATGTATGTACACACACTCAAGATATCTATGTAATATACACAGACATACAGTAAACAAACATGACGCTTGTTAAGAAGTTAGCAAGCCTGATTGTAGTGGTGGTTTTCCGGAGGATATTGTGAGCACATCAGATATTCCCGGTGCCACACTCAAAGCAAGTCTCAGGAAATACTGAGGGAAGGTCCCATTTCTACCTCGTTGCGTTTACTCCTTCTCTCACCTGTACCCATGGCATTTCGTGTGAACGGATGGATCACCATCTTGCTGTTTGCACTCATTTCTCTAAAATGCGGGTGCGGTGCGGTGGCTCACGCCTGTAATCTCAGCACTTTGGGAGGCCGAGGTGAGTGGATCACTTGGGGTCCAGGAGTTCAAGATCAGCCTGGGTACATGGTGAAACCGCTTCTCTTCAAAAAATAAAAAGTTAGCTGGGCATGGGGGCTCACACCTGTAGCCCCAGCTATTCAGGAGGCTGAGGCAAGAGAATCACTTGAACCCAGGAGGCGGGGGTTGCAGTGAGCCAAGACTGTGCCACTGCACTCCAGCCTGGGTGACAGAGTGAGACTCAGACTCAAAAATTAAAGAGCAATAATAAAATGTGTTGTAAGTGTTCCCTGTTAGTGTTGAGTCCTGCAGCGTGCTCATCTTTAGTGATGCCGGGTAGCAGCTGACAGGAGACACCAAAGCTGGTGCCCAGGCTCATTCACTTAGCATTTATTCTGCAGTTATTTATTGAGTGCCTGTTGAGTGCTGTCTTTGAGGGCAGATCATGAGCGGGGAGAGGCCTTGTCTCTGCCTTGTGGAGCTCATGGGTGCCTCTCTGGGGAGAAAGGAGCTAACTCTTCACCCGGTGACCATAGCCAGTGCGAGTCTCTTCATCTGCTGCTGGTGTGCAGTAATGGGGGGAGGGCACTAGCTGATAGATTTAACTCCTGCAGTTGTATTTTCCCGTTCTTTGTTTTATTTTTGAGACAGAGTCTTGCTCTGTCACCCGTGCTGGAGTGCAGTGGAACAGTCATAGCTTACTGCAGCCTCAAGTTCCTGAGCTCAAGCGATCCTCCAGCCTCAGCCTCCCAAGTAGCTGGGACTACAGCCATAAGCCACCACACCTGGATAATTTTTATTGTAGAGATGAGGTGTTGCTGTGTTGCCCAGTCTGGTCTGGAGCTCCTGGGCTCAAGCGATCCTCCCACCCTGGCCTCCCGAAGCACTGGGATTACAGGCGTGAGCCATTGTACCGGGCCTTTTCTCCCTGCTCCTTATGATGCTTCCATGCCTCTCTGTTCTGCAGCGCAGACATACCACACACCACATACACACAGACACCACAGAGACACGTACAACACACACACACATACTACACACACTGCACACAAACACCCACACATGCACATGTGTGTGCACACACACCCCAACACACCTACACATACACCACATACACACACCCCACCACACCTACACATGCACCACATACACACACCCCACCACACCTACACACCAAATACACACCCCAACACACCTGCACACACACACACTCACACCCGCAACACATACACACCCCACCACACCTACACACAGACTCACACACCCCCATCACACCTACACACACACTACAGACACACCCCCACCACACCTATACACACACCTGCACACGCACCACATACACACACACCCCCCACACACATACCACACACAGACTTATACACCCGACCACACCTACACACATACTACATAGACACACCACACACACACCCCACCATACCTACACACATACCACACAGACACACCCCACACACCACACAGACACACACATACCCCATACCCACACACATACACACCACACCTACATGCACACCACACAGACACACCCCACCACACCACACACAGACACTTGCACATGTGAGTGTATGCACACACACCACCACACCTACACACAAAGCCTTCATAAAAATAAGAGAGCCAGGCTGGGCGTGGTGGCTCACACCTGTAATCCCAGCAATTTGGGAGGCCGAGGTGAGTGGATCACCTGAGGTTGGGAGTTCGAGACCAGCCTGACCAACATGGAGAAACCCTGTCTCTACAAAATTGGCCAGGCGTGGTGGCACAAGCCTATAATCCCAGCTACTCGGGAAGATGAGGCCGGAGAATTGCTTGAACCTGGGAGGTGGAGGTTGCGGTGAGCCGAGATCATGCCACTGCACTCCAGCCTGGGCAACAACAGCAAAACTCCATCTCAAAAAAAATAAAAATAAAATAAGAGAGCCGGGTGAGAACCCCTTCTTCCTCGCATAACTGGCTGAAGAGAGTCAGACACGCGGGCAGCTCTTCTGGGTGTCCCTGGAGGCCGACTACACCATCATGCGTGGCACTGGGGAGGGGGTCTCTGGGGGGCTCGAGGGAACACAGGGCACCAGAGTGATTCTGGATGGGCTTCTGACCTGGGGACAATTTAAACAGCATCACAACCAACATTTTGGTTTTCTTGGGGATTCTATAGGCCAGGTACAAAGCAGAAAGTGCATAGAAGATGTGATCCACTTTGCCTGGGAAGAGAAACTCTTTCTCCTGGCTGATGAGGTAAGAGTGTCCCCACTCAGAGGGGATGGGCACTAACTTTCTCTTCTAGAGGGAGGTACCCAGCCGCCGTTGTTCTGCAGCTAGAGAGCTGTCTTGGTGTTGGAGGAATGATTCTGGCCTAGGGTGAGGATGTTCAGTGTTACAACTTGTGAGACTGTGACCTAAATTACCCCTTTATTGGTTTGTACTCTTGGTTGTAAATTTCAGAAATTCAGCCCAAATCACTTAAGTTCCAAAAGAAAAAGGAAAAAGGAAAAATGCTGGTGGGGTCACAGGTGTGCAGCTGAATCCAGGGGCTTGGACTTTATCTTTCAGGTCTTCTTTCCCTTTTCCACCCCTCTGTGTTGGCCTCATACACAGGCCTGTTATCTTCCCAGCCTAGAGATTCCCAGCCTAGAAAGAGGGCTTTTGGCCCTGGTGGTTCCAGCAAGTCTCAGAATTGAGCCTTATTGGTTCAGCCTGAGTCTCACGCCCATTGCTGAACCAATCACTGTGATGTAGGGGTTCCAGTATGCAGATTGACCAGGCCCAGAGCCTAGGGTGGGCCATCTGCTTTCTTTTCCCAAACTTCCAGATAGAGAACCAAGGAGGGTTATTCCTTGAGGGCCAGCTGAGGGGCTCCTATCCAACAAGGGAGGGTGGGTTCCCAGTGGCAGAAATGACTGACACCCACTCCTCATAAAGCTGTAGTTCTATGCCTCCCAGCGCTTCTGTATCTACTGTCTCATTTAATTCGCTTACATCTTAGGAAGGGATCTTAACCCCATACCTGTTGCTTCTTGAACTACAGTTCTGGAACCAAAATCAGCTCATTCTTTTTCTGCTTTGAAAAGAAACTGAGGTTCCATCAAATCCTCTTTTTGTTTCTTCTTCTTTTCTGCATGGTTTCCGGTGAGCTGCAGCTTCTAGCCTGCTGCCTTCATTTCTTTGCTCCTTGTCACCCCCCCAGCACATGCCGCACATACAAATGCAGACACACACACACGCATACACACACAGACATACACACAGACATATACGTACGTACATACAGACACACATGCATACACAGACACGCACATACATACACAGACACATACATACACACACAGCTTACCCATCAAATTGTTGCCTTAATAGTAGATGGGCGTGACATCTTCATTTCTAAAGGAGAGAGAAGGCAGCAGAGAGACCCGTGGTTTTCCTCATGACCTGGTACACAGAACTTCCCTCTGGGTCTGGGAAGAGGAGGATGAGGAGGACAGGGCCTGGCTTGGCGATGAAGCCAGCTTGACCCTCCGACTGATCCCCAGGGCCCCAGAAAGGCTCAGTTTCTCTGATCTCCAAAACAGATGGGGAATTAACCTCAAAGGCCAGGGTGGGTGTCTGCCAGCTGTGAGTGCTGGACTCTGGGGACTGGAAAGAACCAAACGGGTGTAGGTGCTGCTCTGGCAGGGAAAAGTGGGCGGAAGAACACAATGATTCCACTCTGGGGGGTTAAGTGTTGCAAAGGAAACCCAACAGGGTTAGCTCTTCAAATAGGAGATCAGAGGAAAGGGGCACTAATGCCGTCGTCACAGTGTTGGTAAAGCAAGGAAGCACCGTGCTTTAGGAGGAGAGTCTGCTTGGGAGGATGGGCGTCTCGGCGCCATCACTGGTCAGATGGGGTGGAAGGGAAGTCTGAGGATTGGGCGGGGATGAGTGTGAGAGAAATCAAGTGAGCTCCTGAGCTGTCTCAGCATCCAGCCTGAGGCCTTGCCTCCTTGCTTATTCTAGAAAGTTCCTTCAGGCACACTTGGCTCATCCCTGGAAGTGGCACAGGAAGCTGGGCCTCATGGCCTACAGCACCTGTGCCCTCCCTTGCCTTGGCCACACTGGGCAGCAGCCTCTTTGAGGGCCCTTTGGTGACCGTCCCTGCCGTGCCCCCGCAGGTGTACCAGGACAACGTGTACTCTCCAGATTGCAGATTCCACTCCTTCAAGAAGGTGCTGTACGAGATGGGGCCCGAGTACTCCAGCAACGTGGAGCTCGCCTCCTTCCACTCCACCTCCAAGGGCTACATGGGCGAGTACGTGGGCCTCCCTTCCCTCCCGCCACTGCTGGGCCCACCAGATCCTCACGCTGCCGGCTCCTCTGCCCTGCGCCGTGGTCTACTCACTTGGATGGAGAGAAGGCTGCCCTTATCTGTTGCTTCTGCATCTCCCCAGCGGGAGAGCCATGGTGTGAGAACAGCCCTGGCGCAGGGCTCAAATAAGGACGTGCTCAGAGAAGCCAGACAACGGACAAATGATGGAGTGGAAACAGGACTACATGGCAGCTTGTGACACCTGGTGTTTTCTCTGTCACTGTTGTTCTGAGGTTGACTGATGTCTGAGGGGTCAGGGAGGGCGGATGCTGTTAGGCTGACGGGCCGTGCTCTGGATGCAGGGCTGCCTTAGGCACTGCATGACCTCAGAGGCTAAAGGTCAGCTGTAATCCTGTGTCTGTTCATTCAGCTCATATTTACTGAGCACTTACGATGAGTCTGGCACTGATCTCAGTGCGGGGGATGCCACAGCGAACACCCTCCTGCCAGCACAAAGCATGGGTTCTAGTGAGGGGAGAGAGCTGTAGGCAAATGAGTAAATCGTGCATCCAACGGAGAACAGTCATTAGGAGAGAGGTAGGGGTGGGGTCGAAGGCTGAAGTGGTGCAGCCTCACTGAGGAGTTGGCTTCTGAGTTAAACCCTGAAGGAGTGTGGTGGGGAACTGTGCAGATATCTGGGGGAAGAGCATTGCAGGCAGCGGGAGCAGCCTGGGCAAAGACCCTGTGGTAGCAGCACACCTGCCGTGTTGGTGGAACACACCTGCCATGTTGGCAGAACAGCCAGGAGCTGGAAAGGAGGGGTGAGGGGGCAGTGGCAGAAGTGGAGACCTGAGAACCATAGGAGGCCGGGTCACCTGGGCCACTTTGGTGATTGTATTTTTCACCTGTGCTCAGCATGAGATAGGAGCTTTTAGAGGGGGTGTGGCCTTGCTTAGCTGGTGTGTTGCTCCTTCTGGCTGCTGTGTGGTAGGGGATGGGGTACAGATGGAGACAGAGGCCAGGAGGCTGTTACAGTCTCACAGGTGAGATATAGTGCACCAGGCAGAGATGGGGAGAGGATCCTGGATGTATTTGAAGGTGGAGTTGATAGGAGTTGTGGATGGAAAAGGCAGGTGTGGGAGAGAAGAGTCAAGGATGAATCCTGGCCAGGTGCGGTGGCTCACGTCTGTGATCCAAGAACTTTGGGAGGCCGAGGTGGGAGGATCACTCAAGGCCAGGAGTTTGAGATCAGCCTGGGTAATATAGCAAGACCCCTTCTCTACAAAAAACTGTTTTAAAACTCAGCCAGGTTTGGTGGTGCACGCTTCCAGCTACTCAGGAGGCTGAGGTGGGAGGATCGCTTGAGCCCAGGAGTTCCAGGCTGCAGGGAGCTGTGATTGCGGCACTGCACGATGAATCCTTAGTTGTTTGTTCAAACAACGGGAAGGATGGTGTTGCAGTCAATACATGAGGAAGGCTGAGGGTGAAGCAGGTTTAGGGAGAAAGAGCAGGAGTTTGGTTTCGGACCTATTAAAGTGAAATATGCCAGCTTGGCGTCCAGGTGGAGAGAGATGTGTAAGTATCCAGGCAAGCTGACGTCTGGTGGGTGGTTTAAGTTTGGGAGATGTCTGGGTGTGAATTGTAAGATTGTTGGAGCTCTGAGCCTGGACAGGTCTCATACTCACATGGAGTGAGGCCTGGGCCTGGGCCCCTACTGCTGGGAGGTTAGGGGAAAGAGCAGGAAGCCACAGAGACTGAGGAGAGACCAGTGGGTTTCAGCAAAGGGCATGCGTTCCCAGCGTGGTGGGATCGTATTCTGTTCCAGGTGTCGGCATGGGGAGGGCTCTTGGTTGTTAGGCTGGAACAGTGTAAGCGTGAAGCTCAAAGGAATACTTCCGCCAGGTCAAGGGAGCAGCCCCCCGGGATGGCTGCGAAACTGTTCTTGGGCTTCTTTGATCTGGGCGCAGGCTAACGTAGACTGGTCTTTCTGGTCTACACTGTAGCAGTCCTGGCACCTTCTTCACTTCCTTTTGCTCTGTAGCTCTTTTCCTAAACAAATCTGTTCTCGGTGAACTCAGTTTTCAAACTCAAGCGTGTTTACCACACACTTATGCATTGCCCCATCTCAGTTATTGAGTATGCTACCAGTCAGTGCCCTGATGTTGGGGTCCTGAGTCGTGTCCCGTGTTCTCAGATCTGGATGAATTAGGGTCTGACTGCTTTACTCATTTTGATTCTCTGCTCATCAGCAGAGGATTAAGCAGAAAGTTCTTTCTTTCCATTTTTGTTACGGGATACTTTTCTGAGATGTTAGAATTTATCTTCCCACCTTGGAATGTCCAGTCAAGGGATCTGATGGGAATCTTTGCCGGTTTTGTTCAGCAGTGTGATCCCAAAAGCATGTTTTTTTTGTTTTTTGTTTTGTTGAGATGTAGTCTCGCTCTGGAGCCCAGGCTGGAGTGCCGTGGCGTGATCTCAGGTCACTGCAACCTCTGCCTCCTCCCGATCTTGGTTCAAGCAGTTCTTTTGCCTCAGCCTCCCGCGTAGTTGGGATTACAGGCATGTGCCACCATGCCAAGCTAATTTTTTTTATATTTTTAGTAGAGACGGGGTTTCACCATGTTGGCCAGGCTGGTCTTGAACACCTGACCTCAAGTGATCTGCCCACCTTGGCCTCCGAAAATTCTGTGATTACAGGGGTGAGCCACCGCACCTGGCCCCCCAAAAAACATGTTACTAAGCATCTCATTGTGTCAAGTACTCTGAGGCTGGGGGTGGGGGATGCATGGAAGAAGGTGACCAGGTTCCTGCCTCCGGGCACCTGCGTTCTTGTGGTAGTTAGTGTGAACGTTTGCAGCTACACACTGGAGAAGAAGATGTATGTTGCTGATTTGGTTTAGAAAGGTTTTTTTGTTTTTTGTTTTTAACTCATTACATGTCCTCAGCTTATTTTCATATGATTTGAGTGTATCATTGAGGATTCTTTTGGCTATAAATTACAGAAACTTGTCATGGTGACTCACACCTGTAATCCCAGCACTTTGGGAAGCTGAGGCGGGAGGATCGCTTGAGGCCAGGAGTTCAAGACCAGACTGAGCAACATAGCAAAACCCTATCTCTACATACATAAAAAGTAAAAAAATGAGCCATATGTGGTGGCACACACTTGTAGTCCCAGCTATTTGGGAGGCCGAGGTGGGACTATTGCTTGAGCTTAGGTGCTTGAGGCTGCAGTGAGCTATGATCATCCCACTACACTCCAGCCTGGGTGACAGGAAAAGGTCCTGTCTCTTAAAAAAAAATAGGAATTTGTACACAATCATCACTATTGTTCACCTTCCATTGGCAAGAACTCAACCACACCTGGCCATTAGGTGTTGGGGGTGGGGATGCTTTCGATTCTGGCTGTCCAAATGGCACTTTGTTGAGGTCTTTCTGTAACTGGTGGTCCTCTCCCTCTCTTCGGCCCTCTAGGTGTGGTTACAGAGGGGGCTACATGGAGGTGATCAACCTGCACCCTGAGATCAAGGGCCAGCTGGTGAAGCTGCTCTCAGTGCGCCTGTGCCCCCCAGTGTCTGGGCAGGCCGCCATGGACATCGTCGTGAATCCCCCGGTGGCAGGAGAGGAGTCCTTTGAGCAATTCAGCCGCGTGAGTCCACTGTGATGCGTCCACATCCCTGCAGCCGGGGTCACGAGAGTTCCTGCGGGGCCGGTGGCTGGCCTGTCTCCAGATGGCCAGACGGCAGCCTCCTGGGGGTGTGGCCTGCAGGGGCACGCATGGCTCCTCGGAGCCTAAACCACCCCCTTGAGTTGAAGTCCGGAGGTACAGCTGGGCATTGTTTGGAAGTAGGAGAACTGAGAGTGTGTGTGGGCAGGTGAACCCTTCCTCTTCCTCACAGCGAGTGTCGAGGAGGGAAGGGCGTTGTTTCCCGATAACGCACTGGGGGGACTCGTGAAACTGAAAAGAAGATGAGGAGGTGGCGGGGCGCAGCATGGATCCCAGGCCCCCGCCTGCCTCTGCTAAGCCATGTTCTCACAGCTTGACAGAGTCCTCCAGCTCTGACCAGCTTTGATCCGTTGAAACAAAGGAATTTATGGGTCAGGTAACCTAGAAGTCAACTCCCAACTGGTCCAGGCTCACCTCTTTTTTAAAAAATTGTGGTAAAATGCACATAAAGTCGACCTTTTTAACGTTTGTAAAGTACTCCGTTCTCTGGCATTCAGGACATTCACACTGTTGTGCGGCCATTACCACCATCCATCTCCAGAGCTGTTCCATGATCCCACACTGAGCTCTGCCTGTTACCCACTAATACCCCACCCTGCCCTCCCCTTAGCCCCGGCAGCCACCCTTCTACCCCCTTCTCTCTGCACTCACCTCCTCAAGATTCCTCATTTAAATGGAGTCATGTTGGCCGGGAACAGTGAGTGGTTCACGCCTGTAATCCCAGCACTTTGGGAGGTTGTGGCGGGTGGATCATCTGAGGTCAGGAGTTGGAGACCAGCCTAGCCAGCATGGTCAAACCTCATATCTACTAAAAATACAAAAATCAGCTGGGGATGGTACATGCCTGTTATCCCAACTACTCGGGAGGCTGAGGCAGGAGAATCACTTGAACCCGGGAGGCGGAGGTTGCAGTGGGCCGAGATTGCGCCATGGCACTCCAGCCTGGGTGACAAAGCGAGACTCCGTCTAAAAAAAAAGCAGAGTCATGTCTTATTTGTCTTTTTGTGGCTGGCTTATTTTCCTAATCATGATGTCCTCCAGGTCCATCTGTGTTGTGGCCCGTGTCATGATGCCAGGCTGAACCATGCTCCCCACGCGGACAGGCCACATAGTGCTTATGCCGCCACCTGCAGCCCACACCTTCCATGCCACTTGGCCAGCGGCACCTGTGGAAGCCCTGGACAGCGACTCTGCTCCAGCCGTGGACACACGCCCAGCTCAGGCCGAGTCACTGATCCTGACTTGCTCTGCCTGGGTCCTGGGCTGCATGCACACCACACAGACAGAGGGTGGGGCGTACTGGCCCCCAGATGCATTGGTGGGGCCTATCTGCAGAAGAATGGGCATGTGTCCTAGAAGCATGTTCTGAGGAATTCCCTCCAGAGCCGAGTCCATACAGACTGACAGGCAACAACTGGGTTTTCTCATTTTCTGGAAGGACATCCTGGTACGAGAATAGAACCCATGACACAGGCTGCCGGGCTCTACCCTTTGGCCTAGAACTCCATGGTGTCTGTGTGCCCCACACCCCAGGGCATGTGGCAGCATCCCAGGGTGAGCGCTGTGGAAGAATTCCTGCCGGAAGGCCCAGCCACCTCCCTGTTTTGCTGTGCTCGGGCTCACGCAAGCTCTTCTTTGGTCAGTCTGTCTGATACCCCAGTGTCGAAGGAACAAACCACCCCACCCACTCCGTCTGTGTGGTGTGCATGGGGCATGTGACCCAGGCAGAGCAAATCCGAGTCAGCGCCTGGGTCAGAGGGGACATACATTCAAAGCTGGAGCAAAGTCATCATCCAGGATTTCTGCAAGTGCTGCAGGAAAGATCAGTGACTGGAGTGAATCTTGAGATACTGACTGCTGTGCTGTTTCTATCTCTCGTCAGGAGAAGGAGTCGGTCCTGGGTAATCTGGCCAAAAAAGCAAAGCTGACGGAAGACCTGTTTAACCAAGTCCCAGGAATTCACTGCAACCCCTTGCAGGGTGCCATGTACGCCTTCCCTCGGATCTTCATTCCTGTCAAAGCTGTGGAGGCTGCTCAGGTCTGGGGCATGGGCCGGGCTGGCTCTCTCTTACCAGGTTCACCTGAGACGCTGGGCTGGGGGCCCCTGCTTATTTGGGGAGCAGAAGTGCTGGCCCTGGAGGCTCTGAACTGTATGCACCTTTCAACCAGATGGTGTTGACCATGTAAAGATGACAGGTTCTCAGAGGCCCAGGCATGGGCTCTGATGATGGGCAAACATGAAGTGGGCCCCAGGAGAGAGGAGCTGATCTGGACTCTGTCAGTGCTGCTGCTCCCAGGGGAGGTGCCCGGGTGAGATGCCTGCGGGGGAAGCAGCAGGAGCTGCCACCTCCACCCAGCCACTGCATCCGGGAGCAGCGCTTCCCAGACTTCAGTGTGTGCACCCATCACCTAGGGCCTGTTTTTTGTTTTTTGTTTTTCCTTTTCGTGGAGAACGGGGTCTTGCTATATTGCCTAGGCAGGTCTCAAACTCCTGGGCTCAAGCTATTCTCCTTCCTCTGCCTCCCTAAGAGTTGAGATTACAGGCTTGAGCCACTGTGCCTGGCTTATTTGTTTTGTTTTAATTACATTCTTATACAGAGCGATGGGGTCTTACTTTGTCACCCCAGGGCTGGCCTCAAACTCCTGGGCCTCAAGGGAACCTCCCACCTCAGCCTCCCAAAGTGCTGGGATTGCAGGCATGAGCCACTGTGCCTGGATTGTTTTTTTTTTTTTTTTTTTTT
>NW_012107463.1:509731-511654 GCF_000951045.1 Mandrillus leucophaeus | reverse complement strand
CCTCAGGTGGGAGTGAAATCTCTCTCTCAAACTCTAGGAAAGAGCAAGAGTCATGCTCTAGAGAAAGTTCTGTTCAGTGGTCAAAATATTCCAGAGTGCTGAATGCAGTGGCTCGCACACTTCGGGAGGCCGAATTCAGGATTGCTTGAATCCAGGAGTTCAAGACCAGCCTGGGCAACATAGCAAAACCCTGTCTCTACAAAAAGTTGTTTAAAAACTAGCCAGGGATATTGGCCTATGCCCGTAATCCTAACTACTCGGGAGACTGAGATGGGAGGATTGCCTGAGCCCAAGAGTTTGAGGTTGCAGTGAGCTATGATCACTCTATTACATTCAAACTGGGGCAGTAGAGTGAGACCCTGTCTCAAAAAAAAAAAAAAAATTAAAAAAATAAAAATAAATAAATAAATAAATAAATAAATAAAAATAAAAATAAAGAATTCCTGGTGATAGAACCTGAGAATCTGTAGTTAACAGGCTCCCTGGGTGGTCATGCAAACCAGTGTGTGGAAAGCAGTGTTGAGACTGCCTCAGAGAAGCTTGTTCCATGAAAATTGCGTGCAGACCCCAGGGCCCCATTTTCAGAGAATTATGCGGCTTGACCTGCAGGAAGCCACCACTGATGCCTGTTGAGTGGCTGCCTGGGGATGGGCACTCCCCGATGACGGGCAGGAGCACCGCTACACCTGGCTGTCCTGCAGTAGTTTTCAGGTGTCTGTGCCTGGCACCGGCCACCAGCAGTATCCCAGCGTCTGGCCCTGGTCCTCTAGGAGTGGAAGGGGAGAAGGGCACTGCCGTGGGAGAGAGACCTGCCATTTAGATTACATTTGGCTTTGAGGGTTGAATGGTGTGTTTGCAAAGCCAGGAATGATCTCGAGCTCTGTCTGCTCCCATAGGCCCATCAAATGGCTCCAGACATGTTCTACTGCATGAAGCTCCTGGAGGAGACTGGCATCTGCGTCGTGCCCGGCAGTGGCTTTGGGCAGAGGGAAGGCACTTACCACTTCAGGTACGACTTCGTCTCCGCACCAGGGGCTGGTCCGGGGCTTGTCCAGGGAAACGTGGGCTTCTTGACATGGAGCAGAGGACTACTTTGGAGAGAGACGTGCGGAGACCCTGTCCCCCCTCGAGTCACCCCCCTCTGTCCTGCTGCAGAGCCAAGCTCAGACCCTGCCCAGGGAGAAAGAAAAACTGGGTGGTTGTCTGCTCAGGGTCGTATTTCCTGAAAGGTCTTCCTTGACTGTTCTGTCCCTCCCCTCCATCAGCTGTCCCATCGTCATCTGAAATGTTCCCAGTAGGGTGTTTTCTTATTTCGCTGTCCGTTTTCAACTCTGTCACGGCAGTACACAGCTGCCAGTGCCTGGAGTGGTGCTGGCACGTGCTCGGTAGCTCCTGGCGGCACCCTGGGCCGCAGCGCTGCCTGTGATCCTGGAACCTGCTGAGGAGCTGCAGTGGAATTCGCTCCACTCACGCCCAGGGCGTACCCCGTTCTGGCTCTGCGTGGACGGGAATGCCAGTGCCCAGAGCTGAGCTGGCTGGAGCAGAGGTTTTCCACTGAGGCCAGTTCTCTTCAGAACAGCATCTTCCCCGCACATGTTGCTCTCAGATGTCTCTTGCGGCAGATGCTAAAAAGAAGAAATGGCATGAGCTGTTAGCAACAGGAGCCAAGTCTTGACTTAGGCAAGGTCATGGGTCGTGTCCCCTGGATGGACAAACCTTGTCTGGTTGGCCTTCCCGCTCATCTCAGTGTTTGATGGCTCGGTCAGAAAGTGATTTGAGCAAGAAGGCTGCCGGGAAGGCCAGGGAGCATATTGGTGGACGAGAGGGAGGTGTTAGTTACTGTGGCAACTTGGGAATTCCTTTGGAGGCAGAGTTGTGACTGGAGGGTGTCTCACTGTCAGACTGACTGGAGATGAAAAAGTC
>NW_012107463.1:504553-509681 GCF_000951045.1 Mandrillus leucophaeus | reverse complement strand
AATTGTTTCAACCCGGGAGGTGGATGTTGCAGTGAACCGAGATCATGCAATTGCACTCCAGCCTGGGCAACAAGAGTAAAACTCCATCTCAAAAAAAAAAAAAAAAAAAAAGTGATGCAGGCCTTCTGCAGTAATGGGTGGATATATCTTAAGCCTAAATGCTGCTCCAGTTTATTGCTTTTGTTCACGTGTATTACTTGGGTGAAAAAACCAACATATGAATGAAGGGAAAAGTGGTCCAAGTGCTGGGCGCTGTCCGGTCTGGAGCTGTGGAAGCGGACCAGGCAGACCTCCCTCCTCCAATCCTAGAGGCAGTTGAGCTGCTGGATTCGTTCCTCTCCCATCTTGCAGAGCAGCCAGGCTGACACTGTTGTCTCTCCTGCCAGGATGACCATCCTCCCTCCAGTGGAGAAGCTGAAGACGGTGCTGCAGAAAGTGAAGGATTTCCACATCAACTTCCTGGAGAAGTACGCGTGAGGACGCCTGAGCCCCAGCGGGAGGCCCGTCCTCAGCTCTTCCTCCCAATGCCCACCAGGCTGAACTCGCCTCCCCCGTGACTCTGCCTTGGGCCTCGCAGAGGCCGCTGGTCACTTCATCATCATTTTGCCCCCGGAGACGTCTTTCTTTGTGCCTTGATGTTGACAGCGCCTCTCTTTTGAGCAGACAAGCATTCTATATGCAACCAGAGTAGAGGGGACCTGCTCAGCAGGTGTGGCCAGGGTTCTCTGAATCTGTTACTGTTTTTGCTTCTGGAAAGTTCATTTGGGGTTTACAACAACTAGGGTGTGTTGGGTGAGATGTTTAAGATCTGGAGAAATGAGCAGGTGTCGGGAAATGTGTGACTTAACCGTGGTGAGGGCTGGAAATCCAAACTCACCACCGTGATCTGTGAAATAAAGCCCTTAGCGGTGTGAAGCATCCGGTCCTTTGAACAGAAGGGCCTGGAAGGCCCCTGGGGCTGAGAGAGGGTCCGCCCCGTGGCCTGGAGGCAGGCGGGGAGCACAGTAGCACGTGGACTGGGCAGGATGCTGCACTAGCTTGGGGTAGATGCTGGGGGCTGCGGCCACCGTCAGAAGGCCTCACGGTGAGGCATGGGGGTGAGCCAGGCTGCAGGAGGAACCGGGTCTCCGCTTCCCAGCAGCGCAGCCAGGCCTGAGAATTCTGTGCGCCCGGCTGGCTTTGGGAATGAGGAGTTCCCTTGAACATGTGTAGGCTGGAACCCCATCGGAGAGGTCTGTCTGAATTTCAGGGACACAAGGTGCAGCCCGGCAGTGTCCCAGTTCCGTGGAGAGTCCCACTGGAATGGTGTGGACCCATCCCGTGGGTGACTGGTGCCTGTTCTCCCGAGGCCCTGACCGAGCCTGTGTGCACATCGCCCCCTGCTGGCAGCAGCGGGGAAATGAAGGCTGGAAATGTCCTCCCCTCAAGGGCAATCGCCGGACCTGCAGAGCAGCCAAGGCCCTGTCCTTTCTTGAATGGTGGCGAGCTGAATCTGGTCGGTTTCCTTGCTTTTAGGTGATAAAATTGCCTAGCAGCTTGGCTGCTGTGGAGGAGTCAGTGAGTCGTGATTGGAGGTTCATTGGCGTGCTTTCATGCAGAGTGTTGCCTTCACGTTAGTTTCCGGCTCCCCTCCCAGGCTGCAGACTCTGACCTGTGGCATCAGTCCTCTCCCAGGCCAGGAGGGTGCCATCCCCCAGCATGCGGCTTCCCTGCCATTAGCAACCCTGGGCGGACCACACTCGAGGCTGCGGTGCTATGGGCTTAGCCCTCGCCTCCCTCACTGGGAGCCTCCCCATCCTCCCTGCCTTCCCCAGTGGGAAGTTAGGGAAGCTCAGGAGCCTGGGACCCGGCATGTCCCAAAATGGGATTGGAGGAGCTGGAGAGAAAGCAAAAGAGGCCGAGGAGTGAGGCTTAGAGCCGTCTCTATGCTGTGATTTCCACACCGGGTCCGTGTAGAGGAAACAGTCGGAAACTCCAAACTGTCCTTACCCACCGACATCACAGCCCCTATGAAGAAAATAGCCACAATCTCAAATAACAAAAGGGAATGTTCTAAAACTTTTCCTTCCTTAAAAAACGGAAAAAATTGCGCTTGTGCTTGCTGTGTGGTATGTAAACCGGGATGAGTCCCAGAGTGGTGAGGTTTCTGGTGGAAAGGTTAAATCGTAGAAGCTAGTATATTTTTTATATTTTTGTAACAATTGCTTTTTTCATGGGGGAGGCTGGGTTAGTATTTATAGTCCTAACAAATCCAGTAATTTTTTATAAATCTCTTCAGATTATAAACAGCCCCTAAAAACTTTACAATATTTGCACAATTTTTTAAAAGAGATTGTATACACTTGATTTGCTTTCAAAATAAATAAGGTCAGCTAGTTTAGGAGGTTAACGTCAGATAGGAATGCTGATCATGACAGGTTTGGTTTTCTACAGATTCTGTTCTGGTGCCTTTCCTGTCCGGGCACCACCTGAGAAAGTTGTTTGTCATTTGAGGTCGCACTTGGAGGTTACATCTGTGAAGTTTCTGTCATTGGTCCAGATCTGTGTGTGTAGCATCTGCTGAGGAAGCACGTGCTGGGCCGCGCCTCAGACAGCGCATCACTGCGCACCCAGAGGCTCGCCTGGCTGTTCCTGTTCTGGTGTGTGTGGAGTTTTGGGGAGGAACAGATGCAGATCAACTTGTGGCTGTTTTCCCATCTAGGTTCTCACAGGCATCTCCTCACAAAGGTACTTAACAATGGCTCTGCTGGAAATTTCTATAAATAAAATGTCCAAAATGGTGACTGTGTTTAACTTTCATTGTAGTTTGAATCTAAACATTGAGGACATTACTAACTTTACAGCTTCACTCTTTGTAATTTTTGTTCCCAGCACGATAACGGGCATTTCCCCCAAACATGACAGAACTCCAGGCACAGCTTCACAGCTTCCATGTCTTTTTTTTTTTTTTTGGAGACCGAGTTTTACTCTGTTGCCCAGGGCCCAGGCTGGGGTGCAGTGGCGTGATTCTGGCTCACCGTAACCTCCGCCTCCCGGGTTCAGGCGATTCTCCTGCCTCAGCCTCCCGTGTAGCTGGGATTATGGGCGCATGCCGCCACACCCTGCTAATTTTGTATATTTAGTAGAGATGTGGTTTCACCATGTTAGCTAGGCTGATCTCGAACTCCCAGCCTCTGGTGATCTGCCTGCTTCAGCCTCTCAAAGTGCTGGGATTACAGGCGTGAGCCATCTCACTCGGCCTCCATGTCTTCTTAGGGCTTGATCCTAAGATGCCTGAGCTGCTATTTTGTTCACTTGTGGTGGAGAAACTTCACGGATTCTTTGAAATAGAATGTGATTAAAATGAACACAGACCATGGCTGCCTGGTGGAAGAGAAGAACAAACAGCCTCTTCCCCAGGGCGGTGAGGGAGCACTGGGGGCTCATGGGCAAAGGGGGAATTGTCTATACGAGGGAGTTCATTCATTTCCCATATCGACGTTTGATTTTGATGTGTGATTTTGGAATTCAGGACTTTTTCTCAAAACTAAAATTTCTGTGTCTTCAACTAAAGAAAATTTGGTGGCCAGGTACAGTGGCTTATGCCTATAATCCCAGCACTTTGGGAGGCCACAGTGGGAGGATCGCTGGAGCCCAGGAGTTCGAGACCAGCCTGGGCAACCAAGAAAGACGCTATCTCTATAAAAATTCAAAAAATTAGCTGAGCATGGTGGTGTGCACCTGTGGCCCTGTCTGCATGGGAGGCTGAGGCAGAAGGATCACTTGGGCCCAGTAGTTCGAGACCAGCCTGGGCATCATAGACCCTATCTCTACAAAAAACAAAATTGAAAAAATTAGCCAGGTATGGGGCACACACCTGTAGTCCCAGCTCCTTGAGAGGCTGAGGTGGGAGGATCACTTGAGCCCAGGAGGTTGAGGCTATAGTGAGCCATGATCACACCACTGCATGCTAGTCTGAGTGACATAGTGAGACCCAGTCTCTTTTTGAGATGGAGTCTTGTTGCCCAGGCTGGAGTGCAATGGCACATTATCGGCTCACAACCTCTGCCTCCCGGGTTCTAGTGATTCTTCTGCCTCAGCCTCCGAAGTAGCTGGGATTACAGGCGTGCACCACCATGCCTGGCTAACTTTGTATTTTTAGTAGAGACGGGGTTTCTCCATGTTGGTCAGACTGGTCTCGAACTCCTGACCTCAGGCGGTCCGCCCGCTGTGGCCTCCCATAGTGTTGGGATTGCAGGCGTGAGCCACTGTGCCCGGCTGACCCAGTCTCTTAAAATATGGAAAATATAAAAGGAAAAAATTACTTGAGTTGAAAGTGATGGAAATCCACTCAGAGTAGCATCAGCAGAAAGAGGAAGTATGGCCTCGTGCACATGGGAAGGAAGCCTGTTTCGGTTTTCAAGTTCACTCTATTAAATGCAAAGTCTGTCTTGTCCAGCTCCACGTGGAAAAATCCCAAGGGAGGATCCTGATTGGCTGCCTGGGCCTGTGTGCCTTTCTCTGAGCCCGCCTCTGACCCATGAGAATAGGGAGCTTTGGGTGGCCCTGTTCACAGAGCAGGAGGAGGTGGAGCCCACTGGAGCCATAACATTGAAGAGGAGAAGCTGCTCCCCATAGGAAAGGGAGTTGGATGTGGTGCTGCCCCAGCAAAACCCATTTACCACAGGGCCTTTTCAGAGGGATGGAGGAGAGATAGGTGAGTTCAGGGTGGGTTGAGGGGCCAGGGCTGGTGGCTCACACCTGTAATCCCAGCACTTTGGGAGGCTGAGGTGGGAGGTTTGTTTGAGGCCAGGAGTTCAAAACCATCCTGGGCAACAGTGAGAACCCATCTCTACAAAAACTTTTTTAAAAAATACTACCCAGGCATGGTTGTACATGTCCGTGGTCCCAGCTACTCAGGAGGCCAAGGCCAGAGGATCGCTTGATGCCCAGGAGTTGAAGCCTGCAGGGAATCATGATGGCACCACTGCACGTCAACCTGAGCCACAGAGCAGGACCCAGTCTCTTTTAAAAAAGTAGGGTGTTGGGGGGAGGGAGGAGGGATTGCATTGGGAGTTATACCTGATGTAAATGACGAGTTGATGGGTGCTGACGAGTTGATGGGTGCAGCACACCAACATGGCACAGG
>NW_012107463.1:497529-504068 GCF_000951045.1 Mandrillus leucophaeus | reverse complement strand
CGCCATTCTCCTGCCTCAGCCTCCCCAGTAGCTGGGACTACAGGTGCCTGCCACCAGGCAGGCTAATTATTTTATATTTTTAGTAGAGACAGGGTTTCACCGTGTTAGCCAGGATGGTCTCGCTCTCCCAACCTTGTGATCCACCCGTCTCAGCCTCCCAAAGTGCTGGGATTACAGGCGTGAGCCACCACGCCCGGCCAAAACTTTTAAAATGGATTCATACACAGTTTAATAAAAATATCAACTATCTCTCTTTAAAAAACTCAGGAGTTCGAGACCGGCCTGGCCAACATGGTGAAACCCCGTCTCTACTAAAAATACAGAAAATCAGCTGGGCGTGGTGGCAGGTGCCTGTAATCCCAGCTACTCAGGAGGCTGAGACAGGAGAGTTGCTTGAACCCAGGAGGCAGAGGTTGTAGTGAGCCGAGATCGCACCATTGCACTCCAGCCTGGGCGACAAGAGCAAAACTTCGTCTCAACAACAACAAAAATAAAAACCAATCCACTTAATACCTCTAATCCCAGCACTTCAGGATGCTGAGGCAGGTGGATTGCTTGAGCCCAGGGTTCAAGACCAGCCTGGGCAATATGGCAAAACCCTGTCTCTACAAAAATTAGGCATGGTGGCACATGTCTGTAGCCCCAGCTACTCGGAGACTCAGGTGGGAGGATCACTTGAGCCCCGGAGGTTGAGGCTGCAGTGAGTTGAGATCGTGCCATGACTTTTTAGAGAGACCCTATCTCTTAAAAGCAAAAACAAAAAGCAAACCAGAGTCCCAGTAATGTTTAGAACAAAGTCAGACCATAAAAGGGTACATAACATAAAAGTGTGAAATTCTCAAAAAATATTTTATCAAAGTAAACATGTTTATATGGAAAAACCAGAAAAAGTCAAAGAAAATGTGAAACCCACTGTGATCCTCTAACCAGAGTTAACCAAGTCGAACATTCTGGGAATATTTCTTTCCTGTTCTTTTCCTGAGAATATTTTTATGTGGTTGACGGGAGTGCATAGTTCTGGGTCCTGTTTCCCCTTGAATGTTGCAACATATTAATAAAAATGCCTGATGAAAAACAAAAAATAGCTGGGTGTAGTGGCAGGCTCCTGTAATACCAGCTAGTAGGGAGGATGAGGCAGAAGAATTGCTTTAACCTGGGAGGCAGAGGCTGCAATGAGCCGAGATCACGCCATTGCACTCCAGCCTGGGTGACAGAACAAAACTCCGTCTCAAAAAAAAAAAGCCTGGTGGGCAGTTTCTATGGCTGCCTCAGCCATTCCATGGATGACTGTCATTTAGTTAATGGCACCTCCAGCATTTAGGTTGTATATAGTTCTTGGTTTCTAACATAATACCGGCCAGGTGTGGTGGCTCATGCCTGCAATCCCAGCACTTTGGGAGGCCAAGGCGGGTGGATCACGAGTTCAGGAGATCGAGACCATCCTGACTAACACAGTGAAACCCCGTCTCTACTATTTTTCTTTTTTATTTTTTTTTTTGAGACGGAGTCTCCCTCTGTCGCCCAGGCTGGAGTGCGGTGGCCGGATCTCAGCTCACTGCAAGCTCTGCCTCCCGGGTTCACGCCATTCTCCTGCCTCAGCCTCCCGAGTTGGGACTACAGGCGCCCGCCACCTCGCCCGGCTAGTTTTTTTGTATTTTTTAGTAGAGACGGGATTTCACCGGGTTAGCCAGGATGGTCTCAATCTCCTGACCTCGTGATCCGCCCGTCTCGGCCTCCCAAAGTGCTGGGCTTACAGGCTTGAGCCACCGCGCCTGGCCCCGTCTCTACTATTAATACAAAAAATCAGCTGACTGTGGTGACACACACCTGTAGTCCCAGCTACTCAGGACACTGAGGCAGGAGAATCGCTTGAACCTGGGAAGCGGAGGTTGTCGGAGCAAGATTGCGCCACTGCACTCCAGCCTGGGCGACAGAGTGAGACTCCGTCTCAGAAAATAATAATAAAATAATGCCATATAAGGAACCTTCTTACATAAAGAGGGTATTTCTCTTTCCCACCCTTGTATTTAGGATCACTGCAGGCCATTCTTCGCAGTTCCATTGTTAGTGGTGGAAGGTGCCACCACGCCCAGCTAATTTTTGTATTTTTAGTGAAGACGGGGTTTTACTATATTGACCAAGATGGTCTCGATCTCTTGACCTTGTGATCGTCCACCTTGGCCTCCCAAAGTGCTGGGATTACAGGCGTGAGCCACTGCGCCCAGCCCACCATTTTATCTCTTAATGCGCGTGCCTGGGAAGTTGCTTCTGCCTGGTGCCTGCGTTCAATTAACACTTCAGTGCAACAGGTGTGGATCATCAGGAAATGGCCTCTCCCTGGCGTGGGCTCCCAGTTTATCCCTTTTAGAGAGGCTGTGTTATTACCTGACATTCCTAGTGGGTGGGAGAGAGCCCTCTGCTGCCCCCACTCAGCCCTAACTACCTGTAACACCATGAACTCTTCCAGGCCGGTGTTCCCTACCAGGGCATGACACCTCTTCTTCACTATGGTCTGGGAGGCAGAACACCAAAGGGACTGTCCCAAGAGCAGCGTCCAGGGTAGGTGGGCCATGGCGTGCACCTTGGCTCTAACCCTTACTAGCTGTAGGATCACTCAGTGTTAACACTGTAAAACGGGGCTAACACCCACTCATTGGGTAATAGAGTAAGTGTGAGTGACTGGGCATGTGGCTCATGTCTGTAATCCCAGCACTTTAGGAAGCTAAGGTGGGAGGATTGTTTGAGTCCAGGAGTTTGAGGCCAACCTGGGTAACATGGTGAGACCCATAGTGTATTATTTCCAAAAAATACAAAAATTATCCAGGCATGGTGGCACATGCCTATAGTCCCAGCTGCTTGGGAGGCTGAGGTGGGAGGATCCTGCACGCCGGGGAAGCAGAGGTTGCAGTGAGACAAGATGGCGCCACTGCATGCACTCCAGTCTGGAGAACAGAGCAAGACTCTGTCTCAGCATAAAGAAACACAAATAGAATAAATATGAGAATTAAATGAGAGAAAAAAGGGGTGTGTGTGTGTGTGTGTGTGTGTGTGTGTGTGTGTGTGTGTGTGTCGTAACTTAGCATAGTTCCTAGCAAGCAGATATGTTTGTTGAGCACTTTAGCTGATTATCTTTGGTTTAGAGCAGTGCTGATATAAGTGTTCAATATATGTTCAAATTGAAGGAAAAAATATGCCCTTAGTATGCCAAATACGTTGTGAAAATGGCCCTGGGCAGCTAGGGCCATTTCCCAACATTTCCAACACATGAACGTATTCTGCTAGCCAGAGTGTCAGAGGCATTTGAAGCAGAGTGACTCTATCTTGAATAGGGACTGGGTAGAAGAAGGCTGAGACCTACTGGGCTGCATTCCCAGGAGGTGAGGCATTCTAAGTCACAGGATGAGATAGGAGGTTGGCACACGGTACAGGACACAAAGACCCTGCTGATAAAACAGGATGCAGTAAAGAAGTGGCTAAGGGCCGAGCGCAGTGACTTACACCTGTAATCCTAGCACTTTGGGAGGCCGAGGCAGGCAGATCACTTGAGGTCAAGAGTTTGAAACCATCCTGGGTAACATGGTGAAACCCCATCTCTACTAAAAATACAAAAAAAAAAAAAAAAACTGTAATCCCAGCTACTCAGGAGGCTGAGGCAGGAGAATCACTTGAACCGGGAGGCGGAGCTTGCAGTGAGCCAAGGTCGCGCCACTTCACTCTAGTCTGGGTGATGCAGCAAGAGTCCGTCTAAAAAAAAAAAAAAAAAGAAAAGAAAAGTGGCTAAAACCCACCAAAACCAACATGGCCATGAAAGTGACTTCTGGTGGTCCTCACTGCTCATTATATGCTAGTTATAATGTATTAGCTTGCTAACACTCCCACCAGTGCCATGACAGTTACAAATGCCATGGCAACATCATGAAGCGACCTTATATAGTCTAAAAGGGGGAGCAACCCTCAGTTCTGGGAATTGCCACCCCTTTCCCAGAAAACTCTTGAATAATTCACCCCTTGTCTAGCATATAATCAAGAAATATTCATAAAACTAGCCAACCAGCAGCCCTGGGGCTGCTCTGACTGTGGAGCAGCCATTCTTTTATTTTTTACTTTCCTAATAAACTTGCTTTCACATCACTCTATGGATTCACCTTGAATTCTTTCTTGCAGGAGAATCAAGAATCCTCTCTTGAGGCCTGGATCGGAACCCCTTTCTGGTAAGACAAGTACACAGGTTAGTTCTTTTTTTATTTCGTTATTTAGTTCCTTTTTATTTTTTTGGAGACAGGGTCTTGCTCTGTCCCCCAGGCTGCAGTCATAGGTCACTGCAGCCTTGACCTCCTGGGCTCCAGTGACTCACCCACCTCAGACTTCTGAGTATCTGGGACTACAGGCTCATGTCACCATGCTTGGCTAAGTTTTAAATTTTTTGTAGAGACAGGGTGTCACCAGGTTGCCCAGGCTAGTCTTGAACTCCTGGGCTCAAGCAGTCCTCCCACCTCCCACCTTGAATCCACTCATGCTAGGATTCAAGCATGAGCCATCTTGCCTGGTCTGCCTTTTTTTTTTTTTTTTGATCCATTACACTATAATTGCAAAAAACGTGTTCTTAAATTGAACCTACTGGCCATACGCAGTGGCTCATGCCTGTAATCTCAGTGCTTTGGGTGACTGAAGTAGGAGGATCACTTGAGGCCAGGAGTTTGAGACCAGACTGGGCAACATAGTGAGACCCAGTCTCTACAAAAATAAAATAATTAGCTGGGCATGGTGGTGCATACTTGTAGTCCTAGCTGCTTGAGACTACTTCGTGAGGCAGGAAGATGGTTTGAGCCCAACAGTTGGAGGCTGCAGTAAGCTGTGATCACACCACTGGACTCCAGCCTGGGTAACAGAGCAAGACCACATCTTTAAACCAAATGAACAAAGAAACCCAAACATAAATTAATTGGGCCTATCTAATGAAGACTGGTGCCGTGGACATTTGTTTTGGGTGCAGATCTGTATTGACGTGTTGGCTCCAGTTAGGAACTAGGACCATTTGGACTTCTTGGCATTTACACAAGGTAAAGTCCTCCCCCAAAAGACCTTTGTGGGGCTTTGTCCTTTTATGGTTAAGGTAAGCTGCTGTTTGCCATTTCTAAACTAAAGCTTTAAAGCAAAATGTCCCCAGTCTTTTGGGCCAGCATCATGACACACATTGGGTGTCAAAACCTCACTCACTCAAGGAAATATGGTGTATAAGTGTGAGTGGCTGGGCACATGAGCCACTGCACCTGACTGCCTGGAGTTTAAAGGTCTCATCTTTGTTACCTACCAGGACATCTGAATGAGTGTTGGCACATTTACAGATATGCTAACGCCTCATGTTATTCATTCATCAAACACTGGCTTAGCAGCTGTGCACCAGGAACAGGGTTAAGTGATGGGGACACAGCAGTGAATAAGACATGGTCCCATGATTCATAAGGTTGATAACATCCCATGCTGGTAAGAGAGGGGAAGCCAACACTGATACACTGTTAGTAGCGGTATGACTTTACACAACTTTTTTTTTTTTTGAGACAGAGTTTCGCTCTTGTTGGCCAGGCTGGAGTGAGATGGAGCAGTCGCAGTCTCAGCTCACTGCAACCTCCACCTCCTAGGTACTGCAGCCTCCGCCTCCCGGGTTCAAGCGGTTCTCCTGCCCCAGCCTCCCAAGTAGCTGGGATTACAGGTGCCTGCCACCACACCTGGCTAATTTACAAGGTTTCACCATGTTGGCAAGGCTGGTCTCAAACTTCTGACCTCAGGTGATCCACCCACCTTGGCCTCCCAAAGTGCTGGGATTACAGGTGTGAGCCACCGTGTCCGGCGGAATTTATACAACTTTTTGAGAGAGCATTTTGGTATCATCAACATTCAATATACATATGCCTGTTCCAGGCCGTGTGCAGTGGCACTTTGGGACGCCAAGGCTGGTGGATCCTTTGAGCCCAGGAGTTTGAGACCAGCCTGGGCAACATGGGGAAACCCTGTCTCTACAAAAGATACAAAAATTAGCTAGGTGTGGTAGCATGCGCCTGTAGCCCCAGTTACTTGGGAGACTGAGGTGAGAGGATCACTTTAGTCTGGGAGGCAGAGGCTGCAATGAGCTGAGAGCGTGCTACAGCACTCCAGCCTGGGTGACAGAATGAGACCCTGTCTCAAAAATAAAATAAATAAAACAATAGTACTCAGGACAGTCTGGTATTGCTGAAAAGGTAGACAAATAATGGAACAGAATAGAGTCCAGAAATAGACTCCCATGCGTTTATCACTTTGGTGTAAAATAGACAACACACGTATGTGTGCATGCAATCACACACACGCACATATCTTTCACACACTTATATTGACAAGTATGCCAAAGTAACACAACAGGGAAGGAAAGTCTCTTTTTCTTTTTTTTTTTTTTTTTGAGATGGAGTCTTGTTCTGTGGCCCAGGCTGGAGTGCAGTGGCTGGATCTCAGCTCACTGCAAGCTCTGCCTCCCGGGTTTATGCCATTCTCCTGCCTCAGCCTCC
>NW_012107463.1:492801-496839 GCF_000951045.1 Mandrillus leucophaeus | reverse complement strand
TCACTCTGTCACCCAGGCTAGAGTGCAGTGGCACTATCTCAGATCACTGCAACCTCTGCTGCTGGGTTTCAAGTGATTCTTCTGTTTCAGCCTCCCAAGTAGCTGGGATTACAGGTGTGAGCCACCATGTCTGGCTAATTTTTATATTTTTAATAGACATGCGGTTTCACCATGTTGGCCAGGCTGGTCTTGAACTCCTGACCTCGGGAGACCCACCTGCCTTGGCCTCCCAAAGTGCTGGGATTACAGGTGTGAGCCACCACGCCCGGCCAAGAGACATGCAAATATTTTTTAGGACAAAAAGGCACAAATTGGCCGGGCTCGGTGGCTCATGCTTGTAATGCTAGCACTTTGGGAGGCCGAGGTGGGCAGATTGCAAGGTCAGGAGTTCGAAACCAGCCTGACCAATATGGTGAAATCCTGTCTCTACTAAAAATACAAAAATTAGCCGGGCATGGTGGTGCGCACCTGTAATCTCAGCTACTCGGGAGACTAAGGAAGGAGAATTGCTTGAACCTGGGAGGTGGAGGTGGCAGTGTGCTGAGATTGCACTACCACACTCCAGCCTGGGTGACAGAGTGAGACTCTGTCTCAAAAAAAAAAAAGGCACAAATCATAAAACATTGATACATTGGACTTAACCAAAATGACAAAGAGAGAGAGGCTCTCTGAAAGAAAAGATACTTATTTGGGAATAGAGCATTGCCATGGGAATACACAGGCCACAGTAAACTGTGTACATATGCAGGGAAGTAAAGAAATTCAAAAGCTTTTAAAGGAAAAAATGAGGATGATTACTTGTTTTGAAATAATTATCCCTGGCTACAAATATCAATAACAAGGTTGATACCAGTCTGAGGTTGGACACGCAGCTGCTTGGTAGACATGCTTGCAGAAGTATTTGTTGTGTAAAACGTGATGGCTTTTGTGCAGGGTTGTGTTTTTTGCTGTCTTCCGTGATAGTTTTTGTTTATCAGGCATACCAACATGAAACCCTCTCTTCGTGACTTTCCCTGGCTCCATTCGTCAGGGATTTTCACTTTTACTTAAAAATATTTTAAACATTTTTTTCAGAAATGAGGGTCTTGCTATCCTGCCCAGGCTGCTCTTGAATTACTAGCCTCAAACAATCCTCCCACCTCAGCCTCCTGAGTAGCTGGGGTAATAGGCCTGAGCCACCATGCCCTGTTTCTCAGGGATTTTTTTTCCCCCACAGACATTAGTGACTCCATTTTGATTCTGACAGCATTAACAAGTTTATCAAAATTAAGAATTTCTGGCCAGGCACAGTGGCTCACGCCCGTAATCCCAGCACTTTGGGAGGTCAAGGAGGGCAGATCACTTGAGGTCAGCCATTCAGGAGACTAGCTTGGCCAATGTGGTGAAACCCCATCTCTACTAAAAATATAAAAATTAGCTGGGTGTGGTGGTGGATGCCTGTAATCCCAGCTACTCGGGAGGCTGAGGCAGGAGAATTGCTTGAGCCTGGGAGGCGGAGGGTGCAGTGAGCTGAGATCACGACACTGCACTCCAGCCTGGGTGATGAGAGTGAAACTCTATCTTAAAAAAAAAAAAAAAAGGAATTTCTGATCTTTAAAAGACACCAAGAAAATGAAAAGACAAGCCACAGACTGGGAGAAAACATATTTAGAACATCAATCTGATAAAGAACTTGTATCCAGAATACATAAAGAACTTCAACAACTCCATAACAATAAGAAAAACAACTGTAGAGCCAGGTGCAGTGTTGCAAACCTGTAATCCCAGCACTTTCAGAGGCCAAGGCGGGAGGATTGCTTGAACCCAAGAGCTCAAGACCAGCCTGAGCAATAGAGCAAAACCTCATCTCTACAGAAAAATTTAAAGCTTAGCCAGGTGTGGTGGTGATGTTACCGGAAATGGGTTCCAATGCAGACCCCGAGAGAGGATTCTTAGATCTCATGCAAGAAAGAATTCAGGGCAAGTCCACAGAGTAAAGTGAAAGCAAGGTTATTAGAGAAGTAAGGAAACAAATGAATAGCTACTCCACAGATAGTGCAGCCCAGAGAGCTGCTGGTTGGCTATTTTTGGTTATTTCTTTCTTTCTTTCTTTCTTTTTTTTTTGAGTTGGTGTCTCACTCCGTCTCCTAGGCTCGAGTGCAGTGGTGCAATATCAACTCACTGGTAGCCTTTAACCTCTCAGGTTAAAATGATTCTCCTGCCTCAGCCTCCTGAGTAGCTGGGATTACAGGTGCACACCACCATGCCAGGCTAATTTTTGTATTTTTAGTAGAGATAGGGTTTCACCATGTTGCCCAGTATGATCTTGAACTTCTGTCCTCAAGTGATCCACCTGCCTCGACCTCCCAAACTGCTCGGATTACAGGCATGAACCACCGCGCCTGGCCGATTTCTTGATTACATGCTAGACAAGGGGTGGATTATTCATGAGTTTTCCGGGAAAGGGGTGAGGATTTCCTGAACTGGGGGTTCCTGCCCTTTTTAGACCATATAGGGTAACTTCCTGATGTTGCTATGGCTTTTGTAAACTGTCACGGCACTGGTGGAAGTGTCTCTTACATGCTAATGTATTATAATTAGGGTATAATGAGCAGTGAGGATGACCAGAGGCCACTTCTGTCACCATCTTGGTTTTGGTGGGTTTTGGCCCACTTCTTCCCCACATCCTGTTTTATCAGCAGAGTCTTTATGACCTGTGTCTTGTGATACCAGTCTTGCCAACCTCCTGTCTCATCCTGCGACTAAGAATGCCCAACCTCCTGGGAATGCAGCCAGCAAGTCTCAGCCTCATGTTACCCAGCCCCCATTCAAAATGGAGTCCCTCTAGTTTGAATGCCCCTGACAGTGCTGTGCACCTACAGTCCCAGCTACTCGGGAGGCTGAGGCAGGAGAATCACTTGGGTCCAAGAGTTTGAGGCTGCAGTGAGCTGTGATCACGCCACTAAACTCCAGCCTGGGCAACAGAGCGAAACCCTATCTCTTAAAAAACAAAACAAAACATTTTAAAAAAGAATAGGGGAAAGACTTGAACAGACACTTTATAAGAGAATATGTACACAGGACCAGTAAGACTGTGGAAATGTCTGAGCTTCAAGTCAGGGACATGTAAAAAAAATTAAATGGAAGCATGGAAAGATGCTCAACATCAGTAGTCCTGAAAAGGAATGCAAATTCAGAGCACTAAGGACCAGCCGAAATGACTGAAATGAGAAAGCTTGACAATGTTTTTTGTCCACAAGAATGTGGAGCAATCGAAATACTTACTGGTGGTGGGAATGAAAAAATGATAAATTGGCAGGGTGCGGTAGCCCACACCTGTAATCCCAGCAATTTAGGAGTCTGAGACGGGCGTATCTCTTGAGGTCAGGAGCTTGAGACAAGCCTGGCCAACATGGTGAAACCCCATCTGTACAGAAAAATACAAAAATTAGCTGGGCATGGTGGCACATGCTTGTAGTCCCAGCTACTTGGGAGGCTGAGGCAGGAGAATCACTTGAACCCAGGAGGCAGAGTTTGCAGCAAGCCAAGATTGTGCCTCTGCACTCCAGCCTGGGCAACAGAGTGAGATCCTGTCTCAGAAAAGAAAAAAAGAAGAAGAAGAGGAGGAGGAGGAAGAGGAGGAGGAAGAGGAAGAAGAGGAAGAGGAGGAGGAGGAAGAAGAGGAAGAAGATGAGGAAGAAGAAGAGGAAGAAGGAGGAGGAGGAGGAAAGAGAGAGAGAAAGGGAAGGGAAGGGCAGGAGGGTGGGAGGAAGGAAGGAAGGAAGGAAAGAAGGAAAGAAAAGAAAAGAAAAGAGAAAGATTGTTAAATGGCTGGGCAGGGTGGCTCATGCCTGTAATCCCAGCACTTTGGGAGGCCAAGATGGGTGGATCACTTGAGGTCTGGAGTTGGAGACTAGCTTGACCAACATGGTGAAACCCCGACTCTACTAAAAAATTACAAAATAGCCAGACATGGTGGTGCACACCTGTAATTCCAGCTACTTGGGAGGCTGAGGCAGGAGAATCGCTTGAACCCAGGAGGCAGAGGTTGCAGTGAGC
>NW_012107463.1:490407-491891 GCF_000951045.1 Mandrillus leucophaeus | reverse complement strand
GGCTAATTTTTTCTATTTTTAGTAGAGACGGGGTTTCACCATGGTCTCGACCTCCTGACCTTGTGATCCGCCCGCTTCAGCCTCCCAAAGTGCTGGGATTACAGGCGTGAGCCACCGCGCCCAGCCTAGTTGTTGCTTTTTAATAATATATGTTATGTTTATTGTAAAAAATTAGAAAATGCAGATGAGAAAAAGAAGGGAAAATCACTCATGAAAATGTGAAATAATCTAAGTAGTGCAGAATACGAAGCGTTTATTGTTTATTTTGTTGTATTATAATGACATCAGAAACACATAAGAAATGTCCTTCAAAAAGATGCATGTTGACATTATGCAGGGATAAAAATCAGTGAGGTGTAGGATTTGCTTTAAAATACTTGCAAGCGGCAGGGCACGGTGGCTCATGCCTGTAATCCCAGCACTTTGGGAGGACAAGGCGGGCGGATCATGAGGTCAGGAGATCAAGACCATCCTGGCAAACACGGTGAAACCCCGTCTCTACTAAAAATACAAAAAAAAAAAAAAAAATTAGGCGGGCATGGTGGCAGGCACTTGTAGTCCCAGCGTCTCGGGAGGCTGAGGCAGGAGAATGGCGTGAACCCGGGAGGCGGCGGAGCTTGCAGTGAACAGAGATCGCACCACTGCACTCCAGCCTGGGTGACAGAGCAAGACTCTGTCTCAAAAAAAAAAAAATACTTGCAAGCCAGGGTAGTGGCTCACTCCTGTAATCCCAGTGCTTTTGGAGGCCGACACAGGAGGATCACTTGAACCCCAGGAGTTTGAGACCATCCTGGGCAACATGGTGAAACCCCATCTCTACAAAAAAAATACAAAAATTAGCCAGCATGGTGGCCCACACCTGTAATGTCAACTACTTGGGAGGCTGAGGTGGGAGGATCGCTTGAGCCCAGGAGTTCGAGGCTGCAGTGAGCCAAGATTGTGCCACTGTACTTTAGCCTGGGCGACAGGTGAGATCCTGTCTCTAAATGAATAACATACTTCAAGAGAGAGGGGACAGTTTGCAAAAATAATAACAACAATAATAATAAATAAAACAAGTGTAGCAAAATAAGAAATAATTAATGAATCAGTTGGGGCAATGGGCATATAGAGGTTCATTATATTATTCTCTCTACTTTTGTGTATAATTTTTTTTTTTTTTAATGTTTGAGACTGAGTCTCACTCTGTCACCCGAGCTGGAGTACAGTGGCATGATCTCAGCTCACTGCAACCACCTCCTGGTTCAAGTGATTCTCCCACCTCAGCCTCTCGAGTAGCTGGGACCACAGGCACCCTCCACCATACCCGGCTAATTTTTCTATTTTTAATAGAGACAGGGTTTCACCATGTTGGCCAGGCTGGTCTCAAACTCCTGACTTCAAGTGATCCATCTGCCTCGGCCTCCCAGAATGCTGGAACTGCAGGCATGAGCCACCATGCCCAATCTGTGTATAATTTTATAATAATTTTTTTTTTTTTTTTT
>NW_012107463.1:460562-490357 GCF_000951045.1 Mandrillus leucophaeus | reverse complement strand
TATAATTTTATAATAATTTTTTTTTTTTTTTTTTGAGATGGAGTCTCGCTCTGTCGCCCAGGCTGGAGTGCAGTGGCACAATCTCTGCTCACTGCAAGCTCCATCTCCCAGGTTCACACCATTCTCCTGCCTCAGCCTCTAGAGTAGCTGGAACTACAGGCGCCTGCCACCATGCCCAGCTAATTTTTTTTGTATTTTTAGTAGAGACGGGATTTCACCATGTTAGCCAGCATGGTCTCGATCTCCTGACCTTGTGATCTGCCCGCCTTGGCCTCCCAAAGTGCTGGGATTACAGGCGTGAGCCACCGCACGCAGCCTCAGGCATATTTTTTATTGATACATAATAGATGTTCATGTCTTCAGGGTCTCTGTGATAATTTACATTTGTAAAGATCAAACCAGTGGAACTGGGATATCCATCACCTTCAATATTTGTCTTTTTTTTTTCTTTTTTTTTAGACATAGTCTTGCTCTGTCACGCAGGCTAGAGTGCAGTAGCATGATCTCCGGTCACTGCAACTTCCATCGCCTAGGTTCAAGCAATTCTCGTGCCTCAGCCACCCAAGTAGTTGGGACTACTGGTGTGCACCACCACACCCAGCTAAGTTTTTTTTTATTTTTTATAGAGACAGGATCTTGCCATGTTGCCCAGGCTGGTCTCAAACTCCTGACCTCAAGTAATCCTCCTGCCTCAGCCTCCCAAGGTGCTGGGATTACAGGCGTGAGCCACCATTCTAGGCCACTGGTCTTTTCTTTACACTAGAAAAGTTTGAATTAATAGACTGAGTGTGATGGCTCACGCCTGTAATCCTGGTGCTTTGGGAGGCTGAGGCAGGTGGATTATGAGGTCAGAAGTTCAAGACCAGCCTGGCCAACATGGCCAAACCTCATCTCTACTAAAAATACAAAAATTACCAGGGCATGGTGGCAGGCGCCTGTAATCCCAGCTACTTGGGAGGCTGAGGCAGGAGAATCACTTGAACCTGGGAGGTGGAGGTTGCAGTGAGCTGGGATTGTGCCATTGCTCTCCAGCCTGGACAACAAGAGCAAGACTCTGTCTCAAAAAGAAAAGAAAAGTTTGAATTTTTGAATTATTTTCTTATAGCTGTCTTGAAATGTATCTCCCGGGTTCAAGTGATTCTCCTGCCTCAGCCTCCTGAGTAGCTGGGATTACAGGCATGTGCCACCATGTCCAGCTAATTTTTTGTATCTTTAGTTGAGACAGGGTTTCACCATGTTGGCCAGGCTGGTCTTGAACTCCTGACCTCAAGTGATCCACCCGCCTCAGCCTCCTAAAGTGCTGGGATTACAGGCATGAGACACTGCACCTGGACCTCCTTGTGGTTTTGATTTGCATTTCCTTGATGACTGGTGATTAGCATTTTTTCATACACCTGTAGGCCATTTGTAGGTTTCTTTTGAGAAATGTCTATTCAGATCTTTTGCCCTTCTTAAATAATTTTTTTTTTTTTTGCGATTGAGTTATTTGAGTTCTTTATACACTCTGGTTATTAATTCTTTGTCAGGTGGACAGTCTGCAATATTTTCTTCCACTCTGAGTTGTCTCTTCGCTTACGTCTTTATCCATTCAGCCACTCTGTGCTTTTTTGTGTTTTTTTCACACAGGGTCTCAACGTTACTTTTTAATAACTACATAATATGCATTGAATGGACATAACAAAATTAAGCGGGAGATGTTCAGGTTATTTCCAACTTCTCACCATTATTGACAATCTTTCAATAACCATTCTTGTGTTCAATCTTGTTGCATAGCCATACTTCCCCATGATGAAAGTCTAAAAACGAAAATTCTGGATGAAAAACTGTTTAAGCACCAGGGGGAGCTGGTCACCCATGTGATCCCCACCTGCAGTGCTGTGGGGTTAAAAAAAAATTTTTTTTTGAGACAAGGTCTCACTCTGCCCAGGCTGGAGTGCAGTGGCACGATCTGTGCTCACTGCAACCTCTGCTTCCCAGGTTCAAGCGATCGTCCCACCGCAGCGTCCCAAGTAGCTGAAACTATAGGTGTGTGCCACCACATCTGGCTAGTTTTTGTATTTTTAGTAGAGACAGAGTTTCACCATTTTGGCCAGGCTGGTCTGGAACTCCTGGCCTCAAGTGATCTGCCTGCTTTGGCCTCCTAAAGTGCTGAGATTATAGGCATGCATCACTGCACCCATCCTTTACCTTAGCAGTTTCAGCTTGGGCACACAGCTCGTAAACAGTACCTGGCATCCAGAAATGCTCAACAGAGCCTTTCATCTTTGAAACCCTACCCCTCCTTGCTGCATTCTTTAATGTGGACAATAGTTGTTTCTCCAATGCATAAATTGCTGTGTCCTTCAAGTCCCAAGCCCCTTTTACATGGAAAGGCTGGCACTGCCACTGTCAGATCATTTAGAAGAGAATAGGCCCACCTCAGCCTCATGGTTGGGCGTGTGACCCAGGCCCTGCCATTCAATGCGCCATGTGCACCTTAACCACAGTGATTGGTGCAAGGATGGCACAAAACCCACACCAGACCAATAAGACCCTACCCAGGACCTTTGCTGAAGTGTAGAGAAAAGAGTTGCTACTTCTTCAGGGTTTGTTGACTTGGTTGTAAAGTATCGTGTTGAAGCACATGAGCTTTGGAGTTTGGACTTGAATTGGAATCCCCTCTCGATCACCTCCTGGCCATGTGAACTTTCTGAAATTCCTCAGTATCTCAGATATTTGGTATTTGTTTGTTTGTTTGTTTTGAGACGGAATCTCGCTCTGTCTCGCCCAGGCTGGAGTGCAGTGGCATGATCTCAATGCAGCCTCCGCTTCCTAGATTCAAGTGATTCTCCTGCCTCAACCTCCCAAGTAGCTGAAACTACAGGCATGGGCCACCACACCCAGCTAAGTTTGTATTTTTAGTAGAGATGGGGTTTCACCACGTTGGCCAGGCTGGTCTCAAACACCTGACCTCAGGTGATCCACCCACCTCAGCCTCCCAAAGTGCTGGGATTACAGGTGTGAGCCACCGCCCGGCCAATATCTCAGATGTTTGGCTTCCTCATCTGTAAACTGGGGCAGTAATAATTTCTGCCTTACAGGGTTGTTGTAGATTTTGTGTGACATAACACGTGTAAAACACTAAGTGCTGAGCCTGCTACAGACAAATTATTCCATGATGCTGGCTGGCTGTTGCGACACAGTCCACACCCCGAGATGTGGAGGCAGCCAGTGTCCATCTCTTGCTCCGTCTGCTGGTCCATAGCGCTACTGCCCCCTCACCAAACACACACACTTGTCCTTTTCTGCTATCAGTACATAAATGAGGCATCACCAGAGGGTGACCATAACCTGGCATTTTCTGGGAAACTTCCTATTTCAAATATTTGATTGCATTAGCAGGAAACAAGCTGCAGCTTCTGGGGAAAGGAACATAATTCCTGCCCATCTATGATGCCATTTCTTTGGGCGGGTGTTGTTTTTTTTTGTTTGTTTGTTTGTTTTTCTTGAGACGGAGTCTTGCTCTGTCATCCAGGCTGGAGTGCAGTGGCGCGATCTCCACTCACTGCAAGCTCCGCCTCCCGGGTTCACACCATTCTCCTGCCTCAGCCTCTCGAGTAGCTGGGACTACAGGCACCCGCCACCATGCCTGGCTAATTTTTTGTATTTTTAGTACAGACAGGGTTTCACCGTGTCAGCCAGGATGGTTTCGATCTCCTGACCTCATGATCTGCCTGCCTCGGCCTCCCAAAGTGCTGGGATCACAGGCGTGAGCCACTGCGCTCAGCCAGGGTGGGTGTTTCTTTAAGCCAGGCCAGGAGAAAGAGTGCTTTCTGCTCAGCCAACCTTGTATCAGGTAGGAGTCAACTGTTTGCCAAGTGACAGAAAACCTGACTCAAACAGAAGAGGAAATGTATTAATGGGTAAATTATAAGTTAGTTCTAATTCACAAGGATTGAGAGTCAGTGAGGTTGTGGTCCCCTAGAGCAGAAGTGTTAAACCTTTCCTTATAAAGAGCCAGATAGTAAATATTTTAGGCTTCGCAGAACATATGGTTTTGTTGCAGCCGCTCAACCCTGCTATCGTAGCATGCAAGCATCATAGTAAATATGTAAAAGAATGAGCATGGCTGTATTCCAATACAATTTATTTACAGAAGCAGAGGGTAGGCTGCGCTTGGCCCATGGGCTGTGGTTTGCTGACCCCTGACTTTAGAGGAAAATCAGAATGCAATTACCCAAAGAAGGGGAATTGAATACAGGTGGCAAAAGTACAAAAAGCACGCCCATGTTAAGCTCCAAATTCTCCTGGTGTAATCTTTTCTGTCCTCTTAAAGCAAACAAAGGGAAGCGAGGTGACCAGTCTGGTCTGGGGATCCAGTTTATTTGGGTGAAATGAAGTTCTTTCTCTCTGTGTATCTATTTAGTATATCAGGGGTTTCAGCCCAGGACCTTAAAGGTAAGTATGGCACATGCTGGGGAGCTCATGTGCTGAGGTTTTGCTTCTTCTGTGCCCACTCTAATTTCTTAGGCCAACCTCTGGAATTTTTTTTTTTTTTTTTTTTGAGATGGGATCTTGCTCTTATCACCCAGACTGCAGTATGATGGCGCGATCTTGGCTCACTACAACTTCTGCCTCCCGAGTTCAAGCGGTTTTCCTTGCTTCAGTAGCTCCTGAGTAGCTGGGATTACAGGTGTGCACCACCATGCCCAGCTAATTTTTTGTATTTTTAGTGGAGACGGGGTTTTACCATGTTGATCAAGCTGGTCTCGATCTCCTGTCCTCGTGATCCGACTGCCTTGGCCTCCCAAAGTGCTGGGATTACAGGCATGAGCCCCTGTGCCTGGCCCTAACTCTGGATTTATGATTGTCCATGATTCAAGATCATTGGACTTTCAATGATACAAGATAATGCATTACGGATTCCTCACCTTCCAGATGTGCCTCACTGCTGTTATGATGGGCGTGCTTTTATTCACTGGATTCACAAGATGTCTTAGATGTAAGTATGTACTGATCAATGTTAGCAGAATGTTAATGAACCACTGTATACTCATGCTTTAGAATGTCTTGGTCAGATAAAAACTTTGCCAATATAGCATTGGCAAAGGAATTCTAAAGATTTTATGCTGACCAAATATTAAATAGTTTGAGGGATCTTGTGTTGGGCAAATGTAGTCAGTGGTCCTCTGTAAGTCAATATAAAGAACATAAGGAAACTGTGGATAAAGTCTTTGAGATCTAAGCCACCCTAAAGGTGAGGAGTCAGAGCGTTTCTTTTTACCTTTTTTTTTTTTTTTTGAGACAAAATCTCTCTCTATTGCCCAGGCTGGAGTACAGTGGCGTGATCTCAGCTCACTGCAACCTCTGACTCCCTGGTTCAAGTGATTCTCCTGCCTCAGGCTCCCAAGTAGCTGGGATTACAGGCACACAACACCATGCCCAGCTAATTTTTTTTTTTTTTTTAGTAGAGACAGGGTTTCACCATTTTGGCCAGGATGATCTCGGTCTCCTGACCTCATGATCCGCATGCCTCGGCCTCCCAAAGTGCTGAGATTACAGGCATGAGCCACCATGCCCAGCTGCCTTCCTTTTTTTTTTTTGAGATGAAGTTTTGCTCTTGTTGCCCAGGCTGGAGTGCAATGGAACGATCTTGGCTCACCACAACCTCCACCTCCCAGGTCCAAGTGAATCTCCTGCCTCAGCCTCCCTAGTAGCTGGGATTACAGGCATGTGCCACCATGCCTGGCTAATTTTGTATTTTTAGTAGAGACAGGGTTTCTCCATGTTGGTCAGGCTGGTCTCGAACTCCTGACCTCAGGTGATCCACCCGCCTCGGCCTCCCAAAGTGCTGGGATTGTAAGGCATGAGCCACCATGCCTGGCCTTTTTTTTTTTTTTTTTTGACAAAGTTTCACTCTGTTGCTCATGCTGGAGTGCAGTGACGCGATCTCGGCTCACTGCAACCTTCACCTCCTGGGTTCAAGCAATTCTCCTGCCTCAGCCTCCCCAGTAGCTGGGATTACAGGCACGTGCCACCATGTCTGGTTGATTTTTGTATTTTTAGTAGAGATGGGGTTTCACTATGTTGGCCAGGCTGGTTTTGAACTCCTGACATCGTGATCCACCTGCCTTGGCCTTCCAAGGTGCTAGGATTCCAGGCGTGAGCCACCACGCCCGGCCGAGTCAGAGGGTTTCTAAAGGAGGCTGGGCGTGGTGGCTCATGCCTGGAATCCTAGCACTTTGGGAGGCTGAGGTAGGAGGATCGCTTGAGTCCAGAAGTTGAGACCAGCCTGGGTGACATACTGAAACCCCATCTTTATTAAAAAATACAAAAATTAGCCAGGTGTGGTGGTGTGCATCTGTGGTCCCAGCTACTCAGGAGGCTGAGGTGGTAGGATTGCTTAAGCCTGGGAAGCAGAGGCTGCAGTGAACCAAGATCAAGCCTCTGCACTCCACAGCGGAGGCTGCAGTGAACCCAGGAGATTGAGCCTCTATACTCTGTCTGGGCAACAGAGCAAGAGTGGTATTTTACGCCTGTAATCCAAACATTTTGAGAGGCCAAGGTGGGCAGATCTCCTGAGGTTAGGAGTTTGAGACCAGCCTGGCCAGCATGGTGAAACCTTGTCTCTACTAAAAATACAAAAATTAGCTGGGCATGGTGGCAGGTGCCTGTAATCCCAGCAATTTGGGAGGCTGAGGCTGAAGAATCATTTGAACACAGGAGGAGGAGGAGGTTGCAGTGACCAGAGATCGCGCCATTGCACTCCAGCTTGGTTTACAAGAACAGAACTCCATCTCAATCAATCAATAAAAAAATTTTTAAATGTTGAATCTCCTTTCTTTGATAGCAAGTAATGAAGCATTCAAAGCCTAAACTTCTGTAGTGAAGCCATTGTCATGAACATCTCTAAACTGTCAGGATACACATGGAAGATCCAACACTGTTTCTCTGTTATTCATGGGAGGATGATTCTGGGTATCCAGCTACTGACTGATGTCCAGGATCATGCCAGACCTCTCTAGCTCAGAGGGCTCTGGTCCTAAGGTCAGATCTTAGGACCTAGAACCTAGTGAGTTTCAGCCATGAGACATGTCCCTGAGCCATTGAGGTGAGAAAATAATTGAATGGAGTTTCACCATGTTGTTCTGTCATGCCACTGCTACTCACATTAACAGGCTTGTTTGGAAAGCCTGGGAATCAGGAGGGCTTGGGGCTAGGGCCAGGCTATACACCTTCAGGGGGAATTAGCTCAACTCTCCTGATGAGCTCTCTGGAATCGAGCTTTAGTTGCCTGGGCAAGGCCAGAACATTGTAGATGAGTCCAGCTGGAATCAGTTGCCAACAGGGGAACCCAGCTTCCCAATGACATCAGGATGGGTATTCCCAATGACATAAAGCTTGGTACTGGGTTGTCTTCGGGTGGATGTTTCCCTACAAGAATACCTGTATGTTTTCAGGAGGCGTCTATACAGGCATTCTCCTTCACTGAATCTTGTGTTCTCTAGAATTAAGTAGATCCCCTTTAAATACAGACCCCCATTTTATAGGCTTGATTTTGCTGTGAGTCACATCATAGCTTTCAGGACTTAAAATTGTGCCTAAATAGGTAAAAACATTAGCCGGGCATGGCGGCACGCACCTGTGGTCCCAGTGACACAGGAGGCTGAGGCAGCGGGATCACTGGAACCCAGGAAGTCGAGGCTGCAGTAAGATTTGTTTGTGTCACTGCACTCCAGTCTGGTGAGCATGAGACCCTGTCTTCTTAAAAAAAAAAAAAAGTAAAAATGTAAGTAATCATTACTTGTTTGCCAGGCAAAATATTTCTGCATGAGGGTCTTGGTGGTGAAGAAGAAATCACTAGTGCCCACCCGTGTTGCACTATATTCTTGTAAAATATATTTTGGTTCTGTCCCCTAATCCTCATGTGCTAACAGGGATGTATTGTTTTTTTAGAGTTCTTTGCAGGGATTTAGATAATTATTTCAGATCTTCCAGATCTCAGATTTGGTTCAAGAGGTCAAGGAGCACTTCCTTCATTCATAAATATTTATTTAGGTTCTACTATATGCCAGCATTCTATGCACTAGAAGCTTAACTTTGTAATCTGGTTTGATGCGTTGTGTACAAATTCACAAAGATATGTATGAAGCTGTTATCCACAGAATTGTTTGTGTAACTGGAAACAATTCGAACATCTATCAATAGGTAGGAAATGGTTCATTCAAACAACAGAACTTTAAAATCATTAAAAGATCTTTATGTATTAGTATGCAAATATGTCAAAGGAATAATAAGACCAAAAGTTGTAAAAATAAGTTATTTTATCCCATTTTTGCATACACACACGTGAGAAATTGGTAAAAGTGATTGTATGGGGGAATAGGTTGGAAAATTTACTTCTATATGTATTAAAAAAAAAAAAAGACCAAAGCGGGGCGTGGTGGCTCACACCTGTAGTCCAGCACTTTGGGAGGTCAAGGCGGGTAGATCACTGGAGGTCAGGAATTCAAGACCAACCTGGCCAACATAGTGAAAACCCGTTTCTACAAAAACACAAAAATCGAGCCAGCCGTGGTGGTGCATGCCTGTAGTCCCAGTGACTCAGGAGGCTGAGGCAGTGGACCCAGAAGTCAGAGGTTGGACCCAGAAGTCAGAGGTTGCAGTGAGCCAAGATTGTACCACTGCACTCCAGCCTGGGAGACAGAGGGAGACTCCGTCTCAAGAAAAAAACAAAATGAAACAAAACAAAAACAAAAAATAGCTTTGCGTTGATAGTCTCATGAGCAAGTGATTTGGATGGGGGGGAGATTCATTTTTTAAAGTCGATAGTTCTGTTGTTTTTTTGTTTGTTTGTTTGTTTTGAGACGGAGTCTGGCTCTGTCGCCCAGGCTGGAGTGCAGTGGCGCGATCTCGGCTCACTGCAAGCTCCGCCTCCCGGGTTCACGCCATTCTCCTGCCTCAGCCTCCCTAGTAGCTGGGGCTACAGGCGCCCGCCACCACGCCCGGCTAATTTTTTTGTATTTTTAGTAGAGACAGGGTTTCACCATGTTCGCCAGATGGTCTCGATCTCCTGACCTCGTGATCCGCCCACCTCGGCCTCCCAAAGTGCTGGGATTACAGGCGTGAGCCACTGCGCCCGGCCGATAGTTCTGTTTTTTTAATGATCATGTATTGCCTTCCTAATAGAAAAAAATAATTTGTACACTATTTGTAGATTATGGAAGGGGATATTCACGCATAGAATGTTAAGCTTTATCACTGAAGATTCTCAACCCGCTGCTGGTATAAGCTTTCTCAGGTTCTTTTCTTCCTATAGCTGGGAAGTCAGATTTTCTTTTTTCTTTCTTTTTTTGGGACAAAGTCTCGCTCTGTTGCCCAGACTGGAGTGCAGGGGCGCAATCTTGGCTCACTGCAACCTCCACCTCCTGGGTTCAAGCGATTCTCCTGCCTCAGCCTCCCAAGTAGCTGGGACTACAGGCACGTGCCACCATGCCTGGCTAATTTTTTGTAATTTTAGTAGAGATGGGGTTTCACCGTGTTATCCAGTACGGTCTCAATCTCCTGTCCTCGTGATCTGCCTGCCTCGGCCCCCCAAAGTGCTGGGATTACGGGTGTGAGCCACCGCGCCTGGCAGAAGTCAGGTTTTCTAACGTGTTTAGCTTGACCCATAGTGGCACTGGCTACTGGTTCACTTTGACCAGAGATTTAAGTGAACTTTTGGAAATTAAAAACAACCAACCATACTTAAAATGTTACCTAGAAGTCTGTACCAGGTGATGTAGGCTTCCTAATTTTACCAAATCTTTTGCAACTGAAGATTAATTACAAGACTTTTGATGGCCGAGCACAGTGGCTCATGCCTATAATCCCAGCATTTTGAGAGACCAAGGCGGGCAGATAGTCTGATGTCAGTAGATCGAGACCATCCTGGCTAACACGGTGAAACCCCGTCTCTACTAAAAAATACAAAAATTAGCTGAGCGTGGGGGCACGTGCCTGTAGTCCCAGCTACTTGGGAGGCTGAGGCAGGAGAATCGCTTGAACCCAGGAGGTGGAGGTTGCAGTGAGCTGAGATTGCACCACTGCACTCCAGCCTGGGCAACAGAGCAAGACTCCGTCTCAAAAAAATAAAAAAATAAAAAAAATTATGAGATGGGATCTCTGTTTCCGAGGCTGTTATTGAACTCTTGGGCTCAAGCAGTCCTTCTGCCTGGGCCTCCCAAAGTGCTAGGATTACAGGCATGAGCCACCATGCCCAGCCTTAATTATTATTTTAGAAAAAGGTTTTACAAATGTAGTGTATCCTAAGTGTACAGTGCTTACAATCTCTACAGTAACGGCCTATGCCTTCATATTCACTCACTGACTCAACCGAATCAGGACTTCCAGTCCTGCCAACTCTATTCATGGTAAGAGCCCTATCCAAGTGTACCATCCTTTTTTTTTTTTTTTTTTTTGAGATGGAGTCTCATTCTGTTACCCAGGCTGGAGTGCAGTGGCACGATCTTGGTTCACTGCAACCTCTGCCTCTGGGATGATTCTCCAGCCTTAGCCTCCGAGTAGCTGGGATTACAGGCTCATGCCACCACACCCAGCAAATTTTTGTATTTTTAGTAGAGACAGGGCTTAGCCATGTTGGCCAGGCTGGTCTTGAACTCCTGACCTCAGGTGATCCGCCCACCTTGGCCTCCCAAAGTGTTGGGATTATAGGCGTGAGCCACCACGCCAGGCCCTTTTCTCATATAAGGTACTTTTACTGTACCAAAAGGTAAACAGAAAACTACTTACCATTGTGTTACAACTGCCTACGGTAACAAGCTGTACAGGTTTGTAGTCTAGGATCGATACACTACACCATATAGGTGTACAGTCGGCTACCCCACCTAGGTTCGTGCAAGTACACCGTTTGCACGATGAAACCGCCTAACCATGCACTTCTCAGAATGTATCCCTGCTATTACTGTGCAGATCTATGCCATCAACAAGAATAAATCCTGAAAACATTAAGCTAAGTGAATGCATCACTAAAGATCATGTATTTTGATCTAATTTATACAAAATGTCCAAAATACGCAAATATTTAGAAGCAGAATTAGCTATTAGTGATTACACCAGGAGTTGAGGAGAGAATGGAACAGAAAGTGACTTAATGGATTGGGGGTTTCTTCTTTAATGAAAATGTTCTGAAATTAGTGGAGATGGCTGAATATACTGAAATCAACTGAATTGTGGCAAATTTTTAAAAATGGTAAATTTTATGGTATATAAATCATATCTTGAATAAAGCTGTTACACAAGATTATCTGTGCTGGTGACCCTGTATGATTGGTTCTCTAGGCAGGTGCTCTACAAACTAGAGCAAGGAGACCAAGTGAAATAACACACCTTAACAGCAACTCTCTTCCAAATAGTTTTCTTGCCTACAATCAAAACACCTGGGTAGAAATGAAAGACAGACTACACTGAACAACTGTTTTATAAACCTTTATTGGAAAGGCTACAAACTTTATATTGCCACCGCATTTCTTATGTTTAAAGTGGTTGTGGGGAAGTAACCTTGGATACAAAACTATTATGCTGTTGAATCTTGCCCAGGCTTGTAAAATATTTTTTGTACAATGGAGGTAGAGTGGATAGGTCAATAATTTAAACCTCACAGGCCTTGATTAGTGTCAGCACACCTTTTTCATTCAGGTTTTCAGCTTCTAGCAGACCTAGAAATAAACTACAAATACTAGATTTAGGCTCAGGGATGGCATTTAATACATTAAAAATTTTTCGTTTTCAGTTTTCCCCATTTGTTCCTTTATAAATGTAAAATGTGCATCTTCCCTCAAATAAATGTGTTCTACAAATACCTACTGAGAGTGAAATGGTAAAAACCAGATGATGGAAAGAGAAACACAACATCCTTTTCATCAATTTTACCTGATTTTTCTCATTTTCTTTAGTTTGAAATATAAATAACTACAACAATGCATATTTCAGTTGCCTTCATTCTTAAATTCTGAATAAGCATCTTTTCTATAAAACATTAAAGAAAATCTAATAATCAATGGCTTCTCCAATTCCAAATATTCAACGTAATGGAGACAGAGCGTCTTCTACATTTAATGAAAACAGGATTTGAAGACGTTCTATGCAGACATGGTTTTACTATAGATTTGCTCTTACCTTATTTTTTTAAAGGGGTGGTGGTGGGGAGATACAGAAGTCAGGCTAGCCCATTGCTCAGGAGTTACAGCACTCAAGACACCCTGGCCTCTAGAGAGCATCACTGAAGCCACTGAAGACTGTCTCTACCAGCCTTTTGTCTACTAAGACTATAAGATGGGCACAGGCCTGAGATATAAGCTTCAGGCCAATGGGTTTTTATGGGCTGTTTAAGAACCAGTACTAAGGATACATTCTTTATGTTTTTCCCTTCTAAAAATGTGACACAAAAGAATAATTTACACCAACTGCTTTTTATTATCGAGTTTCAGAAACCTTTCACAAGATGGTAAAAAAAAGAAAAAAAAGAAAAAAAAAAACAAAAAAAAACCCAAAAACAAAAAAACTTTACAACCACAGCTAATGTAATTTTTTCCATTGTTCCCAGTCAGCTCCAAACCCATTGTGTGCAAAGCCCATTTTTTTCCATGCATCTAAATGATAGATACAGGCTATGAAATTCTTTATTCTATTTGTAGCAGCTTATGCAAGTGCAGCCAAACACAAAGCTTCAGGACAAATTATACAAACTTTACAATGTGGGATTTAAATTTAAAATATGAAACATAAAAATCTACACAAAACTGATAAAAATCAAGCACAGATACCAGGATTGAAACTTATAATATCCACATGTGAAAGGGAGTCTTGTTTCCTTTCAAGTGCTTTATTCTGCTATGGAACAGTCGAAATGAAGATGTAAAGCTTTGTGGTTAGTTTAAATTATACACTCTGTAGATACTATACCAATTTTAAAAGTTATACATAGACCAACAGATGTCCCTCAGTTCATCTGGATTGATAAGACACTCCAGCTGGATTGCTGAGAACAAATCAGGCAAATGTGGAAAGAAAATCCACCTGTGCAATTTGTTTGCAGAGTTTACTGATGGGCACACTGCACTCCAGGTCCATGATGGCTGCTGCTTTCTTCATCAGAGCTATCATTATAGGCTTCACGCCTCTGACCACCTCCTGAGCCTCGAGTGCTATCAAATTCCTGAAGCTCTACCTCCTCTGTTTCTCCAATTATGTTAGGAACTTCCGGTCTAGATGGCAGAAGATCTTCTAGTTCCTTTATTAAAACAAACAAAAACCAGGTTGGTTTTAACAGTTTCATCAACTTTCCTTTTGATATATACAATCCAGTGTCGTTTCTTTAAGTGTTAAAAAAGGGGCTGGGCGTGGTGGTTCATGCTTATAATCTCACCCAGCACTTTGGGAGGCTGAGGCAGGCAGATGAGGAGGTCAGGAGATTGAGACCAGCCTGGACAACATGGTGAAACCTCGTCTCTACTAAAAATACAAAAAATTAGCCGGGCATGGTGGTGGGTACCTGTAATCCCAGCTAGTTGGAAGGCTGAGGCAGGAGAATTGCTTGAACCCAGGAGGTGGAGGTTGCAGTAAGCTGAGACTGTGACACTGCACTCCAGCCTGAATGACAGAGCAAGACTCCATCTCAAAAAAAAAAAGTTAAAAAAAGGAATGTGGACTGGACTTTGAACTCTAAGTAAGAGATCACAAACTCATCACTCACAGGCCAAATGTAGACATCTTTTGTGCAACCTATTGCTTTAAGAACGAAAAAAAAGGTCATTAGCTGCCAATACTTAACATTAGAAAACTTCTACAGGAGACACGCCTTCCTGCATCCGGCATGGACACCAGTTGATGAGAAGGGGGTAGTGGTCCCGCCCTCTGCAAGTGAGGAATCTGCTCTCTTCAGGGAGTGCTAGTCCTCACCACCACCCACACCGGATCTACTTTACTTCTCTACAATTCCCTGCTTGGCCCCATCAACATTTACACCAGCAACACTCTATTTCCTAACAACTAGGAAAGCCTACCAATCACACAAATATACTTTAAAATTGAATGTTAACATGACTATTAAGAAACTTGAAGTCAGCTGGGCACGGCAGCTCACAACTGCCATCCTAGAATTTCGGGAGGCAGGAGGATTGCTTGAGACCAGTCTGGACTCATAGCAAGACTCCACCTCTATGAAAAGTTTTGAAAAGCATTAGCAGGGTATGGTGGAGCACACCTGTAGTGAGCCATGATCATGCCACTGCACGCTAGCCTGGGCAACAGAGCGAGACTCTCTTAAAAAGAAAGAAACTTGGCCGGGTGCAGTGGCTCACGCCTGTAATCCCAACATTTTGGGAGGCCGAGGCACGTGGATTACGAGTTCAAGAGATCGAGACCATCCTAGCTAACATGGTGAAACCCCGTCTCTACTAAAAAATACAAAAACAAAATTAGCAGGGCGTGGTGGTGGGTGCCTGTAGTCCTGGCTACTTGGGAGGCTGAGGCAGGAGAATGGCATGAACCCAGGAGGCTGAGCTTGCAGTGAGCTGAGATCTGAGATCACGCCACTGCACTCCAGCCTGGACGATAGAGAAAGACTCCGTCTCAAAAAAAAAAAAAAAAAAAAACAGAAAAAGAAAAAGCCGGGCGCGGTGGCTCAAGCTTGTAATCCCAGCACTTTGGGAGGCCAAGACAGGCAGATCACGAAGTCAGGAGATCGAGACCATCCTGGCTAAACCGGTGAAACCCCGTCTCTACTAAAAAATACAAAAAAAAAACTCGCCGGGCGAGGTGGCGGGCGCCTGTAGTCCCAGCTCCTCGGGAGGCTGAGGCAGGAGAATGGCGTAAACCCGGGAGGCTGAGCTTGCAGTGAGCTGAGATCCAGCCACTGCACTCCAGCCTGGGCGACAGAGTGAGACTCCATCTCAAAAAAAAAAAAAAAAAAGAAAAAGAAAAAGAAACTTACCAGGCATTGTGCTCACGCCTGTAATCCCAGCTACTTGGTTGGCTAAGGCATGAGAATCACTTGAACCTGGGAGGCGGAGGGTACAGTGAGCTGAGACTGCACCACTGCACTCCAGCTGGGGTGACACAGTGAGACTGTGTTCCCAAAAAAATTTTTTTTAATTAGCCAGGCGTGGCATCACACACCTGTAGTCCCAGCTCCTCGGGGGACTGAGGTGAGAGGATCGCTTAAGCCCAAGAGGTCAAGGCTGCAGTGAGCCACGATCACACTATGGCACCCCAGCCTGGGCGACAGAGACCCTGTCTAAAAAACCAAAATCCAAATCCCAAACCTGGAAGTCAACTGTTGTTTAATTTAAAGAACACTTACGGAAAGCTTGTCTGGGTTGATCCAGTTGTTTTCAGGAAACTGCACATCAAACTTTATGTAAAGATCACCTTTTTCAAAGGGATTACGATACTGCGGCATCCCTTCACCTCGAACTACACGAACACATCCTATTAAGAGGAATGATTCATAATTTTACCCAAAAGAGGTGTTCATTTGTTTTTAGAGTTATGCAGTATAAAAAAATTACAAATTGTAAGAATACCTGAAAACCAGAATCAGACAAAATCAAGATTTACCTGGTTCAATTACTTTGCCAGGGGGGTATTTCACCACAATCTGACGTCCATCAAGGTGCTTAAACGTGAACTGAAATCCACATAGAGCTTCAACAAGTCCTATTTTATATGTCATGTGCAAATCATTCCCATCTCTCTGAAATACCTATAAATAAAGCACGAAAGAAATACATTTGCTTAAAAATTATGGAGCTACACCCTGCGGCACTATGTTCGTTGACTTAAATTCCAAACCTTATTTCTACCACTCACTTCCATGAGGAAGGTTTACTGGAACTGGTAAACAATGGCATATATAAGAGCAACAGAACTGAGGCCCCCAAAACAGGGCCAGGTGTATTCTGCAATTATGGCCCACTTTCAGATTCTGCCTCTGGTGAAAAAGGTATAGAAAGCCCAGAGGGCTTCTACAGAACAAGCTCATCCTGGAGTGCTCCCCAGACATGATCATAACAGGGAAGGGGGGGAGGGTCCAAGGTCAACATAAAAAAACCTCAACCAGTAACACCCAGCCAGCAAAGTCAAGTGGCTCAATTCTATGCTTCACACACGTACCAACAAGTTTCATATCTCACTAAAATGTAAAACTGGTTCATTCAATATTACACTATAAGCCTATGGACTAGGTAATGCAAAAGGTATTGAGAATAAGCACAAAGAATGTTTCTGGGCCTTCAATGTGTAGGAAAAATATATCCAATTTCACATGCCCAATCTGCAATTTTTGCTTAGATTTTACAATGGTCACTCTTCTTGTAAAGAACAATCCTGGCTGGTTCACTTATAGAAAATCTGGTAGACAGATTCTTTTCCTATGTTACTCTCCTAAATTTGCCCATTAAACAAAGTTAAACCATTACCTTAAGCAATGATTCTCTAAGTGTGGTTCTGGACAAGCAGCTTCAGGAAACTTGTTAGGAACACATATTCTTGGGCCCCACTTCCATTCCTGCCAGGAACAAGGCAGGCAGGACCCAGTATCTGTAGTCCTAACAAGCCCTCCAGGCATTCTTGCGTGTGCTAGTTTGAGATCCAAAAAGGTATATTATCTATGCACATTTATTCAAGTGTTTCTCACAACGGGACCAATAGTTTAATACAGGATTTTTCAACGCATTAAAAATGCTAAGTACGCCAGGCACAGTGGCTCATGCCTGTAATCCCAGCACTTTGGGAGGCCAAGGCAGGCGGATCACAAGGTCAGGAGTTCAAGACCAGCCTGGCCAATATGGTGAAACCCCATCTCTACTAAAAACACAAAAATTAGCCAGGCGTGGTGGTGGGCACCTGCAGTCCCAGCTACCTAGGAGGCTGCGGCAGGAAAATCACTTGAACCTGGGAGGCGGAGACTACAATGAACCAAGATCGCGTCACTGCACTCCAGCCTGGGCGACAGAGCGAGACTCCATCTCAATTAAAAAAAAAAAAAAAAATTTTAAAAACCTAAATATAGGGTCAGAGCTTTGGGAGGCCAGTTCAAAACAGCAACATAGGGAGACAAAAAATTAAAACATAAAATAGGCTAGTTGAGGCAGGATGATCCCTTGAGCCCAGGAGGTGGAGCCTGCGGTAGTAGTCCCTCCTCAATGATCCAGCCACTGCACTCCAGCCTGGATGACAGAAGGACATCCTGTCTCTTAAAAATAATAATAATAAATTTAAGATAAAATGCTAAGTATACTGTAAAATGCGAGTGTTCTAAGAACCATCTTACCAAATATCCTCTGTTAAAGTCATATTATTTTAGGACGGAAGCAGTAGCTCATGCCTATAATCCCAGCACTTTGGGAGGCTGAGGCAGGTGGATCACCTGAGGTCCTGGTCAACAAGGCGAAATTCTGTCTCTACTAAAAATATAAAAACTAGCCGGGTGTGGTGGTACAGGCCTGTAGTCCCAGCTACTTGGGAGGCTGAGGCAGGAGAATCGCTAGAACCTGGGAGGTGGAGGTTGCAGTGAACAGAGATTGCGCCACTGCACTCCAGCCTGGGTGACAGAGTGAGACTCCGTCTCAAAAAAAATAAAATAAAAATAAAAAGGAGGGGCAGGGCATGGTGGCTCACACCTATAATCCCAGCACTTTGGGAGGCTGAGGTGGGCAGATCACTTGAGGTCAGGAGTTTGAGACCAGCCTGACCAATATAGTGAAACCCTGTCTCTACTAAAAATACAATTGCGCCACTGCACTCCAGTCTGGAGGACAGGGCGAGACTTTGTCTCTTTAAAAAAAAAAAAAAAAAAGAAAGAGATATGTATCATGTTCTTGTACAGGAGAGTTCAACTGAAAGTGATTTCAAAAAAAAATGATTATCAGGATGGTTGTTGCAGTGGAGGGGGAGAAGCTAAACTGGATGCTAAAAGTTTAAACAATAAATAAGCAAGAATGCCGGAGAGTTTCTGAAAAACAAAATTAATGAGGAGGGACTACCAAAGCACTAGACCAGAAAACACTTAAAAGTCATAATTTCTGAATAACAAAAGCACAGGTTATAGAGGCGTGACTAACATCACCAGGTTCTGTAGTTTGATGCTGTATAACTGCATTATGGTAACCAGACCACCGAGACACACAAACGGGCACACTGACAAGTGACATGGCAAGATGATGACTATAGATGATACAGCACTCCCAAGAAGGAACTAGACAAACTTCCATTCTAACCTTTACCACCTTCTATTTTCTACCTTAGACAACCAGTTACATCTGCCTTCTGTTGAAAATTCCATGCCAATTCCACTGCTGCCAACAACTTTCAGAGATGACTTACTTCCCAACACCTCCCCACAGGCCCTAAGAAAGAAGCTTATTCATAATCTCATTTGACTCTTTAATATCCGAAAAGTCCAGGGAAGCCAAAGCTAGTAAATGGGGCCCAGACCTTAAGTCTTTTGCCTCGAAATCCAATGATCTACTTTTAAAAAACCCAATTTATTATGCAGCAACATTAAAAACTAAACTTAGGAATAAAAAAAGGTTTTACCATCAGTTTGACATGCCTCAAACCAAAAAAATCATCTTTCTTCTGCAAATAAGCATTCCTTCTTCACTTCCTCACTACTGTGCTGCTACACCTGCCAGACATCATTTGACAATGAACCCCAAACTACTCCAAGGATTCTTTTTTTTTTTTTTGAGACGGAGTCTCGCTCTGTCGCCCAGGCTGGAGTGCAGTGGCCGGATCTCAGCTCACTGCAAGCTCCGCCTCCCGGGTTCACGCCATTCTCCTGCCTCAGCCTCCCGAGTAGCTGGGACTACAGGCGCCCGCCACCTCGCCCGGCTAGTTTTTTGTATTTTTTTAGTAGAGACGGGGTTTCACCGTGTTAGCCAGGATGGTCTCCATCTCCCGACCTCGTGATCCGCCCGTCTCGGCCTCCCAAAGTGCTGGGATTACAGGCTTGAGCCACCGCGCCCGGCCTACTCCAAGGATTCTATCAATGAAAATGCCTAGGCATTGTCTGTACCATTTTACAACACAGTCTAACCTACATCCAAGCAGAATTCCCAATTATTTAGCTGTCTTGCTAGTTTTCTCCCTCATATTCCTGGTATGGTGCTGTGCACAGCAGCAAGACTGAATGAACAAGGAAGTAGCTAAAATGTTAACAAATGGCAAATCTTGTAAATATTTCATCCTATAAAACCCAAAGGCAGAATTCTAAAAACTACTCTTATTTTTTGACAACCTAGGAGACGTTTGCTATTTGCAGGGTTGGCAATTTCCACAAAAAGCCAAAATACATAATTTGTAGCTTTGCTGAGTCATGAAAGCTGACTAGCACGCCCTGATTGTCCAGGAGATCAAGTCTGACCTTGTGAGGGATTACAACCAAATTCCTAAAACCTGGATCTCAATATGGCTTTGTTGTTCTCTATTGGATTCTTAAAGTGATTTTTAACATTTACTCTATTTGAAGAAATCACCACCACAGAAGGACGATCTCCTTCTTTATTAAATATATAACCTTTAAATTACAAACAGATAATCAGCTTGCCCACCTTTTTAGAATTAAAAAGAATAACCTTTCACTGAACATAATACAAATTTACCATTTCTCTGTGTTGACTGGACTTATGCACAGGAGAAAATTTTAGGGCAAACTAAAAAGGTAGTTAACCTGTGATGTAATGACTTTCAGAGGAAAGCATGAGTAAATGTGATCAAGTACAAAGCTAGAGTCCTACCAAGTGCTTCTAACATTCAAGAATTTAGGTGATTACTGGAGGGGTTTTTCATGAATAGCTCCAGATATATTCTTTATGAGTAAGGTCTACAGTATATAATATGGACATTAAAAATATACAAGTACAATGCTAAAATCAAAATAACATACACTAGGCTGGGCATGGTGGCTCATACCTGTAATCCTAGCACTTTGGGAGGTCGAGACAGGAGGACTGCTTGAGCTCAGGAGTTCAAGACCAGCCTGGGCAATATGGCAAGACCCTGTCTCTACTAAAAATACAAAAACAAAACAAAACAAAAAAAACAAACCCAAAAAAACAGATGGGCATGATGGTGCGTCAGTTGTCCCAGCTACTTGGGAGGCTGAGATAGGAGGATTGCTTGGGCCCAGGGGCAAAGGTTGCCGTGATCCCAGATCACGCCACTGTACTCCAGCTTCGGCAACAGAGCAAGACCATCTCAAAAACAAAAAACCCCCAAAACATACACTAGTGACCACATTCTTCAGAAACTTCTAAAAAAAATGTTTTGTTTTGTTTTTTTTAAATCCTAGAACTCTTTCAAGGATAGCTCACTTGGCTACCCAATAAGTAAAAACCAAATCAACAGAGCAGCAGAGTTTCACAGTGAAAAAACAGGCTGCCTTAGACCCACTGGTCCAACGCCCAGTGCCCTTATTTTCATAAACAAAGAAACTGAGACAGTAAGACTACCTACGGTTAAAGTGCTAGTCAACGACCAAGCTAGAGGAGAATCGCTTGAACTTGGGAGGCGGAAGTTGCAGTGAGCCAAAATTGCGCCACTGCACTCCAGCCTGGGTGCAGTCAAAAAAACTCCGTCAAAAAAAGAAAAGACCAACGCTGGGTGCAGTGGCTCCCGCTGTTAATCCCAGCACTTTCGGAGGCTGAGGCAGGCGCACCACCTGAGGTCGGGAGCTCAAGACCAGCCTGACCAACATGGAGAAAGCCCGTCTCTACTAAAAATAAAAATTAGCCAGGAGTGGTAGTGCACACCTGCATTCCCAGCTACTCAGGAGCCTGAGGCAGGAGAATTGCTTGAACCCGGGAGGCAGAGGTTGCAGTGAGCCGAGATCACGCCACTGCACTCCAGCCTGGGCAACAACGGTGAAACTCCATCTCGGGCGGGGCGGAAAAAAAAACCAAGCCAGGACTAAAACTGACTCTTATAGTGCTTCTAACGGCACCTGCCTTGTTAGTCTTTCTTACACAAGCCTGTCTTTAGGAATTTGCCATGATTCCCTTAATTTCTCCAGTGTGCAGTGTTGCTCCAGGGACTCCAAACAGATCTAACCTATTTCTCACAAACAAGAAGTACTTCTGAATAAAACAAAACACAAAAAACTAAAAAAAGGAAAATCACCTCATGTTCTTTCTCCTGTAGCAAAAGAACAATGTCTCCAGGTTCCACTCCTGGGGCCTGGTCTGCTTCCCCAGTGAATGTAATTCTCTGTCCATGTTTCATGCCTTTGTCTACGTGGACTTCAAGAATCTTCACTTCTTTAATCACCTTCTTCCCTTCACATTTTTTACAGCGGTCTTTTTCATTAATTACCTCTCCTGGAAAAAGAAGTCATTGAAACTTTCAGCAAGAGTACTATACTGTACTCTTTAATACTCTTATCTTTTAAATATACTTTCTGAATTTCTTTTAATAGCTACCTAAATTTTTATTCAAAGCAGCATTCTGAGGCCAAGCATAGTGGCTCAAGCCTGCAATCCCAATATTTTGCGAGGTCAGGTTGGTAGGATCACTTGAGCTCAGGATCTGAGACCAGCCTAGCAATACAGTGAGACCTTGCTTCTACTACAAATAAAAAAAGTTAGCCGGCATGGTAGTGCACACCTGTAATCCTGGCTACTCGGGAGGCTGAGGAGGGAGGACTGCTGGAGGTCGAGGCTGCAGTGAGTTATACTCATGCCACTGCACCCCAGTTTGGGTGACAGTGTGAGGCCATGTCTCAAAACAAAACAAAAAAAAGCATTATTCTGAATAACAAAAACTTACATCTTACTACTGCAGATTGCCTGAAGGACTCAGCTTCCCACTATTTCAGAATGTAATGTATCCATACCATGTTTAGGGCAACACGGCTTTTCTCTTCTATATATTCTTCTGAAATATTTAATTATGGTATAAAAAAGCAAAACTGTGATTATACATAGTATAGTGTGAAAAAATTGCGTCACTTTCTAATGGCGAATTACTGGCACATTTGGAGGCTTAGAAAGATGTGTATAACTGATTATTTAGGGGCTGTTTCTGTAACAGTACTTTTGCAAAGTATGTTCTGCGAAACACCAGTTCTTCAAAATGGTAATGGTGGCGGGGCATGGTGGCTCACACCTGTAATCCCAGCCCTTTGGGAGGCCAAGGTAGGAGGATCACCTGAGGTCAGGAGTTTGAGACCAGCCTGGCCAACATGGCAAAACCCCGTCTCCACTGAAAATACAAAAATCAGCCGGGTGTCATGGCGGGCGCCTGTAATCCCAGCTACTCAGGAGGCTGAGGCAGCAGAATCACTTGAGCCAGGAGGCAGAGGTTGCGGTGAGCTGAGATCGCGCAACTGCACTCTAGCCTAGGCAACAGAGCAAGACTCTGTCTCACATTAAAAAAAAAAAAAAAAAGAAAGAAAGAAAAAAAAAAAGGTAATGGTACATGAGAAAAGATTTCAGTTAACTTTGGTTTCTTGATAGTGGGAGTTAGCAATTTTAATAAAAGGAGGCCAAGAGTGGTGGCTAACACCTGTAATCTCAGCCCTTTGGGAGGCTGGGGCAGGAGGAGTGCTTGAATCCAGGAGTTCGAGACCAGCCTGGGCAACATGGCAAAACCCAGTCTCTACAAGAAATACAAAAATTAGCTGGGCGTGGTGGCAAGCACCTGTGGTCTCAGCTAATTGTGGGGTGAGGGGCTGAGGTGGGAGGATTGCTTGAGCGTGGGTGGTGGAAGCTGCAGTGAGCCGAGAATGCGCCACAGCACTCCAGCAACACCCTATCTCCAAAAATAATAATAATTTTAAAAAATAAAGTAAAATGCCAAGATTATCCAGGAAGCAAACATCATATGTAGCTTCTCATAATTATCTCATCACTTCCAATAGCAATGTGGAAAAGGATGCTCTTGAACTATACTGTCTAATGTGGTAGCCACTATCTACCTGTAGCTACTTAAGTTTATGTTTAAATTAATTCAAATTTAAAATTGTTCCCCAGTCACACTAGCCACATGTGAAGTATGCAGTAGTCACAGGTGATTAACGGCTACTGTACTGAACACTGCAGATACAGAACATTTCCATCACCACAGAAAAAAATTCTACTGGATAGCACTGCTCTAGAATGGCAGGGGTGGGAGGAGCTACTTGTTTTTATAATTAAAATTTTAATCAGAACACAGCCATACCCATTTGTCTGTGGCTATAAAAGCACTAAAAGTCAGAGGTGAGTAGTTGTGACAAAAACTATTTGGCCCACAAAGACTAAATTATTTACTTCTGTGAGGACAGTTTCAATCTCAAAATCAATTCTTTAAAGCTAACTAAAGGTTACAGTAAAATCTTCTACTTATCAGAGTAACTAAACAATTACTTGTTTAGTTATTTATTATTTATTTGTCCCTTTGTAGTTTAAAAGGTTCTATTTGAGAAAGGAGATAGTCCTCCCATGGTGGTCATTTCTACAGAGACAGTATATAAAAGGTTATATTTGATAAAGAAGGAAATAGCAAAGGAACAAATAATCACCTTGCCCCTCTTTTCAGAATTAAGGAGTCACCTTTCACTAACACAATACAAATCTACTGTTTCTCTACGTTCACTGGGCTTAGGCATAATGGAGTAATTACTTTCACGCTTTTATTTTTTGCAACTTGTTCTGTCGTCCTGGCTGGAGTGCACTGATATGATCACGGCTCACTGCTCCCTTGAACTCCTGGACTCAAGCAATCCTCCCACCTCAGCCTCCCAGGCAGCTGAGACCACAGACATGCCCTGAGCCCCTGATTACATATTTTTCTACACTTTTTTTCCTATAGTAATGAGGTCTCCCTATGTTGCCCAAGCTGGCCTCGAACTCCTGGGCTCAAGCAATCCACCTCTGTCTCCCAAAGTGCTGGAATTATGGGAATAAGCTAACGCATCCGGCCTCCTTTTTCTTTAATAAGATGTAAACAAATACCCTTTGAAATAAAAAATTGTAAACCTCTCCAATATCTGCATTCTCAATCCATTTCAACATAAAAGCAGAGAAGTACTGGCACACATACCTTCTCCATTACAATCAGAGCATACAGACTGCATCTGTTGTACCATTCCTGGAGCCAGCTGTCTGATCATGATGCGCACACCCCGACCTCGACAAGCACTACACTTCTGGACAGCTCCAGACTTTCCGCCTTGGCTAAAGCAAACACAAGTTATGCATTAGGTTTTTGTCCACAGACCACTCCAATAAGCTATGACACACAGAAATTGTACTTTTACCTTAACTTCAACCCCAATAACTTGTATTTAAACACAGTAACTTGTGTTTAAATTGACTTTCAGAAGTATCAGAAAACGTTCTGCTAAGATTTATTTATTGATTGATTGAGATGGAGTCTCACTCTGTCACCCAGGCTGGAGCGCAGTGGCACAATCTTGATTCACTGCAACCTCCACCTCCCGGGTTCAAGTGATTCTTCTGCCTTAGGTGATCCACCCACCTCGGCCTCCCAAAGTGCTGGGATTACAGGTGTGAGCCACTGCACCCGGCCGTAAGTTTTAACTCATAACAATTTTTACCTGGTACAGACAATCAGTGTGACACTTAAAGAACAGACAAAATGTACCCAATAAACCAGAGGACACACTTACCCACTGCATGCACTACAGAGTACATTCTTGCTAAGTTGGAGTTTGGTTGTCTTGCCATTATACAGATCTTCTAATGATACTCTGGAAAGAAAATAATCAGCTTCAATCAAATTTTGCCACATTTGCTCAAATACAAGATATAAATAACAGCTGATACAGCAAATTCATTATCAACTTTTAAAACAGAATTCAAAAACACCTCATAATCTCACATTAAATCATTCAACTGAGGTTTATTTTATGGCTGAAATTAACAGAAATATTTTATGACTACAGACAGTATATATGCGATACTCAAAGTCAGAGCCCATAGCATCAGGTCAACAATTTGCTGTGGTGGAATTTCTGATAAAGCTGATGACTTCACAAACTGAAACATCACAACCTTCTGTTCTGAGGCATAAGCCCTCCACCCAACTCCTAAGAAAAACACTTCAGAAGAGGTACGATTATTATTCCCATTTTATGTGATAAAACTGAGGCACAGAACAGTCAAGTAACTTGCCCAAGATCACATAGGTGTCTGGCTCCAGAGTCCCTGTTTGCTCCATGGACAATTTAGAAAGGCTACAAAGTTGTATTTCAGCTTAAGTGAGTCACTTAGATGGCATATGTCTTAAAAAAAAAAAAAAGTGGCCCTACCAATAGTATGACAGAAAGGAGGGAAAGAATCATTTTTCATGCCAGGTGCAGTGGCTCATGCCTATAATCCCAGCACTTCGGGAGAATGAGGAAGGATTGCTTGAGCCTAGCAGTTCAAGACCAGCCTGACCAACTTAGAGAGACCTCATCTTTACCAAAAAATAAAAAATAATTAGCCAGGAATAGTGGCATGTCTGAAGTCCCAGCTACCCAGGAAGCTGAGGCAGGGAATTGCTTAAGCCCTGGAGATTGAGGCTGCAGTGAGCTGAGATCGCACCACTGCACTCCAGCCTGGGGGACAGAGTGAGACAAGTACTTATGTGTGGAGTTTTCTACTTGTGGCATCATGATGGTGCTCAAAAAGTTTCATATTTTGGAGCATTTCAGATTTCAGATTAGGAATGGTCATCCTGTAATGATTTGCTTTAAAATCCTGGGAGTTACAGGAACAAAAAAATAGTTAAAAGTATTTTACAAAGCACCTACACTATTTTGTGATATTCAAACTTTCTCAAAATTGTTATTCTCAGAAACTTAAAACTGTTGTAGACAGGATAAGAATACCACATGTAAGGACAAAACATTACCAACAACACCATCAAATAATGACCTATCTACAGCTGAGTCTTAGACAAAAAAGCTTGTTGCATCTTCTATACTCTCTGTAACAAATCATTTTTTAAAAATCGGCTTTTTCCCCCTACATATTAAATTACAATTGATATGCACAACCAGTACCCTAAGCCAAAAAAAAAGACACATTTCAACAAAGAAGGCCAAGGAAAGAAAAATGAAGGTAATGGTTTGGCAGGGCTGGCACTCTCCACTAGTGGGGCCTAAACTGGCACAATCCCTCTGTGCAAGGCAATTTAGTTGTATTTATCAGCCTCAAAACACTCATGCCTGCCTGGGAATCTCTGCCAAGGAGAAACAAAGCTTTACATAAAGATACTCATAGCAGCACTATCTATTACAGAAAAAAAAACCTGGCAATACCCTATATAAAAGGTAAATGATTAAATCATGGAATGCAGTATTATAAACACAGTATTTGTAAAAACAGGAAAATCTGAAATGTTAAAACAACAGAAAACTGTTTTACTATATAGCATAACATTTCTTTAAACATGAAGAACTATAAAGTACAGACAGCACTCTTTTGATCTTATTTTCTTTTTAGATCATTTCTATATTAAAGAAAAATAGAAATGAATTAACCTGCACTGCACAAATATTACCATTGGAATGGTATTCAAATGTTAATTTCTGAGGGCAAATTCTTTTAAAAAACAAATTTAAGGATTCAATGAGACTCCAGTTAACAGATAACATGACTTCCTCTAATTTACTCAAGTGTATAAACTAGGATATTATGAAATATTTTAAGTACCTGAACTTCAGCCACTGACATTTGCTAATAAAATAATTTATCGAAAAAAAGAATGGGAAAAAAGACCTCCCAGATTTTGCAAAGTGAAATAGCTAATTTCATACTGGAGAGGGCTTGTGGATTCACAGTCTAAGATCAAGGTCAGGCACCATTCATGTGTTGGTAGGTTAATGTCAGGCTGGAAGCCAGCAAGCTCCATGGAAACCAACTTAGGAGAGTTCACACTGAGGATCAAGTAATGAGTGACTCTAACATGTACACAAAGTAGGCAGACAGTCACTCATTTTTAGTTTTTAAATAAAAGGTAACTTGGAAGATTCATATACTTCAAAGAAAATAGGCTGAGTGCAGTGGCTTATGCCTGTAATCCCTGATCACCTGAGCTCAGGAATTCAAGACCAGCCTGGCCAACATGGCAAAACCCTGTCTCTACTAAAAAAATACAAAAATTAGCCCTGCATGGTGGCAGGTGCCTGTAATTCCAACTACTTGGGAGGCTGAGGCAGGAGAATTGCTTGAACTTGAAAGGCGGAGGTTGCAGTGAGCCTAGATGGTGCCACTGCACTCCAACCTGGGTGACAGAGTGAGAATCCATTTCAAAAAAAAAAAAAAAAAGATCAGGCATGGTGGCTCACGCCTCTAATCCCAGCACTTTGGGAGGCCGAGGCAGGCAGATTACCTGAGGTTGGGAGTTCGAGACCAGCATGACCAACATGGAGAAACCCCACCTCTACTAAAAATACAAAATTAGCTGGGCGTGGTGCCACATCTGTAATTCCAGCTACTCGGGAGGCTGAAGACAGGAGAATCGCTTGAACCCAGGAGGCGGAGGTTGCAGTGAGCTGAGATTGTGCCATTGCACTCCAGCATGGGCAACAAAAGCGAAACTCAGTCTCAAAAAAAGAAAGAAAAGAAAAAAGAAAATGATCTTCACACTTGAAATTTTAAGTCCTATAATAACAAGCAGCCTCAGAACCATATAAAACCACCTTCCTCTCATTAAAAAATATCTACCATCCTTTTAAGAGCTACAGCAAAATAGAAACAGTCAGATAATCAAATTCTATTTAGTCACCAAAAGAAGACAAGGCACATGGAAGTTTTTCTAATGAAGGACAGAACATTCTATGAGTTTTTTTTCTTCTACTGAGTCAATATTCCACTTGACAAAAAGTACCTAATTTTTTAACACAACAAAACAAGATATTCACTTGAGTGGATGCATCATGTCCTCTCCTCTTCTTCTGCCATTTCGACTTCTACTCTGATTGCCCATGAAGCCGAACAATCCCCCACCAAAAATGTGAGAGAAAATATCATCCATGCCACCACCTCCGCCGCTGCCTTCCCGAAGACCTTGCTCTCCGTATCTGTCATATAACTCACGCTTCTCAGGATTTGATAGTACTTCATATGCAAAACTTATTTCTTTAAACTATAAAGAAAAGGTGAAAATAAAAATAATTGCATTTTCAAATAGAAGAGTGGGGAGAGGCTATAGGAATCCAGAATCCATTTAATTCTAATAAAAGGGACAAGTTACCTTTGACTTGATTCTGCTTCTATTTACCACCCACCACTCCTCAGAATGGTAGTACTCTTATTCTAAAACTAAAATACTCTTTGACATTATGAAAATGTGGCTGTGTGGGCATAGTTGGATTTTTTTCCTGCAACATTCCTTTTTTTCAAGGAGGGCAATTTAAGTTAAAACTAAAACCCCCGGAATAAAAAAATCGCAAATAACTTACTTTGTCTCCTGCATTTGGATTCTTATCAGGATGATATTCCTTGGCTAACTTTCTGTATGCCTTTGAAAATGGACAAAAACAAAGAAGGTTATAACTAAACACCAGTTTAAAGTTTTGTAATAACTTAACATCCACTTTTCTGAAAAGTAATGTTCTAGAGTTATAACCTTCCAAAAATATTTTCTATTCGTATTCTTTGGCACTTCCTCACGATACTGTTTACTAATGTAATATAACCAAGTAGACTGTAGCTATACTTGAAAATAATTACAGTGACGTGAAAACCAGATAAAACAATGAAGCAATACCATAGGGAAAAACAAAACGTTCAAACATTATCCATATTTTCCCTATCGTCAAGTGTCTGATGGCCAAGTAACCAGACCAAGACCACCCTAATAAATTCGAGATAAATGACTGTCAAGCTTTACGGACTGCAAAACATTACTATAAATCAAGCTAAAGTCACAATTCCTGCTCCCGATGGCTCATGCCTTCCTTCTAACTGTAACATCATGAAAAAGTCAAGGTGGTCCCAGGTGGTGTCTTTAGGTGTTTTATTTGCACGTGGTGGTTAACTGGGGTCGTGGTGGCAACTTCGGTGGTAGTGAAGTTGCACACTCTCAACGAGGTGTTTGGGTCATACAGCACTTAAATCTTCATTCACGGAGGCTCGTGAATTATATAATACAGACTAGCATTTCCGGTAAGGTAACAGGAAGTCCACTGCACTCTTCTCACTGCCTAAGGAGCATTCTCATTTTTCTCGGCTTACAAATCCGGATGCTCTTAGCCCGGTGAGGATGCTGTGGGGCTTAAACGCCTCGTGTGCTTTGAAATCCTGAGATGAAAGATATCGCAGCATTGCAAACAGCGATAATAAGGCCTTCTATTCATGTTTATTGAACACTCAGGCGTTTGGCTGGGACCACGGCTTATTCCTAAGCAGGTACAGGACATTAGCATTACCTGACCACAGAACAATGCATCCAAACACAGACCCACGCTACCTCCGGGTCAATGGGCGAGGGAGGAAGAGAGGGAGGAGCTCCCGCAGCCCGCAGCCGGGGATCCCAGGAAACAACCCCATCTGCCCGAGGCGCTCTGTGGGGGCGGCCTCGACCTCCCCGCCGGACCTCCCCGTCGTTTTTCCCCGCGGAGCACCAGACCCGGGGCCGACAGCCGCGGGGTGGACAGCTTCTCTCCCGGGGCCGGGATGCGCTGAGCACCTCGGTCCAACCTGTTTTTCCGGGGTGGTGACCTCGACGCGGAGAGCCGGGCGAGCTGCTGCCTCCTGGGGGAGACCGGCCACCGGCGCCCGCCCGAGGAGGGAGGAAGGGCTACCGTCGTGTTTGCGCAGGAG
>NW_012107463.1:456152-459942 GCF_000951045.1 Mandrillus leucophaeus | reverse complement strand
CCCCGAGCGCCCGAGGCGCGGCCACTGGGTCGGGGTAGTGAAGAGTGTGGCTGAGTCTCTGATCTCTTCTGGGTCCAGGCTGCTGTGCTGGGACGACGTAGGAAATGAACTCTACACGGCGCACCCCAGGAATTCAGCTTCCTCTCAAAGACCACGGTTGCGACGTCGCGTGTTTAACCTCGCACTGGGTACTGAGGGGATTAAGAGGCCTACGCGGCAGCTTCGTTAGCTTCGAGTCGGTCGGGAAAGGAAGTGGGCCCCGGCTCCTGCAGGAGGCCAGCCTGGCGCGCAGAAATCGTTCTCAGAATCCAGGACGTCGGTGGACCCTCTGGGTCTGGCTCCCTCGGGGCTTCCGATGAAAAAAACTGGGGAGCGTGTGTGTGTGTATGTTGTGTTTTATGTTATGGGAATAATGAAACATTCAACAAAAGCAGTCTATTACACCCCGTAGTGCAGTTAGCTACATTTTACCAATTTTGTTTCATTCGCTCCCCTATACATCTCTAGTGTTTTCAGGGAAACCGTTTCATTCATAAATACCCTGAGTGTATATATTTAAGACGACTTTTAAAAGCATGACGACGTAATCTCATCTAATGAAATTAACAATTCCTTAATCTAATTCCCAGTCTATATTTAGGTTTTTCAAATGATCGCATGGCCTTTTACAATTGGTTTGTGGCATTCCAGTCCAAACCAAGGTCCACGTGTTGCTTCTGGACCACGTGTTTAAGCCTCTTGATAGCTTTAAAATTAGCTAATACCAGAGGTTTAGATGGTGTAAGGCAACTCTGGCCACCAGGTGACTTGATTTACATTCGTTTTAGTTTCGCTCAGAAAGTGAATGCTGTGCATCTACCACGTGCTATGATGTACAGAGGCCTGGTCCGGAGAGAGGAGTGTTACAGAAGTGCCTGCCTTCAACCCATTTACGGTTTACGGAGACAGAAAAGTAAGATTTTATGATCCCTTGGAACCTGAACTGATAGCAAAGACTTCAGTATAAGCATCTTACTCAGGATAATGTTTCTTCGTTGGCGTTCCCCTTGACCTAGTTGTGGAGGGCCTGAATGCCATGACAAGGTCTCTGAAATTTAGCCCGAAAACCCTAAGAGTAATCAGTGATAAGTCATTGATAGTCCTTAAACCCTTTTCCTCAAATCCCATCTGAAATCCTGCTCCCTCTGTGAAGTCTTCCTTGACTGGACACTGGTGAACACTGCTGTCTCATTCGAGTTCCCACCACCCTTCGTTTGTACCTTTTGTGGTACAAAAAATGTGCAACAATGTGGTAGGATCCCGAACTCTTTTTTTTTTTTTTTTTGAGACAGTGTCGTTCTGTCCCTCAGGCTGGAGTGCAGTGGCGCGATCTCAGCTCACTGCAACCTCCACCTCTCGGGTTCAAGTGATTCTCCCACCTTAGCGTCTCGAGTAGCTGGGATTACAAGCGCCCATCACCATGCCTGGCTAATTTTTGTATTTTTAGTAGAGGTGGAGTTTCACCATGTTGACCAGGCTGGTCTCGAACTCCTGATCTCAAATGAACCAGCCATCTTGGCCTCCCAAAGTGCTGGAATTGCAGGCCTGAGCCACTGCCTCTGCCAACCACGATTGCCGTGTAAATGCTGACATCCTCCTCATGCATGGCTGTGAAATCCAATTCTCTACTTTTCACATTTTGAGATGTTCATAAGAGAAGGTGTAAAGTTGTGGCGAAGTTAGATTGTGTGGGTTGGTAGTCTGACTCTGTCATTTAGGAACAATGTGACCTTCAACAAGTTAGCTTTTCTGAGGTGGTTTCCTCAGGTGTAAGATGGGGCTTATTATTTTTTATATCATTGGTTTAAAAGAGTTAATACATTTCTGTTACTTAGGGCTGGGCGCCGTGGTCTGTAGTCCCAGAACTTTGGGAGGCTGAGGTGGATGGATCACTTGAGGTCAGGAGTTTGAGACCAGCCTGGCCAACGTGGCAAGACCACCTCTCTACTAAAAATACAAAAATTAGCTGGGGGTGGTTGCACACCCCTGTAGTCCCAGCTACTCGGGAGGCTGAGGTGGGAGAATCCCCTGAGCCCAGGAGGTGGAGGTTGCAGTGAGCCAAGATCACACTACTGCACTCCAACCTGGGTGACAGAGTGCGACCCTGTCTCAAAATAATAAATAATTAAAATTTTAAAAATTACTTAGAAGCTAAAACAAATTAAGTATTAACTATTGTTTTTGGCCTATTTGCTTACATTGTCTTTACTCATTTAAATTTCTGGCTTTTCTACTGGGATTCCCTGACTTCCTCCATTACCTATGGGAAACGCCCGTCTGTCCCTTTTCATGACCTCGTCTTCCCAGATCTCCTTGCTTGTCAGTCTCATTTCTCTGTTAGTTCCTGCTCCACGTGAGAATATGAACTGAAAATCTGTCTTTATTGCAACCTTCATATTAATTTATCTTTTTTATTTCATATTGTTTTATCTTATTATCCTTCTGCCCGTGAACAGTTTAAAAGGGCTGGAGTTTCCTATTTGTTTCAGTTTTACTCAGTTTTTTTTTTTTTTTCCCCAAGGGGAAAAAATTCTCTCTTGATGCCATTTTAGCTTCTGATGTTGTAATGAAGAGTAGCTGGGTAAATTCCCTCTTTTGTTCTTGTTATTATTATTATTTTTTTTTTTACCTGACTAGACCAGTAACCACAGTAACTATTTTTGAATTTCATTTTCATTTCTTTGCAATATTTTCTCCACTTCTGCGTATTAATTGTAGTCAGCATAATTTGCTAATTTTATGGCTTGAGTTATTTCAGAAGAACTTTGTGTGTTTAAACTGACACAGGCTCTTCTCCCAAGAATCAGAGACTGAGGTAAACCTGTGTCACTGTAATGTTTCAGCCACTAACTGTTTTGAGATAGCATATTTATTTTGGCTTCATATTTAGCCAATGCTATGAAGGGAAAAGGACCTTTATATCATTTCATGTCTCAGGCACTGTAAAATGCTGAGTCACAGTGCACCTGAGCGCTGCAATGATCTAAAGTTTGAGGCGGCAGTGATTTCAGATTTCTGCCAGGCTTATATTGGTGTTCAATTCCTTTACTTTGATTTAGTATGCTTGTGTAACTGTGAGGGGTTGGGGTGGAGAGGAGGTGGATATGGACTGGGGCAGGGGGAGGAGGTGGATATGGACTGGGGCAGGGGGTATAGGAACTGTAGTATTTTTGAAGACCATTCATACTGTTCACAAGTAATTGGGAACTGTGTAATCCATTACTTAGACAACTCTAGATATATCATTCAGGCAGTTCAGAAAGTGGTTTTGCTTTCTGCCTTTAACTAGGTTTGACTGTATAGAGTAAGTGATGCAGGTTAAAATATTTTGGCGGAATACAGAAGAAGGTACTGACGGTTCTTGTTATGAGGGTGTCAGGACCACGTCATTTGATGATTGTTAGTGCTCTGGAAAGAAAAAATTGTGGGCTGGGCGCGGTGGCCCAAGCCTGTAATCCCAGCACTTTGGGAGGCCTAGACGGGCGAATCACAAGGTCAGGAGCCGAGACCATCCTGGCTAACACGGTGAAACCCCGTCTCTACTAAAAAATACAAAAAAAAAAAACCCCAAAAACCAAAAAAAACTAGCCGGGCGAGGTGGCAGGCGCCTGTAGTCCCAGCTACTCGGGAGGCTGAGGCAGGAGAATGGTGTAAACCCGGGAGGCGGAGTTTTCAGTGAGCCGAGATCCGGCCACTGCACTGTAGCCTGGGCGACAGAGCGAGACTCCATCTCAAAAAAAAGAAAAAAAAA
>NW_012107463.1:452276-454897 GCF_000951045.1 Mandrillus leucophaeus | reverse complement strand
CCCTATCTTTAAAAAAATACTTTTAATTATGAGAAGAAAAGAAATTCTCTGACCTATCTTGTCTGATTGTAGGTCATGAGACTTCCATTTCTGAAGGAGTCCTGCCTCATATCCTCAAGAAGGGAGTGCTGTACAGAGAGGCCATGAGGAATCTCAGTAGACAGTCCTTGCTGGGTTTCCCCACTCAGTCTGTTAATATTAGATCATACCTTTTTGTCCAGTCACATTTTTACATGGTTGTCAATTATGCCTGTCCATTAAAGTCTCCATAAAAGGACCAAGAAGACAGAGTTGGAGTTCCTGGATAGCTGAACATATGGAGGTTCCTGAAGGGTGGGGCACCTGGGCATAAAAGCTCTGAGCCCCTTCCCTCATACCTTGCTCTGTGCATCCCTTCATCTGTATCCCTTGTAACATTCCTTATAATAAATTGGTAAATGTGTTTCCCAGAACCACTCTAGCAAAATTAATCAAACCCAAGGAAGGGTTCATGGGAACCCTAATTTCTAGCCAGCTGGTCAGAGACACAGGTGAAACAACCTGGGGCTTGCTATTGGTATCAGAAGTTGGGGGACTGAGCCCTCAACATGTGGGATCTGATGCTACCAAGTAGGTAGTGTCAGAATTGAGTTGGAGGTCACCTACTTGGGGTCTACTGTATAATTGCTTGCTTGTTGGTGGGGAGAAATCCCCACTTATTTGGTCACAAAAGTCGTCTGTGTTACTTGTTGAGTGCGAGAATCTGAGTTTTTTCCACTTATCTATAGATTTATTCATTCAACAAATATGTGTTGTGGATCCTCTTTTGTGGCAGGCACTGTTTGGTAGGATAGGGGACAGCCATAAATGAAACAAAATCGCTGCCCTTACAGAATATACATCTAGTGGAGAAGGCAGGCAGTAAACAAGTAAATACATAGTGTATCAGATGGTAGTGTGTGCTGTGGAGAAAAAGAGAGTATTGGGGTTGGGAACCATTTTTATTTAAGGTGTTTGAGGAAGGTGACATTCAAACAGTGATCTAGAGGAAGCAGGGCCACGAGGATATGTGAGAAAAGAATTTCTCAGGCAGTGGGCCTGCAAAGGCCCTAAGGCAGAGCATGCCTGGTTTGTTAGAGGAAGGAGGCCAGTATGGCTAGGTAGCAGCAAGGTGGGGAGATCTTGGAAAGAGCTCGCATCAGAGAGGTTGTGGGGGACTCAGTGAGGTCCACTATAAAGACTTTGATGTTTAATCTGAGTGAGCCGGGAAACTGTCTCTTATACACATCTAGATGTGTATAAGAGACAGCAGTGATGGGGCAGCACAGTTGTATGTGGTATTTCTAGCCCTGCTGCTGGCCTTTCAAACTCAGTCGTGTCAAACCCTGCCTCATTAATTAGCATTTTCCAAAGGTTCAGTTTGCTTATATAATTGCAATGGTATAGTAAGCAGAGAAATTGACGCAATAAATTTGGCCATCTAACAATTAGTGTGGGAAAAATAGTGGAGAAGATATGTCTATTGTGATGGGATATGAATTATATATATTCACATATATGTGTATATGTATACACACACACCCCTCATATTACCACTATAATATATACATAATATACATAAAGGCCGGGCACAGTGACTCATGCCTGTAATCCCAGCACTTTGGGAGGCCGAGGCGGGTAGACCACGAGGTCGGGAGATTGAGACCATTCTGGCTAATATGGCGAAACCCTGTCTCTATTAGAAATACAAAAAATTAGCTGGGTGTGATGGCGGGCACCTGCCCAGCTACTTGGGAGGCTGGGGCAGGAGAATGGCAAGAACCCGGGAGGCGGAGCTTGCCGTGAGCAGAGATCACGTCACTGCACTCTAGCTTGGACAACAGAGTGAGACCCCGTCTCAAACCAAAAAAAAAATTCAGTTAGCCTGGACAACATAGCAAGACCCGTCTCTACAAAATTTTTTTAAAATAAGCTGGGCTGGGGAGTGGTGGCTCACACCTGTAATCCCAGTACTTCAAGAGGCCGAGGTGGTAGGATAGTTTGAGACCAGCCTGGGCAACATAGTGAGTTTTTTTTTTCTTTTTTTGGGGGGGTTGTACAGAATCTCACTCTGTCACCCAGGCTGGAGTGCAGTGGCACGATCTTGGCTCACTGCAATCTCTGCCTCCCAGGTTCAAGTGATTCTCCTGCCTCAACCTCCCGAGTAGCTGGAACTACAGGTGTTTGCCACTATGCTCGGCAAATTTTTGTATTTCTAGTAGAGATGGGGTTTCACCATGTTGGTCAGGCTGGTCTCGTACGCCAGACCTCAAGTGATCTGCCCGTCTTGGCCTCCCAAAGTGCTAGGATTACAGGTGTGAGCCCCTGTGCCTGGCCCGCAAGATCTTATCTCTAAAAAAAAAGAAGAAAGAAAAAATTAGCTGGGTGTTGTGCACCTGTCATCCTAGCTATTCGAGAGGCTCAGGTGGGAGGATCACTTGAGCCCAAGAGTTCAAAGTTACAGTGAGCTATGATTGTGCCACTGCCCTCCATCCTGGGTGACAGAGTGAGGCCCTATCTTTAAAAAAATACTTTTAATTATGAGAAGAAAAGAAATTCTCTGACCTATCTTGTCTGATTGTAGGTCATGAGACTTCCATTTC
>NW_012107463.1:437234-449821 GCF_000951045.1 Mandrillus leucophaeus | reverse complement strand
CACCATGCCTGGCTAATTTTTGTAATTTTTTAGTAGAGACAGGGTTTCACCATGTTGGCCATGCTGGTCTTGAACTCCTGACCTCAGGTGATTTGCTCACTTCGGCCTCCCAAAGTGCTAGGATACGGGTGCAAGCCACTGTGCCCAGTCCAATGTTTTAATATATGTGTAATATACATTGTGGAATGATTATACCAAACTGACATATCCATCACCTTACATACTTATTTTTTTTTGTAGTGAGAACATTTAAAATCTGTTCTTTTAGCAATTTTGAAATATGCAATACATTATTGTTGACTACGGTACCATGTTGTACAACAGATCTTAAAACATATCTTCCTGTCAAACTGAAACTGTACACTTTGGTCAACATCTCCTCATTCCTCCTCTCCTCACAGCCTCTGATAACCACAACTATGTTCTACTTCCATAAGATTTTTAGATCCCGTATGTAAACAAGATCATGTGGTATTTGTCTTTCTGTGCCTGGCTTATTTCACTTGGCATAACGTTCTCCAGGTTCAATTCTTTTGTTACAAATGACTGAATTTCCCTTTTTGGCCGGGTGTGGTGGCTCACATCTATAATCCCAGCACTTTGGGAGGCCAAGGAGGCTGATCACCTGAGGTCAGGAGTTTAAGACTAGCCTGGCCAACACAGTGAAACCCCATATCTACTAAAAATAAAAAAATTAGGCCGGGTGTAGGGGCTCAGGCCTGTAATCCCAGCATTTTGGGTGGCTGAGGCATGTGAATCACCTGAAGTCAGGAGTTTGTGACCAGCCTGGCCAACATGGTGAAACCCTGTCTCTACTAAAAATACAAAAATTAGCTGGGCATGGTGGCACACGTCTGTAATCCCAGCTACTCGGCAGGCTGAGGCAGGAGAATCGCTTGAACCCGTGGGTGGAGGTTGCAGTGAGCCGAGATTGTGACATTGTACTCCAGCCTGGGCAACACGGATGAAACCCCTGTCTTCTCCACCCCTGTTGACCTCACCCTAACCCTTATAGTTTTTGCATAGTTCTTATTTATTCTTCCATTGTTTCTTTTTTTGGGGGAGGGGGCGGGGATGGAGTCTCCCTCTGTTGCCTAGGCTGGAGTGCAGTGGCATGATCTCAGCTCACTGTAACCTTCGCCTCCCAGGTTCAAGCGATTTTCCTGCCTCGGACTCCTGAGTAGCTGGGATTGCAGGTGCCTGCTACCACGACCAGCTAATTTTTGTATTTTTAGTAGAGACGGGGTTTCACCATGTTGGCCAAGCTAGTTTCTAACTCCCGACCTCAGGTGATCTGTCCGCCTTGGCCTCCCAAAGTGTTGGGATTACCAGCGTGAGTCACAGTGCCCAGCCTTAACATTTATATTCTTATCCCCAATACAAAAGTAGCATATATACTGTTCTGTTCTGGCTTCGTTCACTTAATGAATCTTGAAAATCTTTTCATATTAGTACATAGAAATTTTTCTCATTCTTTTTTGTTGTTATTCACTCAAAAAAAAATAGCAGGCCGGGCGTGGTGGCTCACGCCTATAATCCCAGCACTTTGGGAGGCTGAGGCAGACGGATTACGAGGTCAGGAGATCAAGACCATCCTGGCTAACGCAGTGAAACCCCGTCTCTACTAAAGAATACAAAAAATTAGCCGGGCATAGTGGCAAGCGCCTGTAGTCCTAACTACTCGGGAGGCTGAGGCAGGAGAATGGCATGAATCCAGGAGGCGGAGGTTGCAGTGAGCGGAGATTGCGCCACTGCACTCTAGCCTGGGTGACAGAGAGAGACTCCATCTCAGAAAAAAAAAAAAAAAAAGCAACATGCATTGTGAAGATGTACCATGGTTTATTTAATCCGTTCTTTATTGCTAGGCACTTAGCTTGCTGTCTGGTAATTAAGATACGTATCTGTGCCAGAGATGAAAATCCCTTAGAAGTTATTCTTTATCTCCCAGCTTTTAGAAAACAGGATCCAATTCATTGGGGCCTTCTGCAAAGCTGAATCAAATTCTGAATTTATTTTTAATAATTTAATTTTTAAAGAAAGTTGCTTTAATCAAACAATTTTGAATTTTCTTTAGAACAGAAGGAATTAATTTCAAATTATTGCAGAACTAAAGAGCTCCCAGTGGACTATCTAGTCAGCAGCCATCAGCATCAGTACTTGCCATTTGAGCTCAAAGTCATTAGCTTTCTCCTATGATTCAGGGAAAGATACCTCGAAATCGTAAGAACGGTAGCATTGAATTACAGTTTCTAGGTCAAAGTAATGGAGACATTACTCTGGCTGTGGTTAGCTGTGAACTTGGCTGGCAGATTTTCCCTACTAAAGAAACAAGCTACTCAGGTCCAGCTGGAAAAATACACAGAAATCCAGACTGTTGGCCTTGGCAACAGAAGCCCTATTTTCTTCTGAAAGAAAGAACAGTAAAATAGTCTTTAGACAGATCTCGGCTGGGCGTGGTAACTCACACCTGTAATCCCAGCACTTTGGGATGCTAAAGTGCGCGAATCGCTTCACTTGAGTCCAGGAGTTCAAGACCAGCCTGGGCAACACAGTGAAACCCTGTCTCTTCAAAAAATACAAAAAATTAGCCAGGCATGATGGTGCACGCCTGTAGTCCCAGTTATTTGAGAGGCTGAGGTGGGAGGATCACATGAGCCCGGGAGGTCAAGGCTGCAGTGAGATGTAATCATGCCACTGCACTCCAGCCTGGTTGACAAAGTGAGACCCTGTCTTAAAAAAAAAAAAAAGATCTCCATGAGGGATGAAGCACAGTGAAATGATTGTAGTTGTAAGTCTGTCTCTCCTTGGGAAAAAGATCGCATTCTGAAATTTTCTTTCAGCAAACTAAAGCTAAGCCATTTACATACTCTTTTCCTGCCAGATTGGTGGACTGACTAAGAGGAATGAATAGCCCTCCTTATCTAGAAAACCATCATTTAATGGTGGCCTTAAGTGAAGCAGCATGCCTCAACTTCTGCAAGAACTCTTTATAAGTTTTTGTATCTCTCTTCTCAGCAGGACTAATGAAGTTCTAAATATTAGTTGTGACTACTCTTTTAAATGCCACTCTGGGGAAGGCCACATGCTGTGGCTCTTCTCCTTTGCTGAGCGAGTCAACAACTCACATTTATTATACAATAATAAATTCCCTATTTGCCAGGCACTGTAGAATAGGCATGGTCTCTTTCCTCCAAGCCCCATGCACAGTGAAGGCAACTTTCAACACTGCCAATGTTTTATAGCAATTGGATTCCAGATTTGGACAGACATTGAGAAGTGAGTGTGGTTTACCACTAATAAGATTTCATTGCTCTTTAGAGATAGGTGATAAACAATACTATAATTGTTAGGTTTCAAGACAGTCTGTAAGGGTAGATAGATTTGTGCAGAATTTAGGTTTTTTTTTTAAGAGGCAGTCTTAGCTCTGTCACCCAGGCTGACATGCAGTAGCACAGTCATAACTCACTGCAGCCTCAAACACCTGGACTCACGTGATCCTCCTGCCTCAGCCCCCCAAGTAGCTAGGACTACAGGCATGTACCACCATGCCTGGCTAAAGAACTTAGGTTTTTATGTCTGCTTGTGCAGTAAATTTTCTGAGTGTGAAAATTGTTTAAAGATTCATTCTTTTCTGTAAGTTTCATGGAAGTGCAAACTATTTCTCTCTTATTTCCTCTCCTTTAAAAAGTGCTTTGTACATAATAAGCAGTCAGTAAATATCTATGGATTGAATAAACGAATTCCTTGTATAAAGTATTTTTTTGTTCCTCCATTTGTTCATTCCACAAAATTAATTAATTAATTAATTAATTTTGAGATGGAGTCTCACTCTGTTGCCCAAGCTGGAGTACAGTGGCACGATCTCGGCTCACTGCAACCTCCATCTCCTGGGTTCAAGTGATTCTCCTGCCTCAGCCTCCTGAATAGCTGGGATTACAGTCACCTGCCACCATGCCCAGCTAATTTCTTGTATTTCAGTAGAGACAGAGTTTCACCATGTTGCCCAGGGTGGTCTCGAACTCCTGAGCTCAGGCAATGCGCCTGCCTCGGGTTCCCAGAGTGCTGGGATTACAAGTGTGAGCCACCTTGCCTGGCCTATGAAATTTATTCAGTTAAATATATAGTTTTAGGCACTTGGTGGAAATATCAGTGAAACACATCTATATTTGATCTCTGCCCTCATGGAGTTTATTGGTAAACAATAAGTATATAATAAGTGAGATAGTGATCAATGCTAAGGGGAAAAATATCAGGAAAGAATAGGAAACGTTGGGGGAGGGATATACAAGTTTATCCATGCTATTAAAATTTTAGATATGGTGGCCAGAGATCTCTCTAAGATGGTGACATTTGAGTAAAGTCCTGGAGGAAGTGAAGGAGGGAGCTGTAACATATCTGGGGAAAGAGCATGCCAGTCTGAGCAGAAGGAACAACAGGTGAACAGACACTGAGGCAGAAGCAGGCCTCTTGTAAGTAGAGCAGGAGACGAGGACAGAAAGGTAAGGTAAGGCAGGTCATGTAGAGCTTTCTTTTTCTTTTATCTGAGACAGAGTCTCGCTCTGTCACTCTGGCTGGAGGTCAGTGGCATTATCTGGGCTCCCTGCAACCTCCGCCTCCATGGCTCAAGCAATTCTCCTGCCTCAGCCTCCCCAGTAGCTAGGACTACAGGTGTGTGCCACCACACCCAGCTAATTTTTTGTATTTTTAGTGGAAATGAGGTTTTGTTATGTTGGCCAGGTTGGTCTTGAACCCCTGACCTCAAGTGATCTGCCCGCCTTGGCCTCCCAAAGTGCTAGAAGTTGTGAGCCACTACGCCTGGCCATGTAGAGCTTTCTGTGCATTGTACAGACTTTGTCTTTTACCCAGGGTGAGATGGGAAGACATTTCTAGAATTTTGAGCAGTGAAGTAATGTGACGGGATAGACATTTTCAAAGGTTTCTCTGACTGCTGCTTTGAGAATAGATTGAAGAGCAGTAAGTGCAGAAGTTAGGAAGCTACTACAATCATCCAGGCAAGAGATGTCCAGGGTGGTAGTGGTACAACATATTTAGCAGTGGCTGAATTCTGTATGTATTCTGAATGCAACACAGAACATAACAGCTTATAGATCTGATGTGAAAGAAACACAGGAGTTGAAGGGTGAGGACCAGTGTGGGCAAATGCATGTACGGTTGATATTGAGTTGTATCTGCAAACATACTCAGTATGTTGTATTGAAACAGTGTTCATATATGTAAAGCAAAAATATAAGACTTCCTGGGAAAAGTTAGTGCAAAGTAGCATGCCCTGTTCAATGTCTTGACTTTTGTACTTGTGCAGCTTAGCACTTCCCACACTGGAATATGTGCAACTTCAGGCTCCTCATGAGTAGGGTTTGTGGCTTTTGTCTTTATTTCTCTATTTCCTACCAAAGAACCTGACACAGAGTAGACACTGAATATGTTTGCTGAATAAATGAAGTTTTCTGAATATATTATGTTCCCAAGCATTTTCCATATCAGTTTATTTAAAAATCCTTGTTTGCAAAACAGGAAGGTTTTTAATGTTTAAACACACACACACACACACACACACACACTGCAAGTGATAATAGGGTTCTACTCAGAAACATCTGCTTCTGTGCTTTTTATTTATTTTTTTCTTTTTCTTGTGCTTTTAAAATACATATTATAATTCAATAATGATTTCTATTTATTTATTTATTTGAGACAGAGTCTTTCTGTGTCACCCAGGCTGGAGTGTGGTGGTGCAGTCTTGGCTTACTGCAACCTCTGCCTCCTGGGTTCAACAATTCTCCTGTCTCAGCCTCCTGAGTAGCCGGGATTACAGGCGAACACCACCACGCCTGGCAAATTCTGTATTTTTGGTAAAGATGGGGATCCACCATGTTGGCCAGGCTAATTTTGAACTCCTGACCTCAGGTGGTCTGCCCACCTTGGCCTCCCAAAGTGTTGGGATTACAGGCGTGAGCCACCACACCCAGCTTGTATTTATTTTCTTTTTAAAAAATGTGGTCCTTTATTTGAAAGTCTTCAAGCATATATGTCAAAATAGAATGCAAATTTGATCACTTAAGTTATAGTAAAAAGATCATAATGGATCTTTCTATGCTTAGTATAGATTATACTTTAATCTACTGTATACAGTAGATACTGTATACTGGTAATTATACTGTAATCTACCGTATATGGTAATCTATACTGTATACGGTAATGCTGGAAGCTTACAGTTCAGATTCAATCATTGCTTTCTAATACCTGCGTTATAATAGTTCTTTTGATCTATGAGTGTGGAGTCACAATTTTTTTAAGCCTCATCAGAAATAATGTAGATTTATTTGGAACTACCATCCCTTTCCCAAAGCTCTTGACTTTAGATTTCTTCCCATTTCAAAAGGCAAAATCTCTGGAGAACTTGCATCCACATATATAAAGACCTCTAATTAACAAATCAGAACACAAATAACCCAATTAAAAATGGGTAAGAAATTTGAACAGATTCTTAACCAGAGAGAGTATACGAATGTCCAAATAAGTGCATAAAAAGATGCTTACATCCTTTGTCATTAGAGAGATACAAGACTGGGCTTGATGGCTTATGCCTCATATCCAGTGTTTCAAGATCTTTGGGGTGTCAATTTAGGGTGTTGATTTTGGCCTTGGTAGTCAGGTTTCCAGAAAGAATGAGGTACACAGACAAGTGAAGAGTGAACAAGACGAAGATGAACTTTATTAAGTGTTATAACAGCTCAGAGGAGGCCCGCAGTGTATATAGCTCCTCTCTGTAGGTAGATCATCTGTGGAGTGTTCAGTTCTCAGCAGGGAGGAGGATCTGGAGAGGGTAGCTCCTCTCTGCAAGTGGTTTTCTCAATGCCGCCCTCGGGGAGAGAAGGCCCTGGAAAGAGTGGCTCCTCTCTGCTGGCAGGTCATCTCTGCTCCTCTCTGCAGCAGGCCCTGGCGAGAGTGACTCTCCTCTGACGGCAGGTCTGCTCTACAGCTCTCAGCAGATAGGGTACCCCTCCCCTTCCTTTTCCTCTGCTGGCTCTCCTCTGCCCTGCTTTTGGCTGAGCCCAGGGCTTTTATGGACCTCAGAGGGGAGGAAGTGCATGCTGATTGGTCCATGGGCGACCGTGGGCAGGCCCAGAAGAGGCACACCGAGTCCCCACTCTGGTCAGCGAGACTGGCAGCCCCATTCCCAACCTTCAGGCCCTCCCTGGTCTGAAGATTGGGCCTTACCTTGGATCCACCCCCTTCCACCCAGGCCTACCTTTGCTATTCAGGGCTCCACCCCAACCCCACTCCCTGATCAGAGCAGGTGCCAAAAAGGAAAGGGGCCAGGCAGTGGAAGCAGACAGCCAGAACCTGCAGAGAACGGGGTGGGGGACCTTCCCAGCCCAAGGGCGCAGGCTGCAGGGACTCCCCGGTCCTGCACCTGGGAGAGTGGCTGCAGCTGCACCCTGGGAGCTCCCGCCTGCCAACTTGGAAGTGGGAGGGGGGGATTCCTGCTTTTCCTCAGCTCCTGCCTGCTCCGTGGAGTGGGAGGCACAGGCCTGCAGCCGAGGGTCAGGTATTGCAGCTGCACAGAGGAGGGTAGACCCTGCATGCTCCTGGCCCCCTCTAAGAACACAAGGAGGCTCGGATCCACAGCCACAGTTTGGTTGGCTGTAGCCCCACCCAGGACTGTGGGAGTAGAGCAGGAGGCCTGGGTCTGCAGCCTCCATTTGGGTGGCTGCAGCCGCACCCAGGGGGCTCCCATTACACGTTAGAAGGGGTGGGGCTCCCACCGGCTCCAGGGAGTGTGCAGCCCCAGCTATGCCTTCCTGCTGCAGCCAGCGTGATGGCAGAAGCCACTGCCATCACCAGCACTTTGGGAGGCCAAAGCAAGGGGATCACTTGAGCCCAGGAGTTGGAGACCAGCCTGGGCAAAATGGCGAAACCCTGTCTGTACCAAAAAAAAAAGCTAAGTGTGGTGGTGTACACCTGTAATCCCAGCTACTTGAGAGACTGAGGTGGGAGGATCACCTGAGGCTGAAGTCAAGGCTGCAATATGCCTTGATCACACCACTGCACTCCAGCCTGGGCAACAGAGTGATATCCTGTCTTTAAAAAAAAAGAAAAAAAGAAAAAGAAAAAGAAAAATGTAGAAAAATACAAGGTAAAACCACAATGAGATACCAGTACACACCAAAACCAAAACCGTCTCCCAAGAAAATCCCCAAAGGAAAAAAGGTAAAAGAGTGACAACACCTTGGCCAGGCACAGTAGCTCACGCCTGTAATCCTAGCACTTTGAGAGGCTGAGGCAAGAGGATTGCTTGAGTCCAGGAGTTCGAGACCAGGCTGGGCAACATAGTGAGACCCTGTCTCTACTAAAAATACAAAAATTAGCCAGGCATGGTGTGGGTGTACCTGTAGTCCCAGCTGCTCAGGAAGCTGAGGTAGGAGGATCACTTGAGCCTAGGAGGTTGAGGCTGCGGTGAGCTGTGGTCATGCCACTGTACTCCATCCTGGGTGACAGAGTAAGACCCAGTCTCAAAAATGAAATGAAATGAAATAAAATAAAAAGAGTGACAACACCAAGTGCTGGCAAGGATGTGGTCCAACTAGACTCTCATACATTGCTGGTAAAAGTAGAAAATGGTATAAACCCTTTGCATAATGGCTTGATAGCTTTTATTAAGTTAAACACATACTTAATCATATGACCCAGCAACTTCAACCGTACAGAAATAAAAGCTCATATTGACCATAAAAACCTGTATACAAGTAAGGCAGGAGAATAGGGTCTGGAGTCAGTGAACCTAAGGACTTTCTAGAACTAGATCAAATGGAAACACTTCAGCTGTGACAGGAAATATTCTCTTCATTTAAATAGGGCGGGCACAGACTAAATGACTTTGTAACTTCATCGTCTTCATTTACATAGTAACCAATGGAAACCTCTAGAGGGTATTTAAACCCCGAAAAATTCTGTAACCGGGCCCTTGAGCCGCTTGCTCGGGCCACTCCCACCCTGTGGAGTGTGCTTTCATTTTCAATAAATCTCTGCTTTTGTGGCTTCATTCTTTCCTTGCTTTGTTTGTATGTTTTGTCCAATTCTTTCTTCAAAACGCCAAGAACCTGGACACCCTCAGCTGGTAACACAGGTGCTTATAGGAGTTGGTATCTTATGGCTGGGTGCTGTGGCTCACACCTGGAATCCCAAAGCACTTCGGGAGGTCAAGGCAAGAGGATTGCTCAAGGCTAGGAGTTTGAGACTAGCCTGGGCAACATCATGAGACTCCGATCTCTTAAAAAGAAGTTTATTGTTTGAACAGCAAATACAAGTGTTTCTAACATAACTGCTCAAAACTGGAAATAATCCACATGTCCTTTAACAGATGAATGAATAAGCTAACTGTGGCACAACCATGCAATAGAATACTGCTCAACAATGAAAACAACCTGCTGACACACACAGCATGAGTGAATCGGAAATGCATTATGAAAATAAAAACATGCTGTTTTTCTTTACTGAAAGCCAGTCTCAAAGGGTTAAATACTGCATAATTCCATATATTATTCTGGAAAAGGCAACAGTATAGGGATGAAGGGTGGATCCGTGTTTGCCAGTGGTTAAGGTGGCAGAGAGGGTTTGGCTACAAAGGGGCAGCCTGAGGGAATTTGGGGGGTGATGGACCTTGCTACATCTCGATTGCTACTGTGCTGACATGAATCTGTGCCTGCTTTGGAATGTATAGAACTGTACACCAAAGGAGTCAATTATTGTACACGTGAATTAAAGAAAAATTTTTTTTTGAGACAGAGTCTCACTCTGTCGCCCACGCTGGAGTGCAATGGTGCGATCTTGGCTCACTGCAACCTCTGCCTCTGGGTTCAAGTGATTCTCCTGCCTTAGCCTCCTGAGTAGCTGGGATTATAGGCACCCTCTACCATGTCTAGCTAATTTTGTATTTTTTAGTAGAGATGGGGTTTCACCATGTTGGTCAGGCTAGTCTTGAACTCCTGACCTCAGGTGAACCTCCCACCTTGGCCTCCCAAAGTGTTGGGATTACAGACATGAGCCACCGCATCTGGCCTATATGCCTTTTTTTTTTTTTAAAAAAAACCTGCAATTGGTGTGTGACATAATAAGAAATAAATATTTGGTCTCTGCCCACCTTTCCTGGCACACTGCTCCTAAAACCCTTGGAATCTCTAAAGTGAGAAGGGCCTTTGTATGCTAGTGAGATGACTGGTGGCCTGAAGTTCCTGGAGAGCCTCAACATTGGGGCTGGTGTTCAGGGAACCAACCATGTGATTAGAGTGTGGGAACTTTCAGCATCCCCATCTCTGTAGAGGGGAGGGGGATGAAAGTTGAGTTGACCACCAGTGGCCAATGATTTAATCAATCATGCCTGTGCAATGAAGCCTCTATACATACCCCAAAGGACTTTAACAGATGAATGGTTAGACTGACTATGGCACAACCATACAATAGAATACTGCTCAACAATGAAACAACAACAACTACGGACACACACAGCACAAGTGAATCCAGACGCATTATGAAAGTAAAAACATGCTGGTTTTGTATATGGAAAGAAGCCAGTCTCAAAGGGTAAAACAGGGTTTAGAGAGTTCCTAGTCAGTGAACACATCCAAGTTATGGGAAGGTGGTGCACAGCAGCTCCACGGGGACAGAAGCTCCTGCACCCCGGACCCTTCTGGACCTTGTCCCCTGTACCTCTTCAGCTGGCTGGTCCTCTGTGTCCTTTATCATATCCTTTATAATAAACTAGTAAACATTACATAAGTGTGTCAGCTAGGGTTACTGGCTCACACCTGTAATCTCAGTACTTTGGGAGGCAGAGTTGGGTGCATTGCTTGAGGCCAGGAGTTTGAGACCAGCCTGGGCAACAAAGTGAGATGCCATGTCTACAAAAAATTAGCTGGGTATGGTAGTGGGCACCTGTAGTCCCAGTTACTCGGGAGGCTGAGTTGGGAAGATCGCTTGAGCCCAGGAGGCTGCAGTGAGCTATGATCACATCATCATAGCAAATGATAAAGCCCGAGGAGGGGTTGTTGGGAATCTCTGATTTGTAGCCAAATTGGACAGAAGTGTGGGTAACGGGGAACTGATGTTGTAAGTGAGGGCAGTCTTGTGGGACTGAGCCCTTGCCCCATGGGATCTGCTAACTGCAGGTAGTTAGTATCATAATTGTATCCTTGGTCACCTGTGTCCAGAGACTTGGGGAACTGGTTGGGATGGGAAAACCAGCACACAGCTGGTGTTGGAATGGAAATTCCGAAAGTGTTGAGAATGGTAGTAGAATAGAGAGGAAGCACGAGTTTGCTTTTTCTTTTAAATGTATAGGAAAATTGGCCTTAAAACATGTTGTGGCAATTTCAAAAAGGCAGAACGGCCCCCTACCCTAAATTTGTTTTGGATATCATGACTGATGACATCACACACACATACACACACACACACACACACACCACAAGAGGGTATGAACATTTTATTGCTCCCATAGTAAGTGTTTCTGAAGAGAGCAGGGCAGGCTTCCCAAGATGGTCTGAAAATGACCTGAGAGATCAGAGGCAGGAGGGTGGCCTGGGGATTTTTTAATGGTTATGGAGTGGGGCCAGGGTGTCTCCCTGTGGTGTTTGAACCAAGGGAGGGAGCACCTGCTTTCTTAGCTTGCTCAGATGTGGGGTAGGAGCAAAAGATAGCAGCAGCCAAACACAAAAAGTGAAGTCAGACTCTTTCTTACAAAATAAAACAAGCAACATAAAAATATCACAAATCTGCATGACCCTGGCTTCAATTCAGGACCTATGTGGAAGAAATGGATGCATTTCTAGACTAGGAAATTAGAGTAGACACTAGAAGACTGTTTTGATTCAAAGGATTGTAAACGATGAACATTATTTATATTTTTTGCCTTTTAACAAATAATACACTAGTATTATAAATTATAATATTGTTGTAAATAATTCAAATAGTACAAAATTTTTAAAGCCCTGGCTGGGTGCGATGGCTCACACCTATAATCCCAGCACTTCGGGAGGCTGAGGCAGGAGGATCACTTGAGTCTAGGAGTTCAAGACCAGCCTGGGCAACATGGTGAGATCTTGTCTCTATAAGAAATACAAAAAATTAGCTGGGTGTGGTGGTGCACACCTGTAGTCCCAGCTACTTGGGAGGGGAGAATCACCTGAGCCTGGGAAGCCAAGGATATGGTGAGCTGAGATTGCATAACTGTACTCCAACCTGAATGACAGAGTGAGAGCTTGTCTCAAATAAATAAATAAATGAATAATCCTAACAGTGGAAGTTCCCTTTTCCCCACTCCCTGGCCTCTGCCTCCAGCTTCTTATCACACTGTGACTAATTCCTGAGATAACTACTTTCAGCAGTTTGGTCTGTATCCTTCTGACCATTCTCTACAAATATAATTTTGTCTGTTAAAGGCGTTATATTCTTTATATTATATCTATATTGTCTTAGTCTGTTTGGGTTGCTATAACAAGATACTTTAGACAGGGTAATTTATTTTTATTTTTTTCCTCTGCCACCCAGGCTGGAGTGCAGTGGCCTGATCT
>NW_012107463.1:436121-437184 GCF_000951045.1 Mandrillus leucophaeus | reverse complement strand
GAAGCCAAGGATATGGTGAGCTGAGATTGCATAACTGTACTCCAACCTGAATGACAGAGTGAGAGCTTGTCTCAAATAAATAAATAAATGAATAATCCTAACAGTGGAAGTTCCCTTTTCCCCACTCCCTGGCCTCTGCCTCCAGCTTCTTATCACACTGTGACTAATTCCTGAGATAACTACTTTCAGCAGTTTGGTCTGTATCCTTCTGACCATTCTCTACAAATATAATTTTGTCTGTTAAAGGCGTTATATTCTTTATATTATATCTATATTGTCTTAGTCTGTTTGGGTTGCTATAACAAGATACTTTAGACAGGGTAATTTATTTTTATTTTTTTCCTCTGCCACCCAGGCTGGAGTGCAGTGGCCTGATCTTGGCTCACTGCAACTTCCACCTCCCGGGTTCAAGCGATTCTCCTGCCTCAGCCTCCCAAGTAGCTGGGACTACAGGTGTGCGCTACCATGCCTGGCTAATTTTATGTGTGTGTGTTTTTAGTAGAGATGGGGTTTCGCCAGGTTGGCCAGGCTGGTCTCGAATTCCTGACTTCCGACAATCCACCTGCCTTGGCCTCCCAAAAAGCTGGGATTACAGGCATGAGCCACCACGCCCAGTCATAGTCTGGATAATTTGTAAACAATAGAAATGTGCTCTCAGCCCTAGAGGCTGGAAAGTCCAAGGTCAAGGTGCTGGCAGATTTGGTGTCTGGTGGGCGCTAGTTTCTCCTAGATGGTGCCTTTTATGTGTTCTCACATAATGGAAGGAACAAACAGTTCTCAAACCTCTTTTATAAAAGGGCATGATTCCCATTAATGAGAGCAGAACCTTTATGACCTCATCACCTCCCAAAGGCCCCACCTCCTAATACTATTGCACTGGTGATTAGGTTTCAACATATGAGTTTGGGTGGGGCACAGACCTTCAGGCGATTGCGTGTGTTTTGCCATGTGCACCTCCACTATTAAAGTATTTTGAAAGCCTTTTAAAAGTTCACTGGCTGGGTTTGATGCATGTTGTTTGCATGAAACATCCTCTGGATTCCGGAAGCTCCAGAATGTGACC
>NW_012107463.1:433340-434451 GCF_000951045.1 Mandrillus leucophaeus | reverse complement strand
GTGCATTTGTTTCAGTGGTGCTGATGCTGTTTCTACTTAAAAAGATATTTGTGTACTGTTTCAAAATGTCCTCAAGAGGCAGTTATCCATGAAAACCAGACTTCAGACTCAGGTTTAAAAAAAATCCAAAATAGTATTGATTGACTCAGTTATATTTATTTCAGATTGTAAACATAACCATAATTCTTCATTCCTTCCTGCTTTCATCCCCCTTTGCAATGTGACTTTGCAATTCCTCCCATCAAAATGTGGGTTCTGTTTTTTCATCCCTTGAATCTGGGCTGGTCTTCTGTGTTGCTTTGGCCAATAAGATGTGGTAGAGTGATGTTCCAGTTCCATGTGTAGCCCTTAAGAAGCCCTGGCATGCTTCTACTTTTTTTTTTTTCTTTCTTTCTTTTCTTTTCTTTTTCTTTTTATTTTGAGATGGAGTCTCACTCTGTTGCCCAGGCTGGAGTGCAGTGGCACGATCTTGGCTCACTGCAACCTTTGCCTCCCAGGTTTAAGCAATTCTCCTGCCTCAGTCTCTCCAGTAGCTGGGATGAGAGGCATGTGCCAGTATGCCCAGCTAATTTTTGTATTTTTAGTAGAGACGGGGTTTCACTATATTGGCCAGGCTGGTCTTGAACTCCTCACCTCAGGTGATCTGCCCAGCTCGGCCTCCCAAAGTGTTGGGATTAAAGTCGTGAGCCACCGCACCCAGTCTACTTTCTTATTTGGAACCTGCTGAGCTGCCATATGAACAAGGCCAGGCTAGCCTACTAAATAATGAGAGACATATGGCCTTGTCATCCTTGTCATCTCAATCAAAAGTTAAGTCAATTGTTAGGCATATCAATCAGGCCTGCCCTCAGACTAACTGCCATGATTATTAGCTGCAGATTTATGGGCGACCCTGGGCAAGAACAGAAGGACCACTCAGCTCAGCCCAGCCTGAATTGCCAACCCACACAATCGTGCACTAGCTATGACTGCTGTTTGGGGTAGCCACAATAGATAACTGGTACACCACTGTATACCCCAATCTTGTCCTGTAATACATTTTGTTGTTTTCAAAAAAATTAACTCTTGGCTGGACATGGTGGCTCATGCCTGTAATCCTAGCACTTTGGGA
>NW_012107463.1:414157-428995 GCF_000951045.1 Mandrillus leucophaeus | reverse complement strand
CTCTCAAGAAATCTAAAATTGGCACTTTCAGATTGTTTTATTCAAGTAGAACATTGTTAGCATTAAGTGATTGTCCTAAAACATTGCTGTGGTTAAGTTAGAGAGGAAGATAATCAGTAATTGGTATGTTGAAGTTCTTGTTTGTTGAAGTGTGTTTCTCTTGCACTGCTTTGTAGGCACACCTTGTGCTTCCATAGAATTGTCGGTCTCTGCAACAGGAAAAAGCAGCTCTGGGGAAGTCGCTGGTGCTGACAACCTTTGCTCACGCCCCTACTGGGTCTCCCTCTGCGTCCTCTATCACCCTCATCCTGCTTCCTTTACCTAGAGTTCATTCTCAAGGAATCTTTTGGCCTGATAGTGAGGCCTCCTGCAAGGAGAAGGAAAGTCAGTGTCTGAATCTGTTTGGGCAGCTATAACAAACACCACAGGCCAGGTAATGTATAAAGAGCAGAAGTTTATTTCTTACAGTTCTGGAGGCTGGGAAGTCCAAGGCACTGGCATGTGGTGTCTGTTGAGGGCCTTCTTGCTGCATCCTCCCTCATGTGGCAAAAGAGATTGGAGGGCAAAGAAAAGGGCACAAATGCTGTGTTCTTACATGGTTTCAGGGCAGAAGAGAGTGAACACCTGCCCTCACCCTATAAAATCCTATAGGGTTTTACAGGAACCCTAATCCACCCCTGAGGGCTTCATCCTCATGACTTAGTCACCTCCTGAGGCCCCACCTCTCAATACCATCACATTGGCCATTAAGTCCCAACGTATGAATTCTGGCAGACAAAAGTAATTGGCAAAAATCACAATTACTTTTGGACCAACCTAATATCTATCTATATTTAACTCTATATACATATAAACACACATGTATTTTTAAAGTTATTTTTTTATTATTTATTTTATTTTATTTTTTGAGACAGGGTCTCACTCTGTTGCCTCAGCTGGAGTGCAGTGACACAATCATGGCTCACTGCAGCCTCAAACTCCTGGGCTCAAGTGATCCTCCCAACTCAGCTCCCAAAATAGCTGGGACTACAGGCAGAAAGTTATTGTTTTATATAAGCCATACTGATTCATTATAGAAAAATCGGAAAGTACAGATAGGCTTTTTTTTTTTCTTTTTGAGACGAAGTCTTGCTCTTGTCCCCATGCTGGAGTGCAATGGCATGATCTTGGCTCACTGCAACCTCTGCCTCCCAGATTCAAGTGATTCTCCTGCCTCAGCCTCTCAAGTAGCTGGGATGACAGTCACCTGCCACCACCATGCACAGCTAATTTTTGTATTTTTAGTAGAGACAAGGTTTTGCCATGTTGACCAGGCTGGTCTCGAACTTCTGACCTCGGGTGATCTGCCCACCTCAGCCTCCTAAAGTGCCTGGCTTACAGGCGTAAGCCACCACACCTGGCCCAGATAGGTTTTTTAAAAACAAAAATAAATTACATTGTCACACTCTTGCATTTGTACTTTATAACCTGAATTTTTACTTTATGTATATTTTTTGGTATTGATAAATGTACTTCTATTATTTTGAATAATTAATGCATTTACATTCTTCAGAATGTAAAATGTTTGTAAAGGTACACAGTGAGGCATCACTTTCTCACTCTAGCTCCCTGCTCCACCCCACTTCCAATACACTGCATTCCTTCTGAGTTTCTTTACGGATATACTGGAAAATATAAACATATGTATTCTGATTTTTTTCTTTTTTTGCATGAAAGGTAAATACCACATGTCTTGTTCTGCACTTAACAATATATTTTGAAGCGCTCTTTGTATCACAACATAATGTGTTTCTTCTTTTTTCTTTTTTTTTTTTTTGAGACAAGGTCTGGCTCTTTCACCCAGGCTGGAGTGCACATCACAACTTACTGCAACCTCCACCTTCCACCTCCCAGGCTCAAGTGATCCTCCCACCTCAGCCACCTGAGTAGCTGGAAACACAGGTGTGCACCACCGAGCCCAGCTAATTTTTGTATTTTTGTTGAGACCGGGTCTTGCCAAGTTGCCCAGGCTGATCTCAAAATCCTGGGCTCATGTGATCCGCCCGCCTCAGCCTCCCAAAGTGCTGGGATTACAGGCGTGAGCCACCGTGTCAAGCCGACACCTATTTTTTTGTTTTTTTAAGTTAAAACATACCCCTAGGAAACCCCATCTCTACTAAAAATACCAAAATTAGCCGAGCATACTGGCACACGCCTGTGGTATCAGCTACTCAGGAGGCTGAGGCAGGAGAATTGCTTGAACCTGGGAGGCGGAGGTTGCAGTAAGCAGAGATCATGCCACTGAACTCCAGTCTGGGTGACAGAGTGAGACCATGTCTCATAAATAAATAAATAAATAAATAAATAAATAAAATTAAATAAAAAACATAAGCCATCGGGCGTGGTGACTCACACCTGTAATCCTAGTACTTTGGGAGGCCACGACAGGCAGATCACTTGAGGTCATGAGTTCAAAACCAGCCTGGCCAACATGGTGAAACCCCGTCTCTACTAAAAATACAGAAAATTAGTGAGGTGTGGTGGTGCATGCCTGTGATCACAGCTACTCAGGAGGCTGAGGCAGGAGAATCGCTTGATCCCAGGAGGTGGAGGTTGCAGTGAGCCAAGATTGAACCACTGCACTCCAGCCTGGGTGACAGACTGAGACTCTGTCTCAAAAAAACAAAGAACAAAAAACATATCCCAACGCTTAAAGACATAACTAGAAATGTATCATGAGAAAATAACCATGTATGTGCACAAATATTTAAGTAAAATCATGTATACAGCAGTACTAATTATACTAGCAAAATAGACACAGATGCAATAGGGATTTGTTAAATAAATAATGGGGTACCCATACAATGAAACATAACCCCACTAGTTTTTAAAATTGAGGAAACAGGAGAGGCATGGTGGCTCACACCTGTAATCCCAGCACTTTGGGAGGCTGAGCAGGCAGGTTGCCTGAGCCCAGGAGATTGAGACCAGCCTGGACAACATAGTGAGACCCTGTCTCTACAAAAAATAAGAAAAAATTAGCCAGATATGGTGGCACATGTTTGTAGTCCCAGCTACTCATGAGGTTGAGGCCGGAAGATCTCTTGAGCCCAGGGGGTTGAGGCTGCAGTGAGCTGTGATTGAGCTACTGTACTCTAGCCTGGGTGACAGAGTGAGACCCTCTCTTAAAAAAAAAAGTGTATCAAGTCTATCAGCTATTTTTTTATTGCTTATCCATGTCCTTTGCCCACTTTTCTATTTGGTTGTTTAAGTTTTCATACAGATTTATGAGTGTTTATATATAATTAAATATATTAATACTTTGTCTTATATATCCAATTATTTTCTCAGTTTATTGCTGGTCTTTTAGTTGTTTTTTTTTTTTCATATTCAGAAATTTTATGCAGTTAGATCTTTTTATCTTTCCCTTTAGTGGTTTTTGACTTTGGTGTCTTGCTTACACGATTGTGAATTTCAGGGATGCTGGTAGAGTGAACCTGAGATCTCATAGTGCATTACAAGCCCATGGAAGTTGATTTAATTGGCCAAAGTAGAGAAACTGGGCTGGGTGCAGTGACTCGCACCTGTAATCCTAGCACTTTGGGAGGCTGAGGTGGGAGAATTGCTTAAGCCCAGGGGTTCCAGACCAGCCTGGGCAACAGAGCGAGACCCCCTCTCACTTAAAAAAAAAAAAAAAAAAAAGGTAGAGAAGCTGTCAATACCTGAGTTTTGCTTTCATTTGTGCTACCTTGGTATATGTTTTCATTTGGAGGAATCTTAGCAAAATCCCAGCACTTTGGGAGGCTGACGTGGGCAGATCACTTTGAGGTCAAGAGTTCAAGACCAGCCTCGCCAACATGGTGAAACCCCCTATCTACTAAAAATACAAAAAATTAGCCAGGCCTTGTGGCATGCACCTGTAATATTCCCAGCTACTAGGGAGGCTGAGGCAAGAGAATCGCTTGAACCCAGGAGGCAGAGGTTGCAGTGAACCGAGATCACACCACTGCATTCCAGCCTGGGCGACAGAGCAAGACCCTTTCTCAAAAATAAAAATAAAATAAAAAATAAAATATACAAAACAATAAAATAATAAAAATAAAAATAAAAGAATGTCCAGAAACATAAAGTGATAGGCAATCAGGGCAGGGAACTCCTGTCTGACTTTACACAAAGGCATTTCCCTGAGGCTTTTCTAATGTTTCTGATTCAGTTTCACTTTCTTTTTTTTTTTTTTTTTTTTTTTTTTTTGAGACGGAGTCTCGCTCTGTCGCCCAGGCTGGAGTGCAGTGGCCGGATCTCGGCTCACTGCAAGCTCCGCCTCATGGGTTTGCGCCATTCTCCTGCCTCAGCCTCCCGAGTAGCTGGGACTACAGGCGCCCGCCACCTCGCCTGGCTAGTTTTTTGTACTTTTTTTAGTAGAGACAGGGTTTCACCGCATTAGCCAGGATGGTCTCGATCTCCTGACCTCGTGATCCGCCCGTCTCGGCCTCCCAAAGTGCTGGGATTACAGGCTTGAGCCACCGCGCCCGGCCCAGTTTCACTTTCTTATAATTAATTGATAAATATCTCCTGTGTGTTTGATGGATAAAACAGAGTAAAGGAACAAAAGCAGGGAGGCGACAGGGACAGTTCCAAGGGATCAAGTGATAACAAACAGATGCAGAGAAGAACCCAGTTGTGTGCTGAGGGAGTGAATTCAGCAGGATTTTCTGGACCTACAATGGGTGCTCAACTGTGAAATCAGAGTCAGCGACATCTCTGTGTAGAAAGGCATGTGTGGATTTCTCCAAGTTCAGCTGGGCATGTCTAGTCCCTTTTAAGGGCTCATCTGATTAGACCAGGCCCACCCAGGATAATTTCAAGCATGCAGTAAGTCCATAAAACCCATCCAGGTTGTTTTGCAACTGTTGATCCTGGAACTCTGCACTCTGCACCTCTGCATTTCTTACTTATCCTCTTCTCCTTCTCCTTCTCCTTCTTCTTTTTGTTTTGAGACAGAGCCTTGCTCTGTCACCTAGGCTGGAGTGCAGTGGCATGATCTCGTCTCACTGTAGCCTCTACTTCCTGGGTTCAAGCAATTCTCCTGCCTCAGCCTCCCGAGTAACTGGGATTACAGGGACCCACCACCATGCCCAGTTAATTTTTGTCTTTTTAGTACAGACGGAGTTTCACCATATTGGTCAGGCTGTCTCAAACTCCTGATCTCAGGTGATCCACCCGCCTTGGCCTCCCAAAGTGCTGTGATTACAGGCATGAGCCACCGTGCCCAGCCATCAGCTAATTATTATAGGTCTGAAGTTTGGGCACAGGGTAGCTGGGGTGTTTGCTCAAGGTCTCACCTTGCCATCAAGGTGGCAGCCAGCAGCCTTCATCTGGAGGCTCCACTAGGGAAAGATCCACTCCTGGTTTCCCTCAGGTTGTTGGCAGAACTCGTATCCTTGCAATTGTAGGACTGAGGCCCCCATGGTCTTGATAGCTGTTGACTAGGGACCACTCCCAGCTCCTAGAGATTATTCTGTTATATCTGCAATGTGGCCTCTTCTCACACTTTAAATCTCTAACTTCCAAAAGGACTCAGGCCTTTTACGGTCTCAACTGATTAGGTCAGAGCCAACTAAGATAAATTTTTTAAATTAACTCAAAGTCAACTGCTCAGGCACCTTAATCATATCTGCAAAACCCCTCTTTCTGTATAAAGAAATATAATCATTATTGTGATATATCATTATATTCATAAGCCCACTTGCTATCAGGCTGTGTACAACAGTGGGTGGGAATTTGGGGACCATCTTAGCATCTGCCTTCTGCAGTATAGCGTGGCACAGTGGAGTGGCTAATAGCAACGGCCCTGGAGGAGGCTGCAGGAGTTCAGGGCTGAGCATGATTTACCAGCCATGTGACCTAAGCTCTTCATGTCTTGGTTCCTCCATTTGTGAAATGAGGGAGTGATAGGTACCTACCTTGTAGAATTACTAAGAATAAGTCAATGCAGGTAAATCCCTTGAAACAATTTCTGATGCTTAATAAGTATTGACTCTTATTAATACAGTTTACCTAAGCATTTGTAAGAGTTATATATTCTGAGATGTTATTACTTTATCAAAGACTTAAAAGTAAGAAACACAAACATAGTAGAATAAAGTTGGACACATTGGCTCACGCCTGTAATCCCAGCATTCTGGGAGGCCGAGGCAGGAGGACAACTGGAGCCCAGGAGTTCAAGACCAGCCTGGGCAATACAGTGAGACCTCATCTCTTTAAAAAAATTATTATTAAAAAAAAAAATAGCAGAATGACATGTAACAACTCTGAGAAGCTATGGAAGAAATGCTAATTAGAGGAAATATCAAATAGTCTATGATACTCAAGTGAAACACCAAAATGACATAGAGTGAGAACACTGAAGGAGAAGAATGACTAGAAAAGGAGAGAGTAAAATGTTCTAGGACTAATCAGATGCAAATAATCCACCCACCAGTGCTGACCTAGAAACAAGATACATACATCCCAAATTGTCTGTATAAATATGTTCTTCTTGTTCAAAAAAGAAATCTTTCTATATATTTGTTTCAATGACTGTCTTAGTCTATTTTCTGTGGCTTACAACAGAATACCCAAAACTGGGAAATCTAGAAAGAAAAGGAATGTATTTCTTATAGTTATGGAGGCTGAGAAGTCCAAGGCCAAGGGGCTGCATCTGGTGAGGGCCTTCTTGCTGGTGAGGACTCTCTGCAGAGTCCCAGGGTGGCGCAGGGCATCACATGGTGTGAGACTGAGTGTGCATGCTCAGTTCCATCTTCCTCTTCTTATAACGCCACCAGTTCCCATAATAACCCACTCATCCATTAATCCAGTAATGGGTTAACCCACTCATGCAGGCAGGGCCCTCATGACCCAGTCACTTCTTAAAGGCCCCACCTCTCAGTACGGCCAAATTATTTGAGATTATATTTCTCTTTTTTTTTTTTGAGACTAAGTCTCGCTCTGTCGCCCAGGCTGGAGTGCAGTGGTGCGATCTCGGCTCACTGCAAGCTCCGCCTTCCCTATTCACACCATTCTCCTGCCTCAGCCTCCCGAGTAGCTGGGACTACAGGTGCCCGCCACCATGCCTGGCTAATTTTTTGTATTTTTAGTACAGACGGGGTTTCACTGAGTTAGCCAGGATGGTCTCGATCTCCTGACCTTGTGATTTGCCCGCCTTGGCCCCCCAAAGTGCTGGGATTACAGGCGTGAGCCACTGCACCTGGCCTGGAGATTATCTTTCAACATGAGTTTTGGAGGGAACAAATATTTAAACCATAGCAATGACTGGGAGAGTTTTCTTATTTCTTATTTATTTATTTATTGTTGTTGAGACAGGGTCTCACTCTACTGCTCAGGCTGGAGTGCAGTGGCACAATCATGGTTCATGGCAACCTCTATTTCCCAGGCTCAGGTGGTCCTCCCATCTCAGCCTCCTGAGTAGCTGGGACTACAGGCAAATGCCACCAGGCCGGTCAACTTTTTTTGTGTTTTTTGTAGACACGGGGTTTCCCTATGTTGCCCAGGCTGGTCTCAAACTCCTGGGCTCAAGTGATTCTCCTGCCTTGGCCTCCCAAAGTGCTGGGGTTACAGATGTGAGCCATCATGCCCAGCTGGGACATAGGTTTGAGAAAACTTAATCTTCCAAAGCCTACATTTAGCCATTGACAATATACACTGTCCTCTTGGGAATTCGATTCTTGCTCTCCCTGTGGGTGCTTTTTATTTTGTTTGCAATAAAATATATCAGAGATCAGCAAAGTCTCTGATATATACTCTCTTTGGTCTATGGGCCAAATCCAACTCTCTGCCTGTTTTTGTAAATAAAGTTTTATTGGAATATGGCCATGCCTATTCATTTAGCATTGTCTGTGGTTACACAGCACAACAGCAGAGCTGAGTAGTTGTGACAGAGCCCAAAGCCTTGCAAAGCCTAAAATATTTACTAGCTAGCCCTTTACAGAAAACAAATTACCAGACCCTGAAATATATTAATAAGTAAAATGCGCCATCATATTAGCAACTATACAGATCTGCCAGAACAGAGCGTATAAGCCACATGATACAGAATTCAGCCCGTTTGTTAGAATTGTGGCCAAGGGAAGGCAGGCGAGAGGCATCTTTGAAGCCCAGCCACAAACGGCGAAAAACAGAGAGTAAAAAATGAATCCAATTCTTCCTGTTGCTAATGCGGAAAGCTGGTGAGCTGGAAGTGCTGGTTGAGACATCTCGTTTTCAAATCAGCCTTCCTTCCCAAAAGATCGATGACTTCAGTAAGGGCTCTTTGGATGGTAAGGAGCAGAGATCCCCTGGAGCCTACTCGTGTAAAGGTTTCGTTGGACTGCGGTGCACGGCGGTGAGTGGCGTGGAGAAGAAGCGTGGCCCTCTCGCTACCTCCCTTTCTCCAGGCCCCAGGACATCCTCCCTGGTTGGCACCCGCAGCTTTGATCCTTCCAGGGTCCGTCTCTGCTCAGAGCAGCCCACGTGCAGCGACGCGGCGTCCAGAGCGCATCCCCTGGGCGGGAGCCAGAAGAATAAGGAGAAAACCTGAACAGGGCCTCTGTGGCTAAAGGAGGCCAGAAGACCCCAGAGAAACCCGCCCCAGAGGAGGGTCTCCCAAGCGCTGAGGCCCACGCGCCGCCGCTGGCCCAGAAACGGCCGAGTGCATGAAACAGGTGGTGCAGAAGCGCATCCTGAAACAGGGAGAACAGGCTATTGCGGCATCCGAACCCTGGCAGCGAAGGAACTTCCTGCCCCGGAAGAGACAGGGTCTCCCAGGCTGGATTGCGGTGGCGCCATCTGGTCTCACTGCAGCCTTCACCACCCGGGTTCAAGCGATTCCCCCACCTCAGCCCCCTGAGTAGCTGGGATTACAGGGGTCTGACACCACGCCAGGCTAATTTGTATATTTTTAATAGAGATGGGGTTTCACCATGTTGCCCAGGCTGGTCTTGAACTCCAGGGCTCAAGTGATCTGCCCACCTTGACCTCCCAGAGTGCTGGGCTTACAGGTGTGAACCACCGACCCCAGCCAGGTTCAATTTCTTTTTGCTTTTCCCTTATCCTGGAACGATCCCCCTCCCTCGGGGTGGCCTAGGGGCTTGTCTTGAGCACAGAGCCTTTCCAGGACTTCCCTTGGCAGAGAACCCTGGAGTTGGCCTGTCCCTGGCCAGACCCAGGGTTCTAGGATTGTTGGACAGGTGTGAGACTGTCAGACGGGCACAAGACCCCATTTATTTGCTAATGAAATGTCCCTGCTGCCAGAAGGAAGAGAGGTACATTTAGAAAAAAGTACAATAAATTGAAGTGAGTATTCAGTGTGTTGTAGAAAGAACATTGTACTCTATCTTCAGGATTAGATTTTAAGTAGCTGTTGGTAACAAGGATTAGTGGGGAAGCTATATAATCATACACTGCTTTTCACTTTTGAAAGGATGCCCTGTCAAATGGTTTAGTGCTTTATGCCATTATGTCACATTGACCTAATACATCTCTATTTTTGATAAAAATGGAAAAAAATAATGTTTTGTTACAGGATTTACAAGGTTTGAACTCTGGGATCCAAGACTAGAAACCATCATACTATGGTTGGAAACTTTGTGTCCTCCCCAAATTCACAGGTTGAAGCTCTAACACCCAAGGTGATGTTGGGAGATGGACCTCTTGGGAGGTGATCAGTACTGTCATACAATTGGCCTGAGGGAGTTCATTCAAATACAGCAAAAAGTCATCATCGGTGAATCAGAAACAGGTGCTTGCAAACACCAGATCTGCTCATGCCTTGATCTTGGACTTCCCAGACTCCAGAAATATAAGCAGTACATTTCTGTGGTTTAGGAGACATCAGTTTATGGTATTTTGTAGCAGCCAAAATGGAGTAAGACACATCACCGGGAACCTGGAACCAAAACTGTAGGAGCTGCGTGCCCGCAGTTCTGGCGTCCTCCTCTGTCCTACTCTTTGCTCATGTTCTTCCTCAGCCTACTTCCCTAGTAGTTTTGATCTACAGATGACCTTGGCTTTTTCTTTGGCTAATTGCTGATGTTGCTTTTAAAATTAAAGTCATACATGCATAAGTAGAAAATAGTTTCTTCCCTACTCTGGATTCCCAGTTCCCTCTTCCAGGAGGCAATTTAAGTTAATAATTGTCTCTTAGACATCATCTCAGATATTTTCTATGCGTATAGATCCCCATTCTATTTACAAATAAGGGCGTGCAATGTACATCTTTCCATTTTCACCAAATTTTAATAAAAATCGTACCCAAAACAGACAGGTTTATTATTTTACCTTCTGTGGCCAATGCAGAGTTCATGTTAGAAAAAAATCCAGTAAAACAGTTTGTACTTTTTCTGTAGTCTTATTCATTCTTTAGTTTTTCTTTTTCTTTTTCCAAATCAGATGATCCCTTGGGATGCATATGAAAGGATTTAAATTTTAGATCATAAAATAAACCACTCATTCCCAATACGTAATACAATACCATGCATTATTCAGACACACTGACCATGGTGTGTGTGGCAGGGAATGTTTTATGACTTAAAATTCACAGTGCTGTCATTCGTGGCCAAAACTAGACCAATTTCTACTTTGTGGTGGATATACAGCTGAGGTGTTCAAGAAATAGAGCATTTTCTATTGTTCTATAATCTATTTATTTACTTATTTATTTATTTATGTATTTATTGGGATGGCGTCTCGCTCTGTTGCCCAGGCTGGAGTGCAGTGGTGCAATCTCGGCTCACTGCAGTCTCCGCCTCCTGAGTTCCAACAGTTCTCCGGCCTCAGCCTCCTGAGTTGCTAGGATTACAGGCATGGACCACCATGCCCGGCTAAGTTTTGTATTTTTTTACCAACCATGTTTGCCAAGTTGGTCTCAAACTCCTGACCTCAGGTGATTGGCCAGCCTCTGCTTCCCAAAGTGCTAGGATTACAGGTGTGAGCCACCACACCCAGCCTGTAACCCAATTTAACTTCTACTTGGAACCGCCAATTGACTAAGGTTGTGGAAATGTGGCATTCTTCCCTGTCCTGGGGTATTGTCTAAGCCCCAGGGCTTCTGTAATACCAGGAAGTCGGGGTTTGTCCTCCATGTTGCCTACCAGGTGTCCACACAGCCATCCGTCCACGTCTGCCTGGTCAGGTCCGGTGGACTGGTCCATGCTGTTGTGAATAGGGTCAGGGCTATTCTTCTGTGGCCTCCATGGCTGTGCACAGGTATAGGAAGTAACTGTCACCCCCTGTGACCACATCCCCCTAGACGCCTATGTGGTCATTTCCTCTCTGGGGTTTTGCAACTTTCCCACACAGGGGAACACAGGCCTCCTATGCTCTCAGATCCTTTGCTTGCAATGTGTTTTCTTCCACACTGTCTATGGGAAAGCACTGGTTCCCTTTATCCACACTCATCACTTTCCCTCTCTTCTCTTTTCTTGCCCCACCCAGTCTGCCAGCCCCTCAACCAAGGCCTCTTTTTCTTTAGTGTGGGATAAATGCAGGCAGGGGGTAGGGAAGGGCAAAGGTGGACCTTCTTCTACTACAGTGTTATTATTCTCTTCGCATTTCTTTAGGTCTTAGTTCTGGAAACTGCCCGGCTGGTCTTCTCCTTCACCTGTGTCTGGTCCCATCTGGTTCCAGCAATAAGCCCTTCCCGTGACATCATGTAAAGAATAATCCAGGCTGGGCGTAGTGGCTCACAGCTGTTATCCCAGCACTTTGGGAGGCTGAGGCAGGTGGATCACCTGAGGTCAGGAGTTGGAGACCAGCCTGGTCAACATGGTGAAATCCCATCTCTACTAAAAATACAAAAATGTTTGCTGGGTGTGGAGGCGCGACCTGTAGTTCCAGCTACTCAGGAGGCTGAGGCACAAGAATCACTTGAACCTGGGAGGCAGAGGTTGCAGTGAGCCGAGATCACGCCACTGCACTCCGGCCTTGGCGACAGAGTGAGACTCCATTTTCAAAAACAAACAAATAAAAAATAAAAAAAAAAACAGTAAATAATAATCTAGTAGAAATATGCTACGTGGTGTGCATTTAATTTTCCTGAGCGCTCTATGTCCTAAAGGTTGATCTTCTTTCTATCCCGTGTCATAGGGTTAGAAGGTGCAGCGTTTTGGCAAGCCTGAAGCAGAGGGCATAGATTCTGTTCTTTGTCTACCCGGAGAAGAGAAGCCCTAAGGAGGGCAGCTCAGATGGTCCAGGCGGGTGGCAGAGCCACCAGGTCCAGAAGGTGGCCTGGATCAAGCCTGTGGTCTCAGGAGATGGAGTAGTTCCAGGTGGGGTGTTTGAGGTCCCTGTGTCTCCCGGGCTCACACTGGTCCTCTCTCCCTGCTGGACAATTGGCCTTTGTGATTTCCCACCTCTGACTCCACTTTCCAGATACTTCTCTACCAACTCCCACTGACTGTAGACAGATAGATATAAAAGACTGTGAGTCCAAGACATAGTGTGTATGGCTCTTGATTTAGGACTGTAAAATGTGGGGGATAGGGGATAATTTAGAAACACTTAAAACAAAGAAAAAATTTATTATAATAAATACAGACTAAAGTGGGATATACATTCTATTAGGCTGAAAAAAATCAGGTCCTTTTTTTGCTGTTTAGTGTTATTACAGATGAAGTTTTTAGGAAAGAAGTGACAACGTGCAGTTTTGCTTAAGGCACAGACGTTAGAAAGTCAGTGTCCGACATAGCCTGAGCAGTTGGGATGTGGATGACTACGACACGCTCAGGTGCCGCCTGTGGTCGGAATGCCGGGGTGCGCTCTCAGTTGTGTTTGCACCACTCTGCCTGGAGCAGGCTCTGTCATTTTCACAGCAACGTTTCACATCTCTCTAGCGGTGCTGTCACTATGGTGAAGGAGGCAGTAAAGGCACTCAGATATCTGTTTCCCTCTTTCAACACCATTGATCATGCTTCATCATCTGAGAACTGATGTTTTCTAAGCCATCAATACACCTCAAATTTAGGAAAACACCAAGTATGTAATTTAAAGTTGCTAAGAGGCCGGGCAGGTGGATCACTTGAGGCCAGAAGTTCGAGACCAGCCTGACCGACATGGCCAGACCTCGTCTCTACGTAAAATACAAAAATTAACTGGTCGTCTTGGCACACGCCTATACTCCCAGCTACTTGGGAGGCTGAGACAGGAGAACTGCTTGAGCATGGGAGGCAGAGGTTGCAGTGAGCCGAGATTGTATCACTGCACTTCAGGCTGGGTGACAGAGCGAGACTGTTAAAAAAAAAAAAAGTTGCTAAGACTTCATAAGACTGGGACCACGGGGACTGGCTGGAAAGTGACTTTGTTTCTTGCCCTGAGTAGTGTTGTATCAAGAACCCCAATTTTGGCTGACAGCTTCGAAAGTATCATTTCAAAAGCAGAACACTTACAATGAAATGGTGTTGGGCCAGGCGTGGTGGCTCACGCCTGTAATCCCAGCACTTTGGGAGGCCAAGGGGGGTGGATCACTTGAGGCCAGGAGTTCCAGAGTAGCCTGGGCAACATGGTGAGACTCCCATCTCTACAAAAAAACTTTTAAAATTATTATTTTATTGTAGAAATGTGTAAAGTAATGGCTTTAAGCTTGTTTTATATAAGATTTGTACAAGTTCATTTTGCTTCACGTCTTTAGTGATTTTCTTTTTCTCTTTATGACATTTTAAAGGAAATCATTTAAACCAAGAAGGTATTTGATAATCTAGATCAGGACTAGGAAATTCGATGCACTGCAGAGAGGCACGTGCGGGGCAAACTGGATGTTGTACAATTTGGATCGAAGAGGACCGTGGTGTTCTGGAGGGCCCATATGTCAACTCGATGAGGAACCCTCTTTTCAGGTCCAGCTAGTTGTAGCCATATGGAAATGTGAGCCCCGGGTTGCCAGAACTGCTGTTTTAAGAGAATACAGAAATCCAGATTTTCATGTAAAATTGTTTGATTTTTTTTTTTAAAGTTACATGGGACTTACTAAAATAAACCTGTGTGCCGAATTTGGCCTGTGGGTTGCCAGGTTGTGACTTATTTTAGACTCTGGTTTATACTTCTTCTGTTATAAAAATGAAAGCATGAGACTCCATAGGTAAGTTTTGGCAGCTTATACCAAATAAATACAGACAGTAGAGAGATTATTTTTAATCCAGTGAGAAATTAAAACTCCTTCCAAATGGTGGCACTGTTGGCATCTTTCTTCAGAGAACAAGCATAGAGCACAAATTTGCGCTGAAAAAACTTTGCACGTGGAGAAAATGCCTTTTAGAAAAGGACATGAATGACAACAGCTGCGGAAGGAGCCTTGGAGAATTGGAATGCATTCCAGGCACTAAATGCAGAGGAAATGCCTCCAAGGGTATTGATGGGATATGATATTTTTTCTTTTCCTTTACTTTTCTTTTTTTTCTTTTCTGTTGCCCAGGTTGGAGTTCAGTGGCAAGCTCTGCCTCCTGAGTTCACGCCATTCTCCTGCCTCAGCCTCTCAAGTAGCTGGGACTACAGGTGCCCACCACCATGCTCTGCTCATTTTGTTTTAGTAGAGACGGGGTTTCGCTGTGTTAGCTAGGATGGTCTCAATCTCCTGACCTCATGATCTGCTCTCCTTGGCCTCCCAAAGTGCTGGGATTACAGTCGTGAGCAACCGCACCCGGCCAGGATATTTTTTCTTTATAATTTACACTTAATTTAAAACAAGCCTTGGCAAATTAGCAAATTAGCAAATGTTCTATTGATTTATTATTAGTCTTTTGTTTGTTTGTTTTTGAAACGAAATCTTGCTCTGTCGCCCAGGCTGGAGTGCAGTGGCACAATTTCTGCTCACTGCGACCCCTCTGCCTCCTG
>NW_012107463.1:406464-412412 GCF_000951045.1 Mandrillus leucophaeus | reverse complement strand
CACCACACCCGACTAATTTTTGTATTTTTGTAGAGATGGGGTTTCCCCAGGTTGGTCAGGCTGGTCTTGAACTCCTGACCTCAAGTGATCTGCTTGCCTTGTCCTCCCAAAGTGCTGGGATTACAGGTATGAGCCACAGTGCCTGGCCTATTTTAAAATTTTTTTTTTTAAAAAGAAGGAAAATACTAGGTGCAGCCCATATAGGGTGGGATGGAGGTTAAGCTCCACTTCCTGATGGGGAGCATCAACATGAATTCTTCTTCGAGGAAGATTTGCCTCTTCTATTTATTAATCTTTTCCATCATAAATAAATTATCTTCAATTATAAATAAAAAGCGTATTTATATCAGTATGGACGCAAGTGTGTTTATGTTATATTTTAGGTTATAGTCCAAATACTATCATTATTTTGTTGCTCAGATTATTCCAGCTTTGGCTGTTGGGGTTCTTTCGGGTTGGCCCTGGGCTCCCTGTGATCTGCCCACATGCCCCCATCTTTTTTGTTTTTTAAGCTCTTTTAAACTTTCTGGCATTGCAAGATGCTCCAGGCTTATCTTGTATTTGCCTTGCTTTACTTCTAGCATCAACCATTTCTCCAAGGAGCCCTGGTCCCTTACATTGGAGAACACGGTTTAGCAAACAAGACCTGGATATTGGCTGTGGTCATTGCTACTGAGGCCCACTCAGTGGGCAGAGCTGGGAAAAATATACACATATACCAACTCAAGCATGCACATAAATCTGTGATTATTTCTGTGTCTAGGTGTTTGTGTCTCTATTAAGCTAAATGTGAGCTCAGAATCATGTTAACCATCCTGTATACTGTGTTCCTCTAAAACAAGGACAGTGAGCTTCCTGTTATCCAACGTGGTCAAGGAAGGCAGTGTTCTGGTTCATCAACTCGTCTAGACAAATGAGTTACCAGATGTGACTTTTGTGTAGGATCACTCTGCCAATAATTAAACTATAACATTAAAATACTTTATTTTATTTATTTTTTTGAGACAGAGTCTCACTCTGTTGCCCAGGCTGGAGTGTGGTTGCTCGATCTTGGCTTACTGCAACCTCTGCCTCCTGGATTCAAGTGATTCTCCTGCCTCAGCCTCCTGAGTAGCTGGGATTACAGGCACCCACCACCACACCCGGTCAATTTTTGTATTTTTAGTAGAAATGGGGTTTCACCACGTTGGCCATGCTGGTCTCAAACTCCTGACCTCAGGTGATCTGCCAGCCTTGGCCTCCCAAAGTGCTGGGATTACAGGTGTGAACCACCACACCTGGCCTAAAATGATTTCTATGAAAATAGCAAAACTTTATATAGCTATGTGCCCAGAATTTATATTTATTCACTCATATAATCTTTGCAACCTTTCAAGTAGGTACTGTTATTATTCCAGTTTTACAGATGAGGAAACAGATACAGAGAGGTTAATGTGTCTGGTGTTATGCAGCAAGTGGCAGAGCAACTTGACGTCGGAGTCCACTCACTCCACCTCCTTAGCAAGCTTCATCTTTCTTTGAGGATTCAGGGGACACCTCAGAGTCATGATTCTGTGTATCTAAGTACTCCGTAGATGCATGACCAAGGTTATGGTTTATTGAACATCAAGTAACCAAGAGTTTGACTTTCTTTTTGGTTATATAGAGTTGTCATATTTTCTACAACTAGTACCTATTCATTTTATACTAAGAAAAAATGTAAACATTATACACACATTTAGAATAACAGGAGCTGTCTACTCCTCCCCACCTAGAGATTCTCCCTCTATTTCCAACACTGGAAGATCAGGGTTTAATTTTATTAAGGTAGGGCAGGGCACGGGAGGTTCACTCCTGTAACTCCAGCACTTTGGGAGGCTGAGGCAGGAGGATTGCATGAGCCCAGCAGTTCAAGACCAGCCTGAACAACATAGGGAGATCCTAGCTCTACAAAAAATGTAAACAATTAGTAAACAATTAGCTGGGTATGGTAGCAGGCGCCTGTGGTCCCAGTTACTTGGGATGCTGAGGCGGAAGGATTGCTGGAACCGGGAGGTCAAGACTGCACCGAGCTGTGATCGTACCACTGAACTCCTGGGCGACAGAGTGAGACCCTGTCTCAAAAAAAAAAAAAAAAAAAATTGTACTAAGGTAAAAAGTAAGTTTTTCTTACACTTGACAATGTTTTCTTCTTTGTGTGTGTGTGTATGTGTGTGTGTGTGCGTGTGTGTGTGTGAGAGAGAGAGAGAGGGAGGGAGAGAAAGAACCTTGTATATATCTCATTTCCCTTTGGCTGTCAGGAAGCTCCATGTAACAATTACACAGTTTTTTCTTTTTTTGGACAGAGTCTTGCTCTGTTGCCCAGACTGGAGTGCAGTGGCGAAATCTCAGCTCATGGCAACCTCCACTTCCCAGGTTCAAGCAATTCTCCTGCCTCAGCCTCCTGAGTAGCTGGGATTACAGGCACGCACCACCACACTCAGCTAATTTTTGTATGTTTAATAGACATGGGGTTTCACCATGTTGGCCAGGCTGGTCTCGAACTTCTGACCTCTTGATCCACCCACCTTGGCATCCCAAAGTGCTGAGATTACAAGTGTGAGCCACTGTGCCCAGCCAATTACACAGGTTTTTATGGCCTACTCTAAATTTTTTTGGTCTTATACTACTTAAAAAAATAATGACTCTATGAGTTTCAGAAGGTGATACAATGAACTAATGTGGATCACCCTCTTCCTGCTAATAATAAATTTAAAAATATATTTTTTTAGGCCAGGCATTGTGAGTCACATCTGTAATCCCAGCACTTTGGGAGGCTGAGGTAGGCAGATCACTTGAGGTCAGAAGTTCAAGACTAGCCTGGCTAATATGGTGAAACCCTGTCTCAACTAAAAATACAAAAATTAGCCAGGTGTGGTGGCAAAAATTAGCCAGGTGGCACCTGTAATCCCAGCTACTTGGGAGGCTGAGGCAGAGGTTGCAGTGAGCTGAGATTGGGCCACTGCACTCTAGCTTGGGAGACAAAGCAAGACTCTGTCTTAAAAAACAATTATATATATATTTAAAAGTTCAAATCCATGGCCAAGCCATAAAGAAAATAATTTCCCAGGTACCAGCCATGAAGGCAGCTCGCACCAGAGTGGTACCCATGAGAACTGGTGCTATGATGGCTTAGGAAGAGGAGACCCAGCCTCCAGCATGCAAATGATGGGGAGCTGTAACTGGCCCCTGCTAAAATCTGGGGCCTGGAATGGCGGGACCACTGTGTCGAGGGGACTGGAAAACATTGCCTTCCTCCCCAAGCATGGAAGTTAATTTTGCCATGGCTCTGGGTGAGAAAAGAAAAAAAGCTTCCTTGAGACTCTGAACCCCCAAACCTGTACCACACAAGGATGTGGAATCCAAATGGACTCTTCCTGCTTGCTGTGGCCATAAGGAGCCAATAAATGAACATGAAAATGAATCATAGTGTGGTGAAATACTGGGGTCCTCAGCAGAGGCAAACCTTGAGCTGCTCTGTGGGTCCATTTCCACATACCAGAGCTCACGGGACACATGCTTGTGCACACACACACATGCGCACACACACATGCAAGCACACACACACATGCAAGCACACACACGCACTCACACGCGGACACGTGCATGTACACGAGCACACGTGCATACCAACACACACACATGCACACATGCACACACATGGGCTCGTGTACACATATGCACACACATACACATGCACACATACATGCTTGTGTACACATATGCACACACATGCACACGCACACACGTACATACACACGCACATGTGAGAAAGATGCACTCATACGAGAAATGGACCCACCATCAGAGGGAATCAGCAGACACAGCATCAAAAGGACGAGTGCCCTTGAGAATTTGAGATAATTGAACACTGTGAAGAATGACCCCATGGAAAAAGAATAGTCAGGTTTGCTGCAACACAGGAATCTCCGATTGAGGAAGCACTCTGAATGCTGAGTAGAAGGCTTAACACTTGGTGCACCCCTGAGGTATTTGTTTTGTCAATTCAGATTTTAATAAGTGGAGTGTTCAAGTGGGGCCCACGGTACACAAATGGTGCCATCTGGGAGGCTCTGGGAATATCTTCCAGCAGCCTTGACAAAACAGGTCACTGCTCTCCACAGGCCTGGATGAGGACTCAGGCCGCTGAAGCTCCATCTACCCTGGAGAATTCCCCACAGGCCCTGTCCCCAAGGGCTTGGTGGCCCACTGCACGTGTTTTCCCCTTGGTCTGCACAGGACGCTGGATTGAAAGGTGGTGGGTTCACACGGGAGGAAGGAGTAAAGGAATTGAAAATGAGTACTCGGTGGAGTGACATATACGAGCTCACATGACAGCTTCCTGCAAGGAGCTGTGGCTGACAACAGGCGGATCATCCTAATGAGGAGGGAGACAGGCGCTCCCAGTCACCACCGCCACCAACAGGCTTCACGGACCGGTCCACCGGGTTAACAAAAGCAAACACAGAAACTGAGAAAAGGAAAGTCGAGGATGTGTGCCAGGGAACTCTTCTGCCAGAAACACTTTCCTCAAGAGGAGATGACTTTTGCAAGCAGAGAGGACGCCCCATCACGCAGGTCACACAGCATGTAGTGAAGGGCTGTGCAGCAATTAGCTGGTTGACTCAATCCCTGCAGACAGTGTGACCTGCCACTTGTTCTCCTGTTCATCCTACAACACATGGCTGCAAAGTCCCCTCCTGTGAAACCTCTCTGCCTGTTCCTACCCCAAACTCAGTTGTGCCTCTTCCTCAGTGTGTAATTGGTTTATATCCATATAGTATCTGTATGGACTAAAAGGCCACAGTGTCTAAATGCTCCGAAAGTGACCCTGAGCATCTTTGGCCCCTGGGGCCAGCAAATGCCTGGGCCTGAAGTAGGGGCTCAGGAAAGGGTGTGGAGATGAGCAAGGCCACACCCCACATGTTACTCAACCAGGGCCAGATGAGCAAGGATTAAGTCAATTGCACTAACCAAAGTTGATACACGCATCATCTTGATACCAATCAGGCAAATCACAATTCAGTGGAAAAGGGCTGAACAAGCTCTTCCTTCCCTTGCTCCCTCCCTCCCTTCCCTCCTTTTCTTTCTTTTCTCTCTTTCTCTCTCTCTTTCTCTTCCTCTCTCTCTTTCTTCTCTCTCTGTTGCCCGGAGTGCAGTGGTGCCATCTGGGCTCAAGGCAACCTCTGCCTCCCATGTTCAAGCAATTGTCCTGCCTCAGCCTCCCAAGTAGCTGGGATTACAGGTGTCTGCCTCCACCCCTGGCTAATTTTGGTATTTTTAGTAGAGACGGGGTTTCATCATGTTTGCCAGGCTGGTCTTGAACCCTTGACCTCAGGTGATCTACCCGCCTTGGCCTCCCAAAGTGCTGGGATTACAGGTGTGAGCCACTGCACCCAGCCAGCCTCTTTCTTTTTTAAGTTAAGGTCTTGCTCTGTCACTCAGGCTGGAGTGCCGTGGTACAATCACAGCTCGCTGCAGCCTGGAACTCTTGGGCTCAAGGGATCCTCCCGCCTCAGCCATGCCTGACTGTTTTCCAGTTTTTGTAGAGAGTCTCGCTATATTGCCCAGGGTGGTCTTGAACTCCTTGTCTCTAGCGATTCTCCTAGCTCAGCCTCCTAAAGTGCTGGGACTATAGGAATCAGCCATCATGCCCAACCCAGACAGGTTTCTTAACATGGCATAGATGAGTTAATTCACGGAAAGTTCTACTCTTTATTCAACTGTTTTGGCATCATTTATACTGCTGATATTTTATCTGCCTTTTCCAGATTTAAAAATAAATTCTGACCGGGCATAGTGTCTCATACCTGTAATCCCAGCACTTAGGGAGGCCAAGGTGGGTGGATTACCTGAGGTCAGGAGTTCGAGGCCAGCCTGGCCAACATGGTGAAACCCATCTCTACTAAAAACACAAAAATTACCCAGGC
>NW_012107463.1:405778-406414 GCF_000951045.1 Mandrillus leucophaeus | reverse complement strand
CAAGTGATCCTCCTGCCTCAGCCTCCTGAGTAGCTAGGGCCACGGCGGTGCACTGTCATGCCTAACTAATTTTTAAAATTTGTTTTTGATAGAGGTGGGGTCTCACCATGTTGCCCAGGCTAGTCTTGTACTCCTGGGCTCAAATGATCCTCCTACATCCGGCTCCCAAAGTGCTGGGATTACAGGTATGAGCCATCCACTGCACCCGGCCTGTGCCAGGCACTTTTATCCGAGTAACGGTGTGATGAGGAAGCCCTGTGAGGTAGATACTATTATTATTCTTGTTTTACAGATGAGGAAAACACAAGAAACAGAGAAGTTAAGTAGCTAGGCAAAGAGGAAGCGGAAGGGACTGAGGAATTTGAGAAAAGCATTCCTGGCAGAAGGCACAGCATGTACAAAGGCCCCGGGGCAGAAAGAAACACAGTGAGTTTGAGGAAAAGAAAGGCCAGTGTAGCTGACCCACAGAGAGAAAGCAAGCAAGGCTGTTACATCATGCAGGGGCTTGTGGGCCATGGTGATTTTGGTTATTATCATAAAAGCAAAGGGAAGCAATTGAAATTTTGTTTTTAATTTAACTTTTAATTTTAATTTTAATTTTTTTTAGACAGAGTCTCGCTCTGTCGCCAGGCTGGA
>NW_012107463.1:400379-402403 GCF_000951045.1 Mandrillus leucophaeus | reverse complement strand
TTTTTTTACAGAGTATTTAAACACTTACTTTTGCCACTAAGTTATTGCTCCTTGAGGCTTTCTGTGCATGATAGTTGAACACAATAGGGTTATAGTGTTTTATAGAGAGAAATACAGTCCTTATGAAATAAGCTACTATTTAGATAGACTCTTTGGCTTAGTAAAAGTGGTTCTTATCTAAAGCTCAGTTTCTGAATCGGGAAAGGCATTTGTTAGAAGCGTCATCTAGCACGTTTCAGTGCTGGAAACAGAAGCTGGGCAAGAAGTCCATAAAAAATCCATTTCTAAGCTCAATGAGTCTTCTTTTCATAAGCAGCAACTTGTCTCCTGAATTGGTTCAGACTCACAGTTCTGACTGTAGAGATAGTTCTGCTCTAGAAAGCTCTGACATGATTCCAGTCTATTAGTGCCTTGGAGTGCACAGAACTGTACCTTTAATGCAGCTCTTGGTCTAATCTTCCTGCCAGAAAGGAACCTGCAGAAACTCCAGCAACCAAAATTGCTGCTGTAAAGGTTGACTGGGAAAATGCCTTTTCCTATCAAGTCACATGTGCTGGGGTAAGAAACGTTTTCAATGTCTTTCTGCGCAGGGTGAGATGATAGGGGCTCAATTTCTGTCTCTAGAAGGTTATAGTGTGAGAAGAGCACAGGGCTGGAGGGGTCTGCAGTGTTTGTAGACATGGGATAAGTGCTCTCTTAGAATAGAGAGATTTCGTCAATAAATAAAGGACTTTATACATTGAGGTGCCAAAAACCTTGATTTGAAATAACATCAGGCATGATTTATGAGTCAGACACTGACTTGTTAGCCTGTTGTGTAAAGCCAGTGGTTAAATTGGGCCAAGGCCACCAACAGCCTCATGGGGCCATTTTGTTTGGATTTAGCGAAACAATGGCTTCCTATAAATGGTACTTAAATGTAGCTGATCTTCAGGGTTGCCCAGAAAACTTTTAAAACACAAATTCTCAGACCCGTTCCCGGATGTACTGAATGAGGAGTGGGAGGATGGGGTCCAGGAACCCTGAGTTTGGGATTCGGGTCACTGGATGGAACCTTGGAGAAAGAGTTTAGGCCAGGCAGATCTGGTTTTCAATCTTGCCTGTGTGATCTTGAGCAACTTTCTTGACTGTTCTGAGATTCAGAACCTTTCAGAAGAGTAACTTTGGAGTGAGTTGATGAGACAGCACATGCCAAGTGTCTCAAAGGGTTAGCACCAAGGATGCTTTGCTCCAGCAAATGAACTAACAAGGGAAGATAAAGCACTCAGTCATTAGGAAACAGAAGAAGTCATTATCATCTCGTGGATCTACAGGTCAGGGAGGAAGACTCTGTCAGCACACAGAGTTGCAGCAGTACCAAGAGTGAGGCTGCCTCACAGGAACTATAAACTTAACCAACGCAGCTACCGGCAAACCTTTTCACAGCAGGTAGGAATAAATATTCTGACATCTCCCCAGACATAGATATCATGATCTCTCTCTCCTGTGTTCCCCAGTCTCTCACAGTGCTTCCATTGGCCATCGGTAGTCTGGGCCACTGACGCCACCGCCCTTTGGGATTTCCGTGGACGTGATGCCCAAGTAAACCATAATCAGATTGCCACAGAGCAGGTCGAGCTGCTGGCTGAATCTCAGAGAGGAAGTGTTTGACATCCTGGTTCTAATAACCTACAATTGAACCTAATTAAATGTGCGTCTGCCCACTCAAAAGCCAACAGTAGACCATGCATGGTGGCTCACACCTGTAATCCCAGCACTTTGGGAGGCCGAGGTGGGCAGATCACTTGAGGTCAGGAGTTCAAGACCAGCCTGGCCAGCATGGCGAAACCCTGTCTCTATTAAAAATATAAAAGCTAGCTGGGTGAGGTGGTGCGCACCTATAATCCCAGCTACTCAGGAGGCTGAGGCAGGAGAATCGCCTGAACCCCGGAGGCAGAGGTTGCAGTGAGCATGTGCAGATCATGTCACTGCACTCCAACCTGGGCGACAGAGCAAGACTTCATCTCAAAAAAAAAAAAAAAAAA
>NW_012107463.1:393359-394979 GCF_000951045.1 Mandrillus leucophaeus | reverse complement strand
CAACACAAGATCCCTCAAACTATTTAATATTTGGTCAGCATAAAATCTTTAGAATTCCTTTGCCAATGCTATACTGGCAAAGTTTTTATCTGACCAAGACATTCTAAAGCATGAGTATACAGTGGTTCATTAACATTCCACTAACACTGATCAGTACATACTTACATCTAAGACATCCTGTGAATCCAGTGAATAAAAGCACGCCCATCATTACAGCAGTGAGGCACATCTGGAAGGTGAGGAATCCTTAATGTCCAAGGATCTTAATCCATGGACAATCATAAATCCAGAGGTTGGGCTGGGTGCTGTGGCTCACGCCTGTAATCCCAGCACTTTGGGAGGCCGAGGCAGGTGGATCACCTGAGGTCAGGAGTTTGAGACCAGCCTGACCAACATGATGAAACCCTGTCTCTATTAAAAATACAAAACTTAGCTGGGCATAGTGGTGCATGCCTGTAATCCCAGCTACTCATGAGGCTGAGGCAGGAGAATGGCTTGAACCTGGGAGGCAGAGGTTGCAGTGAGCCGAGATTGTGACATTGCACTCCAGCCTGGGCAACACGGATGAAACTCCGTCTCAAAAATAAATAAATAAATAAATAAATAAATAATAATTAAAGCAGAAAGTGGCTCCCAGCAGCCTGGCAGGTGAGGCGGGCACTTTGCCCCTTCAGGCCTCTAGGTTTGAACCATCAGACAGCAGGGCAGCTGGAGCCATCCATTCCCCGGCTTCTCCTATAAATGACCTCTGGTTCAGTGCAGCCCCCAGTCCTGTCCTGGCCTTGGTAGAAGCAGAGAGCAGACGGTCTAAAATCCATCAGGATCAGGCTGACCTCCACTGGCTCCCTCCACACACATGGCCCCCAGCTGGGGTAGAGGCAGAAGGTGTGGGAAAGAGATGTTCTAAAATATGTGTACAAACATTGAAATTGTTTTTCTATCCTTATCTCCAGTTTCTGTTTCATGGGTCTTTCTATGGAAATAAAACTAAGTTTACTGGTGTGATTAAAACAGTGAATTTCCCCCTCCAATGGAGACAAGTGCAATGGCTGGAGTTTCAGAGTCTAATTACCAGGAGTAGTTAGAGTAGCTTAGTAAGTGGGTGTCCAGATGACATAGGTGTTCTTGCATATTTCAATATCTATTTAAAGAAAGGGTGCCCAGCCTCCATTAACATCCAGAGATCCTCCTAGAAGCCACCCTCTTTCCCATCATTAAGGTCAATCTGAGTTTCTAAACAAAGAGCAGGATAAATGAATTGGACCTGCCAGGCCCAGGCAGCCCTGGGCTCCTCAGCCCAGCAAGGGCTCCCAGTGTTGTTCTTTCTCATTAAAATGAAGGTCAAAGGAATCATGTGTCCTCTGGCTTTGAGAGAAAGAAATCTTCCCAGGGACTCCTGAGACAGAGAAGGGAAATGTGAGCCCACCATAGGAGAACAGGACAGACTCAGGCTGTGAGTCAATCTTGCACCTTCTTTTTCTTCTTCTTCTTCTTTTTTTTTTTTTGAAACAAGGTCTTGCTCTGTCGCCCAGGCTGGAGTGCAGTGGCGTGATCTTGGCTCACTGCAGCCTTCACCTCCTGGGTTCAAGTGATCCTCCTGCCTCAGCCTCCTGAGTAGCT
>NW_012107463.1:389601-391439 GCF_000951045.1 Mandrillus leucophaeus | reverse complement strand
TGCAGTGGTGTGATCTCGGCTCACTGCAACCTCCACCTCCCGGGCTCAAGCAGTTCTCCTGCCTCAGCCTCCCGAGTAGCTGGGACTACAGGTGTGTGCCACCACGCCCAGCTAATTTTTGTAGTTTTAGTAGAGACGGGGTTTCACCATGTTGGCCAGGATGGTCTTGATCTCTTGACCTTGTGATCTGCCTGCCTCGGCCTCCTAAAGTGCTGGGATTACAGGCGTGAGCCACAGCGCCCAGCCCCATTTTTAATTTAACTTTTTATTTTACTTTTATTTATTTTTAATTTTCTTTTGAGACAGAGTCTCACTCCATCGCCCAGGCTGGAGTGCAGTCGTGCTATCTAGGCTCCCTGCAACCTCCACCTCCTAGGTTCAAGTGATTCTCCTGCCTCAGCCTCCCAAGTAGCTAGGATTACAGGCACGCGCCACCACGCCCAGCTAATTTTTTGTATTTTTAGTGGAGATAGGGTTTCACCATGTTGGCTAGGCTGGTCTCGAACTCCTAAACTCAAGTGATCCGCCCGCCTTGGCCTTCCAAAGTGCTAGGATTACAAGCATGAGCCACCGCACCCAGCCTAGTTTGAGTTTTTAAATGGAATTTAAAAAATACACACACAGGGAAACTCAGTGAAAGGAATGAAACACACACTTCAGAAGGATGAGGGAGCATCATTCACCAGCCAAAGGCTGTTCCTGGAGAGTTCTAACTTCCTGACACCTCCAGTCTGCCTTGCCTAGGAAGAATGGCTTTTCCTGGCTTCCTTGTACAGATCCTGGTGGTTGGGCGTGTGCCAATGCCATGGACAAGGTCAGTCCTGTGGCATGTGGGCCAGGCACCAGCAGCATCTGCTATAGAGGCTGAGGATGAGGGAGGTGTCTCAAAGCAGACACAGGTAGGTGTCTGTAGGTTTCTGGGTTTTGCACTGGAAGGTTGGGGAATCCTTCCTTGCGACAGGGAGCACTGGAGGGGTAATCGGGAGGGGCAGGTGGCAGAAATGCCTGAGTTTAGTTTGAACATGTTGAGCTGGGCTTGTCCACATGGAGATATCAAGATGGCAGATGGAGTTTTGGGTCTCAGGCTCAGGGAAAAGGTCAGGAGTTCGAGACCAGCCTGGCCAACATAGCAAAACCCTGTCTCTACTAAAAATACAAAAATTAGCAGGGCGTGGTGTCGTGCGCCTGTAGTCCCAGCTACTTGGGAGGCTAAGGCAGGAGAATCACTTGAACCAGGGAGTCAGAGGTTTCAGTGAGCCAAGATCACACCACTGTACTCCAGCCTGGGCAACAGTGTGAGACTCCATCTAAAAAAGAGAAAAAGAAAAAAAGAAACGCTCTGACTCCCCACCTTTAGGGTGGCTTAGATCTCAAAGACTTTATTCACAGTTTCCTTATCTTCCTTATATTGACTCACAGAGGACCACTGACTACACTTGCTCAACACAAGATCCCTCAAACTATTTAATATTTGGTCAGCATAAAATCTTTAGAATTCCTTTGCCAATGCTATACTGGCAAAGTTTTTATCTGACCAAGACATTCTAAAGCATGAGTATACAGTGGTTCATTAACATTCCACTAACACTGATCAGTACATACTTACATCTAAGACATCCTGTGAATCCAGTGAATAAAAGCACGCCCATCATTACAGCAGTGAGGCACATCTGGAAGGTGAGGAATCCTTAATGTCCAAGGATCTTAATCCATGGACAATCATAAATCCAGAGGTCGGGCTGGGTGCTGTGGCTCACGCCTGTAATCCCAGCACTTTGGGAGGCCGAGGCAGGTGGATCACCTGAGGTCAGGAGTTTGAGACCAGCCTGACCAACAAG
>NW_012107463.1:371332-388501 GCF_000951045.1 Mandrillus leucophaeus | reverse complement strand
GCAGTGGCGTGATCTTGGCTCACTGCAGCCTTCACCTCCTGGGTTCAAGTGATCCTCCTGCCTCAGCCTCCTGAGTAGCTGGGACTGTAGGTACTCACTACCAGGCCCAGGTAATTTTTTTGTATTTTTTGTAGAGATGGGGTTTTGGCATGTTGTCCGGGCTGGTCTCGGACTCCTGAGCTCCAGCTATCTGGTCACCTCAGCCTCCCAAATTGCTGGGATTTCGGGCATGAGCTAACATGCCTGGCCTCTTGCACTTCATGGCCTTACTTCAGGTCTTATTGGGCAGAATCTTTCTACTTTCTTTTCTTTCTCTCTCTCTTGTTCTTTATTTTCTTCTTCTTCCTTTCTTTTTTGAAACAGTCTCTTGCTTTGCTGCCCAGGCTGCAGTACAGTGGTGTGATCATGGCTCACCGTAGCCTCCAATACCTGGGCTCAAGCAATCCTCCTCTCTCAGCCTCCCGAGTAGCCGGGACTACAGCCACATGCCACCAGGCCCGGCTTTTTAAAAGTTTTGTAGAGATGGGGTCTTGCTATGTTGCCCAGGCTGGTCTTGAATTCCTGGCCTCAAGGAATCCTCCCACCTCAGCCTCCCAAAATGTTGAGATTACAGACATGAGCCACGGCACACAGTCTTTCTACTTTCTTCTGTGCTTATAAAGAATGTATACATATCAATTATCTCCTAAGCTTTGGTGTGGGCAGGTTGAAGTAATCTGAAAAAAAAAAATGGATTGTGTATCTGTATTACTGTAAAGCATTTAGATGGAAAGAATGCAGATGAATATGTTCTCTTTGCCATTGTGGAAAATTACATACCTGGCTTGGTAAAAGAGTTTTGCTTTTTCCTTTTTCTTTTATTACAGGCATGAGCCACTGCACCCAGCCTTTTAAAAAACTTTTTGGCTGAGTGGTTTTATAGACTCATGCCTATAATCCCTGCACTTTAGGAGGCTGACGCAGTTAGATCCTATGAGCCCAGGAGTTCGAGACCAGCCTGTGCAACATAGTGAAACCCCGTCTCTATGAAAATATACAAAAATTAGCTGAGCATGATGGCATGCACCTGTGGTTCCAGCTACTCAGGAGGCTGAAGTGGGAGGAGCTCCTGAACCCGGGAGGTCGAAGCTGCAGTGAGCTGAGATCACACCACTGCACTCCAGCTTGGGCAACAGAGCAAGACTCTATCTCGAAAACAAAAACAAAACCAACTTTCAAATCCAGCTCTTTTGGCATGGCAAGGCATAGACTGAGAGATTCTTATTTATTATAATTTCATGGCTGTTTTGCTCAGGAGTCATTTTCAATTTGAACATCAGATTTGGCATGAACACCAGCCAAAAGCAGCCAATACTATCTATGCGGTTTGGGTGTACTGGCTGATGGCAACCCCGGGCCTTTCAGCGGGAATTTCCTTTTGTGCTAATGCCTTGCTGTCAACAGGAGGTGAAACGATGCTGGTGAAGAAGCCAAGTGTCAGGTGTGCCTGGCATGTCCTGAGAATCTGATTCCTGGGGCTTACGCCTCCCTGGCTGCCGGGGCCCGGGGCAGGCCTGTTGCTGTTCTCTCGGTCCTGGCGCAGGAGAACACAGATGCCGAGAACTTGGAATCTGAAGATGGATCATTCATGATATTAAAAAATGACACTCCAAATCGGTTTCAAGTACCAGGATATTTCGTGATGGTGCTGGCGCTGATTGTCTCACCTGGCTTCATGCTTCAAATGTTTTTCGGTCAAATTAAGAGGCCTAGTAGCCATCAAACTCTTGTCCAGTGCAATGACCAGAAATCATTATAAATGATTTCGAATACTGCTAGGGACATAGATGCACAGCAGTGGTCACAGGGAAGTGAGACCAAGAGATTGTTTCACCGAGGAAATGCCATTTTCACATCACTTTCAGAGCCCGTGCCTTTGCTCAAGGAAGGGAAAGAAATCCCCCAAGATGTCCTGTAATTGTTACAGATGCCACCAAATGTGGGAAAGAACTAGAATGCTGGAATTCCAGGAGAAAAATTAGTGGAGCTATCTATTGCAGTAAGTGCTGTTTGAGCAATAATAATAAAGGTTAAGGGCTCACATTTATGCAGCATTTACTATGAGCCAGCCATTGTTTCAGATACATCTATTAACCACCTTATAAGGTATGCTTAGTTATTATTCCCACTTTAGTGATGAGGAAACTGAAGCATGGAGAGGTTGCAGAACCTGCCTGAAGTTATGTGGCTGGAAAGCAGCACAAGCAGGCTCCACCTGGGTCACAGCTTTTTCTCTCGAATCAATTCATTTCACACCAAGTATTGATGCCCTCTAGGTGTCTTGGGGGAAAGTGTCCCAATTTCTGTGCTTAAGGGTGGGGTTGGGGTGATTAATTTGGAGGAAATCTTCCAAGTGCTGGGTGTGTTCTGCAGACACAATTGCGAAGATGCTAGAGAGAGCGCCCCCTGTGGTTGGAAAGGCTGGAGAAAGCAACATTTTAGCAGAAGCTTGAGGAACAGGCAAAGTATTCCTTGTTTTCACCACCCCTAGATGAGGTGGCTGTTAAGTTCCATGTAAAAACGTGAAGTTTGCATTACTGTTCTCTTCTCCCTGGCCTAAACTGGATTTAGACTCAGCCCTCCTGCCTTGCCCCAGCCTCTCTGAGGACCTCTACCCATTCCCTCATTCCCCTAGCCCCATTGTGTTCAGATGGGTTTTTCATGGCCGTGACTCCACCCAGCTAGAGTTGTCAAATTTAGCAAATAAAAATAGAGGTCCAGGAGCGGTGGCTCATCCCTGTAATCCCAGCACCGTGGGAGGCCGAGGTGGGAGGATCACTTGAGCCCAGGAGTTTGAAGCCAGCCTGGGCAACATAACAAGACCTTGTTTCTACAAGAAATAAAAATAGCCAGTTTCGTGGTGGTGTATGCCTGTAGTCCCAGCTACTCAGGAGGCTGAGGTGGGAGGATCGTTTGAGCTCAGGAGTTTGAGTCTGCAGAGAGCCAAGATCGTGCCACTGCACCACAGCCTGGTGACAGAGTGAGACCCTGTATGAAAAAAAAAAAAAAGGAGGCTGTCAGTTAAATTCAAATTTCAGATAAACAATGGAAAAATTTTAGTGTAAGTATGTACCATGCAGTATTTGGGACACACTTCATTACTATTTAGAAATACATACATATGTAAAATTAAATTTCTGTGGAGATGAGGTCTCACCATGTTGCCCGGGCTGGTCCTGAGACTCCTGGGATCAAGCAATCCTCCCGCCTTGGCCTCCAAAGTACTGGGACCCCAGGCGTGCACCGCCGCGCCCGGCCGGGGCATACTTACACTAAAAAAAAAGTACTTGCTGTCTATCTGAAATTCAGATTTGGGTGGGTCGCCCTGTATTTCTCGAGGCAACCTCTCAGCGGCCCTCGGTGGGGGGACTCCCTCCGCATGCCAGGCCCTCAGTGGCGCCTTCGCTGGTTTATCTGTGGTTCCCTTGCACCTTCTTCAGAAGTGGCCGAGAGCCCACCGCGAAGACTGCCCGGTGCCAGACTCTTCTCTGGGGATGAGACTCCGGGGATGCGCCTCTGGAGGGATCTCCCCTAGAAGAATCTGAGTCCGGTGGGGAGAGGAACACGTCCCGCAGCTGCCCCGTTCCACGGTGGGAGGTGCCACGCGGCCGGGGACACAGGCAGGCGGGAGGCTCCGGAGGTGGCGGCCGGGAGGACCCCGCGGGAGGGCTCGGGGGAAGCCGGGAGGACAGCGCCGGTGGGCCTGCGCCCAGGCGAGCTGCGTCCCTCCGAGGCGAAGACAGGAAGCTACCCTGCGGCGCGCGGTCCCCAGGCAGGGCATTCGGGGGCGGTGTCAACATAGCCCAGCCTCGGCCCCGGCTCAGGCCGCCAGAGGGCGCGCGGGTTTGGGAAATGGCTTCCCCGCCGGAGGAGGAGGGCCGAGCTCCCCGCGGGGAGGGAGGAGGAGGGAAAGCCGCGGACAAGTCCGGGCTTTGGTGCTGAGGGTCTTCACCAAAGCCCCACGCGAGCACAGGCCGCCTGTTTCTGGTGAGAGGGGTCTCGATCGTGGCACCCACCGCGAGGCGCGACGCCCAGCGGCGTCCAGGAAGCAAGGGAGGGTGGGCGGGGAGCGGGGACACGGCCCTTGCCACCCGGCTCCTCTCAGGAGACCCGTGACAAATCGCTGGTCAGAGAGAGAGTGCACGGCCCCAAGGAAGGCAGGCACTCAGAGCCCTGTCCTTCCAGACATTCAGAGTATTGACTGATGGTTGGTCTAGAGGGGACAGGACGGCAGAGAGACAGAGAAAGCTGGCGAAGGACGTGCAGGATTTCAGATGTACTGTGTGACTCGGAGAGATTGCATAACTTCTTCCAGGCCTCAGTTTCGACGTCTGTCAAATGGGAGTACATTTTCCTTCAGCGGGAGGATCGTTTGAGTCCAGGAGTTTGAGGCTGCTGTGAGCCCAGATTGTGCCACTGCAGGACAGCTTGACGACAGAGTGAGACTGTCCCCCCTGCCAAAAAAGAGGATGTCAAAGTTAAATTCAAATTTCAAAGAGACAATGAATTTATTTTATTTTATTTTAATTTATTTTTGAAACGGAGTCTTGTTCTGCCCCCCAGGCTGGAGTGCAGTGGCTCAATCTTGGTTGACTGCAAACTCGGCCTCCCGGGTTCAAGTCCTGCCTCAGCCTCCTGAGTAGCTGGGATTACAGGCGTGCACCACCACATCCAGTTAATTTTTGTATTTTTAGTAGAGACAGGGTTTCGCCTGTTGGCCAGGCTGGTCTTAAACTCCTGAACTCAAGTGATCCATCCGCCTCAGCCTCCCAAAGTGCAGGGATTACAGGCATGAGCCACTGCGCCCGGCCAAAAAACTTTTTGGTATAAGTATGTACCATGAAGTATTTGGGACATTCTTCATTACTATTTAAAAATATATACATATATAAAATTAAATTTATATAGCGACGAGGTCTCACTGTGTTGCGCAGGATGGTCCTGAACTCCTGGGCTAAAGCTATCCTCCCGCTTCAGCCTCCAAAGTGCTGGAACTACAGGCGAGTGTACCTCAGTGGTCAAATGAGAAAATCCACTCATCAGGTGACTGTGTTGGTAAATCGTGAGGTGTGCAAAATGAGGAGCTGTTGCCCTCTTTTTCCTTCCCTTTCACCACTCTCTTTCCTCCCCTTAAAAAACATGGGAGGTGGCTCACTCCTGTAATCCCAGCACTTTGGGAGGCCAAGGTGGAGGGATTGCTTGGGCTCAGGAGTTTGAGAACAGCCTGGGCAACATAGTGAGAGCCCCCTTCTCTACTAAAAATCAAAACAATTAGCTGGGTGTGGTGGTGCCTGCTCATGGTCCCAACTACTCTTGAGGCTGAGGTAGGAGGATCGCTTGTCGCAGATCCAGAAGGCAGAGGTTGCACTAAGCTGAGATGGCTCCACTGCACTCCAGCCTGGGCAACAGAGTGAGACCCTGCTTCAAACAAAACAAAACAAAAAACCAGGGGAGAGAATATGTGTTGAATAAAAGAAAGGAACGAAGGGAGGAGGGTGGGAGGAGAAAAGACAAGAGGAACACAGTCAGGGTGGGCTCTGCCTTTCCTCCTTCTCCTCTTCCCTTGTTAAACAGTCCAGAGACACCGGGCCTTTAATTTTCTTATTTTTCAGATGAGAAGATTCATTCATTATTCGGCAAGTATTACCGAACCCACAGTGTCTGCCCTCCCAAGAGAACAGAATCTAGCAGGGCCATAGTCCTGTCCACATAACATTCCCTCATGTGTCTACACTGCTTCAGATTTTGCAAAGCATTTTTACAGCCACTTTCTAATTTGTCCTCCAGGCAACCTTGGCCAGGTGCAGAGACGGGATTAATTTAATTGTCTTCCATTTACAGACAGGAAGCAAGGTTCAGAGACACCAAGCGCTGCCCAAGGTGCTTAGTAGTGTGGGGGTCAATACGGCTTCTTTCCCAACAAATGCTTCAAATGTAGAGTTGAAAACATAGCAGGAGGAAGTGACCTTGTTGTTGAATAAAAGAGCGAACGGTGAAAACTGGAAATAAGCTCCGTGTCCTTCAGCAGGGTGAAAAAGCGGTGGCCCGCGGAAGGCTATGCAGTTGTCCTTGTGGCTGGCTCATTTTGGAGGTAACAGTCACAGTTGCCATCATTTAGGGTCCTCTCTGAGCCGGGTGCTCTGCCAAGCCTCCCATACAGATGATTACTTAACCTTCACATTAGCACCCGAGGTAGGTACTCAGGCAGGAGGGTGACCTCCTCAAGGTCACGTGGCTGTGGAGCGTGGAGGTGGGCTCTGGGCCCGGTCTCTCTGCCGCCAGAGCCTGCCCAGCACTGCAGGTGTTTGCAAATGTGGAAAGGCCAAAACGTCTTAGGCTGACTTGGTTCTCCTCTCTGAGCAAACCTTCGTATTGATGAGGCTGCTCTCTGTGCACTGGCTTGGGACAGGCCCTTGAGGGCTTGTTGAATGAGTGAGAAAAAGAAGTACCTGTGTGTGATTAAAGAAAACACAATTTCATATGGGCTCATATTTTTGTCTATGTCCAAGAATAACTCTAAGAGGATGCAAACCTATTTTCAGTGGTCACTTCTGTGGAGAGTGGAACTGAAGTCGAGGTGGGTTGAGGGAGAATTTCTGATACAATTCTATGAACTTCGTTATTGTCTGAATTTCTTGTAACAAGTATGGTGCTTTAAAAATCTTGGAGGCCGGATGCAGTGGCTCATGTCTGTAATCCTAGCACTTTGAGAGGCTGAGGCAGAGGGATCACTTGAGCCCAGAAGTTTGAGACCAGCCTGGGCAACACAGTTAGACCCCAGTCTCTACAAAAAATTAAAAAAAAATTAGGCCGGCATGGTGGTGTGCACCTATAGTCCTAGCTGTTCAAGGGGCTGAGGTGGGAGGTTGGCTTGAGCCCGATAGTTCAAGGCTGCAGTGAGCTATGATCGCACCACTGCATTTCAGCCTGGGTGACAGAGCAAGACCCTGTCTCTAAAAATAAAGTAAAATAAAATAAGATAAAACAAGAAAAACCTTGGAAGTGCATTATTTGTAATAGCGAAAATTTATAAACCACCTAAATGTTTACCACCAAACCTGTGAATCCTTCCCAGCCCCTCTAGCCTAAGGCTGCCCTCCCAGCTCAACCTGGGGTGGGATTGAGGATTAAGGCACATCCAAGAATGGGAGTTGGGTTAGGTTTGAGTCCAAGGAAAGGGGGCTGGGCGTGGGGGCTCACGCCTGCAATCCCAGCACTTTGGGAGGCTAAGGCAGGCAGATCACTTGAGGCCAAGAGTTCGAGACCAGCTTGGCCAACATGGAAAAACCCCATCTCTACTAAAAATACAAAAATTAAGTCTGGTGTGGTGCACACCTGTAGTCCCAGCTACTCGGGAGGATGAGACATGAGAATTGCTTGAACTCGGAAGGGGGAGGTTGCAGTGAGCTGAGACTGCACCACTGCACTCTAGCCTGGGTGACAGAGCAAGACTCCGTCTCAGAAAAAAAAAAAAGTGACTGTGCGGCTGTGGCAGGACCACTCCCTCCCCCAGCGGTTGCCGGACTGAAGATGGAGGTCTGTGTGAGTGTGTGGTCACACTCATACAGACGTATAACCCTCCACCCCGCCCACACAATCTAGTCAGGCCTCTGCTCCACAATCCACGGAGACCCCGCCATGTGCACGGAGGTCTCACCTCCTCCTAGAAGCCTGCTCAAGGCTGAGGGGAGCAGATGTGGTCCTGCCTCCGTCGCCATCCCGAGGACCCTCACAGCTAAGCCTTCTTCCTGACTCGCTCCTACCCCTGACCCTGCTGGCAGGGATGGGCTGGGAGAGGGGACACAGGCTGGTTTGGTGTCCTGGAAGATCATCGCTCCATGCAGCTAGCAGTGGTCCCAGGTTCTCTCTCATTTTCTTTCTCAAGGAGAAGAAAGTCTTCCCCCGCCTTGTGGCCTCCACAGGCCTCCTCTTCTCCGGAGTAGCTCAGGAAGCGTGAGCTCCGTCTACGTGGGATCCCAGTTTTGTGGTGAGCATGTTGATATGTGTGGATATGTGACATATGTGGCTATGTCGACAGAGAAAACTTTGGGGAGATGCTGACCAAAATGTTCACTGTGGTTATTTCTGGGTGGGGGGATTGTGGGTGATCCTCGCTTTCTTCTTTTCTCACATGCGTGGTGTGCATGTGTTTAGTTTGTTTTCTAAAGTTTGCATACAGCCCCAGAGATAAAATCATCGAGAGGGGAAGAGAGAGAGAGATCTGCAAAAAGCCAGCAGGAAAGGCGAAGCGGTGAAGAGAGAGTCAAGTGAGAAAGAGGAGGTCTAGGAGAGGCAGACGATACCTAATGGGGAGGCAGAGGGCAGAGGGAACAATGGCTGTTTCCCGGAGGCCTGGGTGTGGCCCTGGATGGGAGCAGCTGGTGCCCTCAGAACCCAGTCTTTTTGTTTTTTTTGAGACAGAGTCTCTCTCTGTTACCCAGGCTAGAGTGCAGTGGCACAATCTCTGCTCACTGCAACCTCCACCTCCTGGGTTCAAGCAATTCTTCTGCCTCAGCCTTCCAAGCAGCTGGGATTACAGGGATGTGCCACCACACCCAGCTAATTTTTGTAGTTTTAGTAGAGACGGGGTTTCACCATGTTGGCCAAACTGGTCTTGAACTCCTGACCTCAGGTGATCCGCCCTTGGCCTCCTAAAGTGCTGGGATTACAGGCATGAGCCACCGCGCCCTGCCAAAGCCCATAGTCTTTCCAGGGCCAACAGGCCTGGTGGCGATTGGCCCCACAGCTGCTTATGGGCTGCCTCCAGATGGCACGACAGTCTCTCTTCCCAGCCCTCCCTCCAGCCCTCTGGCTCTATAGGCAGCTGCGGCATCTCTGCTGGTGATGGAGGCAGCAGATGTTGGATGTGGCCACAGCCCAAAGTCCAGGCTGGGGCAGCTGTTAGGAGACAATCCTCCATGGGCCTCACATGTCTGCCCATCTCGTGAGCAGAGGCTGCCTTGGTTCCGGGTGATCTTTCTAGGATGTTTGTACAACAAACACCTTAGAGGCGAGTGTTAGCATTTCCTCCTGGAGCAAAAAGCAGATGTGCCCACTGCCCGTTATAAAATATTCTGCTCCCCGGCTGGGCACGGCGTCTCAGGCCTGTAGTCCCAGCACTTTGGGAGGCCAAGGCAGATAGATTGCTTGAGCCCAGGAGTTGAGACCAGCCTGGGCAACATGACGAAACCCTGTCTCTACTAAAAATACTAAAATTAGCTGGGCATGGTGGTACATGCCTGTAATCGCAGCTACTCAGGAGGCTGAAGCATGAGAATCACTTGAACCTGGGAGGCAGAGGTTGCAGTGAGCCGAGATGATGCCACTGCACTTCAGCCTGGGCGACAGAGTGAGACACCATCTCAAAAATAAATAAATAAACAAACACATAAATACATAAATAAAAATAAAATAAAATATTCCACACAGCCCCTAAGGAGGCCTAAGCTCAGGACTCCTTTTCAGGAGGTTTATACTGCATACAACTTTATGTGGTATATTAGACTCTTCTCAGAAGCAGAGAGGCAGTGTAGCCTGGTGGTTAAGAGTGCAGACTCTGAGAGGGAGCCTGTGTAAGCTCAAATCTCAGCTCTACCACTGCTGGGCACGTGGCCTGGAACAAGTCACTTAACATCGCTTCCCTGCAGAAGGTGATCTGAGAGTAGACACTCAAAAGAAAGGGTAAAGCCAGGCGCAGTGGCTCACGCCTATAATCCCAGCGCTTTGGGAGGCTGAGGCCAGGAAGATTGACGCCAGGAGTTCAAGACTAGTCTGGGCAACATAGTGAAACCTGTCTCTACAAAAAATTACAAAAATTAGCCAGGCATGCTGATGTGCACTTATAGTCTCAGCTACTCGGGAGACTGAGATGGGAGGATCAGTTGATCCCAGGAGGTTGAGGCTGCAGTGAGTCATGGTTGCACCACTGCATTTCAGGCTGGGCAACAGAACAAGACCTTGTCTCAAAAATAAATAAATAAAACATAAAAGAAAGAAAGAAAAGATGGGATGAAAACCGTTTGGCACTTGTTCTGTTAAAGAGTAACACAGCCAGGCTCAGTGGCTCGCATCTGTAATCCCAGCACTATGGGAGCCCAACACAGAAGGATTGCTTTAGCTCAGGAGTTTGAGACCAGCCTGGACAACATGGTGAGACCTCATCTCTACAAAAACATAAAAATAAAAATAAAAAATTAGCCAAACATGTTAGCACACACCTGTGGCTCCAGCTACTCAGGAGGCTAAGAGGAGAGGATCACTGACGCCCATGATTTCAAGGCTGCGGTGAGCCTGCGTGACAGAGGAACATTCTGCCTAAAAAAAGGAACACATGACTACCCTATGAACCAAAAATTGTACTCCTAGGCAGATACCCAACAGAAACACAGCCTTATGTGTGCCAAAAAACATGGACTAGAATGTCCAAGGCAGTGTAGTCATGACAGCCAGACTGGAAACTACCCAAATGCTCATCAACAGTAGATGAAAAACAATTATTTCCACAGGAAAGACTATGATGAAACAATGAGAATGATTATCTAAACTACATACAACCATGTGACTGAATCCTGCAGACGTCATGTGGGGTGGTGGGAGAAGCTGAGCGCAAAGCATCTATGGTAGGACTCCATTCAGAGATACAGAAGTGAGCACGCATGTCGGCCATTAGAGGTCAGCTTTGGAGACAGTGACTGGAAGGGAAGTTTCTGGGAGCTGGGTGTGGTCTGTGTCTTGAACCAGGTGTGAATGTTAATGATGTACTTTTCTGTATGTAAATTATTTTCCAACAAAAATTTAAAAAGTGGAAGGCGATGGTTTGAATGGATTTAACTCAAGATAACGGGAGTGGGTTCTTTGGAACCTGAAAGGATTGTTTCAGAAAATTCCACAGGCTCCTGTTCTCTTACAAGCCAACAGTGCTGGAGCAGAGGCATTTAGATGCCTTCCAGGAAGTGCTGTCCATAATGGGACTAAGAGGAACGGGTTTAATAACCTTCCTGTGCTGGCCGTACTTTGTGGTTTTCAAAGCACTTCCCCACATATCTGATCTGCATTTACTGAGTGTGGAAAAATTGTTATTTTAGTGGTTCCCACTTCTAAAGAAGGGCGCCAATTTAGGAAGTAAATTTCCCTCTCCTCTCCTCTCCTTCTCTTCTTTCTCTCTCTCTCTCAGTCTCTCTCTCTCCCCCCCAACCTCTTTTATCTCTCTCTCTGTCTCTCTCCCCACCTCTTTCTCTCTCTCTCTCTCTTTTTTTTTTTTTTACCTCAGGGCTTCACTCTGACACCCACTCTGTCTGCTGGAGTGCAGTGGCATGATCACAGCTCACTGCAGCCTCGACCTCCCCAGGTTCTGGTGATCCTCCTACCTCAGCCTCCCTAGTAGCGGTGACTGCAGGTGCATGCCACCATGCCCAGCCAAATTTTGCATTTTTTGTAGAGAAGGTGTTTCACCATGTTGCTCAGGCTGGTCTTGAGCGCCTAGGCTTAAATGATTCACCTGTCTTGGCATCCCAAAGTGCTGGGATTACAGGCATGAACCACTATGGTGGGCCTGGATCGTCCAGTTGCTCAACAGAAATGAAAAAAAAAAAATTGAGTGAGGCTGGGTGTAATCTCCAAGGATTCACAGAAATCTTGGGGCACAGGGATGTCGGATTTACATTAACAAGGGATCTGAGGTCCCCGCCAGTTTCATTTAAATTTCAAGAACAGGCTGGGAGTGGTGTCTCACGCATGTAATCCCAGCACTTTGGGAGGCCAAGGCGGGCGGATCGCGGATCACTTGAGGTCAGGTGTTCGAGACCAGCCTGGCCAGCATGGTGAAACCCTGTCTCTAATAAAAATACAAAAATTAGCGGGGTATGGTGGCACATGCCTGTGATCTCAGCTAGTCGGAAGGCTGAGGCATGAGTCTCACTTGAACCTGGCAGGCAGAGGTTGCAGTGAGCCGAGAGTGTGCCACTGCACTCCAGCCTGGGTGACAGAGCGAGACTCTGTCTCAAAAAAATTTTTTTTTTCCCCAAACAACAGCATGACTGCAGCAGGCTCTCACCTGGGTATGGGGAGATGGGGAGAAAGGCTTTATGATCCCGATTACACAGGATAAATCAACCCCAGAGAGGTTAAGAAACGTGTCCAAGGTTACACAGTGAGTGTGGCCCTGCGGGATTTGAACCACTGGGCATAGAACACCTGGAGAGGATTTGGGCCCTGAAAGTCCTGCTCCTGCTGTCAGGTTTCCAGGCTGGCCTGACTCCTGCCCTCCTCCAGGCTGGGAAAGTCCATGCAGCCCATTTTTTCATCCGTGAGCTGCCTTGAGCCTTCTGATGAATCACCTTCTCTGGCCTTGATAAGTCGGGGGAGGTTTCTGAGCTTGTCCTTGAAGCACCCATCTCACAGATGTGACGGGGCCTGCCCTGTGCCCAGCCTCAGCCTGGTCCTGGGCATGCGGACTCAGCCCCTCTCCTAGAGGAGCTCGCAGTCAGGAGTGGAAGCAGGGGGCAGCTGTCTTCAGAAGGGGATGTGCACAGGCTGCCAGCTGCATGGTGCCTGATCCTGGGCTTGGCCAGTGACCACCGCCCTCAAGGAGCTGGGGCTGGAGTAGTGGAGGATGGGGGAGGAAGAAAATGTCCCTAATTTGCAATGACGGGCCTCTAATCTATAAATAGCTATCGGAAATAGAGCAGAGAGAGAGAAAGAGAAGTCATTTGCAGGCTTACATTCAATTCAACAGCAGCGTTTTTCTTCCTTCTGAGACAAGCTATTTGAGTCTATTCAAACTGAAAAAAACAAAAACCACTTTGAATGACCAAATAATCTATTCAGCCATCTTGATGCCTCTCCCAGCTGGGAATTCACATTTTAGGCAGCCTTTGTCCCAGGGGTGGGTGAAGGCAGGTGGGTTTTGAGTGTCGAGGTGGAACAGCGAATACCCAGGCCCCTTTCCACCCCTCCCTCCAAGAAGTGTACCTGCAAACTCCTCAGCACCAGCAGCCGCCACGGGAGAAATTCATTAGCAGATCTGGTTTTGCATAATTTAGTAGCTAGCATTCACAAAGTAAGTCTGCTGGCTCCGCTCGTGGTAATGGCCTTTAGAGAGATGTGAGGAAACACAGGCTCGTAATCCCAGCAGTTTTCTGGGGATGATAATTAATAACAACAGTAAACCGCTAATAAGACACATTAGTTTTTCCTTCCACTCATGTCTTCTTGCTCATTCCTCACCACTGTAGAAGAGGAAAGCAGGTGTGATGTCCTCCATCTGATAGGCAAGGGAACTGAGATCTGGGGAGGTGTGCCCAGTTGGGGAGGAGGCTGTTCTGGAAGCCGCCTCTTCAGCTGGACTGGGGAGGGTCCTGGTGCCCGCTGAGCTCAGGGCCATGGCCCACTCAGGAGGCCATTGGGGGACCATGGGAGAAGCAGGGCTTGGGAGCACTAAGGTTCTACCCACAGTCTGCACAGCAGGAACCTCAGTCCTTGCTGGAGTCCTTGGCAGAGCAAATCCTTCTATTAGCAACACCATCAACAGCCGCCATAATCAAAGCTAATCTTTGTCAAGTCCTTTCAGCCACCAAACACTCTTTATGCATGCACCATCTCATCAATAACTCACAGTCACCCATGAAGAAGGTACCTGTCACCTTTTTGTTTTGTTTTGAGACAGTGTCTTGCTCGGTCACCGAGGCTGGAGCACAGTGGCGCAATCAAGGCTCACTGCAGCCTCAAACTCCTGGGTTCAAGCGATTCTCACACCACAACCTCCTGAGTAGCTGGGACTACAGGTGGCACCACATACCCAGCTAATTATTTTTCTTATTTTTTTGTGGAGATGGAATCTCACTATGTTGCCAGACTTGTCTCAAAGTCTTGGCCTCAAGCAATCCTCCTTCCTCTACTCCCCAGAGCGCTAGGGTTTCAGTTGTGAGCCACTGAGCTGGCCAAATATCACTTCAATTCACTGGTGAGGAAATGAAGGCTCAGAGAGGCTCCAACAGACCCCAGTTGGAGTGGCTTCCTGGTCCCCAGAGTGTCTCCTTCTCTGGGATTGATCTGGACACAAGTAAGCCCGGTGGCTCTGCTTCTGACACATGGCCTTGTCCCCTTGCCAAAGCTGATTGGGCCAGGAATGGGCTACTGATCTCTGTTCAGCCAACCACAGCCTCTGTTTGGGACGCGTTAGGCTGTTGCTAAGGCAAGGGAGGCAATACCCTTCTGGCGATGGCTGGCACCATGGCAGCCCTGCTCTTCCCCCGTGCAGGAGACCAGGCAGCAGCAGGAAGGCACCTTCAGAGATGGGGAGCGCAGGGACAGGCAGCATCCTGTGGTGTTTGAGTCCTTTATTCCAGTTGTCCCTGAGGCACCCCAGTGCTGACCAGCCCCGGTATCCTCTGAATAAGCCCCCTTTATTTGAATTGGTTGGATTCAGGTTTCTGTCTCTTGAAACCATGAGTTGTAACCCAGGACCTTGGCTGGGGTCCCCTGGGAAGCATGACGTGGCAGGGACTGGAGGCTTGTCCCCTGTCCAACAAGGCTTCCAGGGCCTCCTGGGACTTTCTTCCTTGTGGGTCTCTGCGGGGACTGCGGCAGCCAGGGAAGGCCCTGTTCTCGATGCCCACTGCAGAGAGCCCCCGTGAAGGGCAAGTAGTACTGAGACTACGTCCTCTTTGAACCCCCAAATCACAGCACCAGTGTGGCACGGGCTTATTCATGCCACCCCTGTGTTCTGGGCAGGACTGGCTGAGCAGCAATGTGGGGCCTTGATTTTTTGAGGGAGAGGAGGCCATGGCCACCTTGGAATTGGAGGAGTTCGGGAGGCAACGGTGTCCATGAAGTGGCCCCTGGCCTTTTGCCCTGGACAGGACTTGGAATCCCCGGAGGCTCTCACTCCAGGAATCAGGGTGGAGACATCCCCTGCCTTCTCCCCACTCACCCTGAGGGCCTCCCTGAGTGATGAGGAATCCAAAGAGTGCTTTCCATGATTTGTGTCTCCTCTCCATCCCCCAATCCCTTGCAGAAATGTAACAGGCTCCCACTGCGCCAAAGAATCCCCCAGCTCAGCGCATGGGCAGCCCGCGTGGCAGGGCTGTGGTTGGACTGCCTGGGCTCACACCACGGCCCTGCCCACTGCCAGCCTTAGGACCTTTAGATGCGTTCTTAAACCTCTGCATGTCTCAGCCTTCTAAATCCATCATGAAAAAAGATGACAGTAATAACAAGTAATAACCCTATGGAATGATTGTTAGGACTCAAAGACGTATTACAAGTCAATTGCAGTGCTCGGTGAGCTCAGTAAATGCTCGCTAGAGGTAGCAGGCCAACAGAGGGAAAGGGATTCGCCCAAGGTCCCACTGTAAGTCAGGACTCAGCTGGGACCAGAAGCCAGACCTCCTGGCCACTGGTTGATCTCCTCTGAAGACCCAGAAAGCACCGCATTCTCTCCCCTGTGCCCACCCTACCACCCACCCGAGCTGCCAAAGTCTCGCAGAGGCACGTGGGATGCCCAGAATCAGGGCTTTATGTTTGCTGCCTTGGGAAGGGAATGCACTGGGGAAGGGGCAATGGGTTTCTGTGGACTGGAATTTATAAAGTAGCAGTTGGTTCTGGTGATTCAGGCAGTGATTTGTGACTTATTGACACATCAGAAAAAGTTGTCAACCCACCCCAGTCAGCTCCTGCTCTGGAAGGCACCACCAGCTGGGAGCCCCCACCCTCACTCCACCCCTAAACCAATCCTTTGGAAGTGGGAGTGGGTGGCAGCCTCCCTCCCTCCCCCAGCAGGGGGATTGACGTTGCCGTCCACAGATGACCAAGGGACAGGTTGGATGTTATTTACTGAGGGGTGTGCACTGTGAACTCTTTCCTTCCCTATGAACATTTCGGTGAGGCTGATGTTGCTTGCTTAAGGTTGTGCGTGCAAGCTCATTTCCGTGAGTGGGGCAGGTGGGCACTTGGGGAGGTCTGTGTGTTGAGTCCTGGGCTGTCCGGGAGAACAAGGAGCTGGCTTCTCAGATGCGGGGCTGAAAATGTAGGGTGGAGAGGCTCCAGCTGCCATCTGGAGGATGCGGCTGATGGGAAGGGAAACCTCTCCTTTTCCTCTTCTGCCTCCAAGACCTCTTCAGTTTTTGTTCAGATCAGGACCATTGGTTATCTTTATAATAATGGTTTTAAAAATCAATAAAGAAAATTTAGCAGCAACTGAGAAGAGGTCTTGAAGGCAAAATAGCTGGATGAAGGAGGAGCAGCTGACAAAGGGGTAGAGTCTTAGAGCATGGCCAGGTCCCAGGAGAAGGCCAGGAGTGGCTCTGGCATGTGGGAGAGCTTAGGCCACGACCACAAGGACAGCCTGGGAATTGTGCCTTCTGTACGCAGGCCAAGGTCTCTGTGGTTCACACCGTCTTACATGTGGCTGAACCATATACACACCTGCAAGGAGGGTGGAACAAATGTCCCCATACTCCCATGTCACAGGTGAGAAAACCAAGGCTTGAAGATGCCATGACTTTCCCAAACTCACACAGGCGAGTCACGACAGGGCCTTGATGGGCCCCCAGTAGCCCATCTGGCACCTTCGGGGAAACCCAGCCCTGCAGGTGCACAGCTGGCAGCTGAACTCTGCCGCACAGACATGGGGCACAAGGCACACAACTGCACCCAACAGCCCTGGCCTGGGCTCGAAGCGAGGTCTCTGAACTCTGAAGGCCCAGCTCCTTCTACCCTGCAAGAGCAGTCCCAGGAACGATGAAGGAGGATGAAGAAGGGCCCGGAACTCCATGATGGGCAGGCCCCTGGAGCACGCACTGAACCATTGGTTTTCTGCTGTCTGGTCCTGGGCCGGGCTTTTCTCTGGGTGGAGGTCATCGAGGCACACGCTGAGAACTGCCATGGGTACGAGTGGCCTGCACTGTGTGCCTCTCCTCAACATGTGACCAGCTGATGCCCAGAACTTGGTGGAGACTTCACACTGTTTCTAAAACAAACATCTTCTATAAGCATCTTCTATAAAACGTCTATCTCCTGGTGTCATGAAGCCACAGACAGCGCCAGAAAAGGGTGGCCTGTGGAATGTGGCCTTCAGTCAGGCACTGCCCTGGGAAATTTGTCCTCAACTCTATCCTTTTTTTTTTTTTTTTT
>NW_012107463.1:353168-369847 GCF_000951045.1 Mandrillus leucophaeus | reverse complement strand
GAGCCACTGTGCCCATCCCTCCCTGTTTCCTAGTCTTCGAGGGCACTTAATTCACTTCAAAATGCACTCTCTCGGCCCAGGGAACACAGGTGAACAGTACACATCTCTCCTGGCCTTCCTTACTGGTTGGGAGGGAAGGAAAGCCATGCCCTGGCTCATCAGGGCTTCCTTCCTGTGCACTGCAGGCAGATCATTTGCTTGCAAGGATGCAGGCTGCCAAGGAAGCCATGGCCGGGCCTGGTGGCGAGCAGATGCCGGGGATGTTGCTGGGGCCACCGCTGTGGTATTCTGGGGTGCGAGGGCTTTGGCCCTCCTTTCCTTTGGGTGTCTTTCATTCTCGGGCTGTCCCTTCTGGGGAAAGGGAGGTCCCATGATTACTGATACTGTTACGGGATCTTTGAGGAGGATGTTGATATTCTTCCTGGAAACCTCTGTGGCCCGTGGGCCTTCACCTGAGTTCTAAATGAGGTACTCAGACAAGTGAAGGATGAAGAAGACAAAGAGAAGCTTTATTCAGTGTTAGAACAGCTTGGGAGGTCTGCAGTGGGTAGCTCCTTTCTGTAGGCAGGTGGCCCATCCAGTTCAGCTCTCAGCAGGCCCTGGAAACAGTGGCTCCTCTCCAGGAGGCAGGTTGTTCCCACGTCTCTGCAGGTCTCTGAAGCTCTGAGCAGAAAGGATAGCTTCTCTCTGCAGCTGGTCTTCCTGTCCTCTCTCCGTCCTCCACCTTCTCTGCCTTGCTCTGACCATCCTCTCTCTTGCTCTGGCTGAGCCCAGGGCTTTTATGGTGCTCAGAGCGGAGGAAGTGCATGCCGATTGGTCCATGGGTGGCCATGGGTGGGCCTGGAAGAGGCACCATGAGTCCCCACTCAGGTCCGCAGTACTGGCAGCCCAGCCCCCAGCCTTCAGGCCCTCCCCGGCCTGAAGGTGGGGCCTTACTGGGGTCCCTCGTTTCCACCCAAGAATCTGTCTCCTGCTGCCATTCATGACCCCTGGGGCTCGGCCCCAACCCCTGCGCCAGTATGGGAGTGGGCGCTGGGAGAGGGGAGAGGCCAGGTAGCAGGAGCAGGGACAGGAGGCTGGGAGGTCTTCTCCAGCCGCCTTGAGGATGCAGGCTGCAGAGATGCCTGGGGCCTGCGCCTGGTAGGGTGGCCGCAGCTGCATCTGGGAACTCCAGTCCCACCAACCCGGAAGGGGCAGGACTCCCGCTTGTCTCTGGCTCCAGCCTGCTCTGTGAAGCGGAAGGCCCAGGTCTGCAGCCACAGTTTGGGGGACTGCGGCTGCACCCGCAAGGGCAGATCCTGCCTGCTCCCGGGTCCCCCTCAAGAGCACAGCGAGTCTCGGATCCACAGCCGCAGTTCGGGCGGCTGTAATCCTGCCCAGGAGGGCGGGGCTTTTGCCTGCTTCGTAGACCAGGAGGTCTGGGTCTGCAGCCGCGGTTTGGGCAGCTGCAGAGGCACCCAGGGAGCTAATGCCCCAGCTCTGAAGGGGTGGGGCTCCCACCGGTTCCTTGGAGTGTGCAACCCCCCGCTGCGCCTCCCTGCTGCCATCAGTATCTCCAGGTAAGGCGGGTTGCACTGGCTTTTGTGCCCTTCGTCCATCCTATACTCAGCCTAGAGGTCTTAAGGGCTGAAAATGGAGTCAATAATTTGCCTCTTAGTGAAATTTTTGGCTAAGTTCCTAATGGTGCACTTCCAGCGAAGTGGGCATGCTTAAGTCTTTGTTAGAGCTTCCAAAATTCAGTACAGTAGAAGTCTCTCTCTCACTGGGGGACCTAGGGCAAGTAATTGAGCCCCATCTGAGCCTCAGTTCCTTTGTCTGTAAAATGGGGATGGAAAATGCCAGAACCTATCCTACAGGGTCATTGTAGGGGGCTTAGAACAGGGGCTGGCGTTGGCAGCCGGGCGCGGTGGCTCACACCTTCAATTCCAGAACTTTGGGAGCCAGAGGTGGGTGGATCACCAGGTCAGGAGATCGAGACCATCCTGGCCAATATGGTGAAAGTCTGTCTCTACTAAAATACAAAAAATTAGCCAGGCGTGGTGTCGCGCGCCTGTAATCCCAGCTACTCGGGTGGCTGAGGCAGGGGAATCGCTTGAACCCGGGAGGCGGAGGTTGCAGTGAGCCGAGATTGCGCCACTGCACTCCAGCCTGGGCAACAAGAGCGAAACTCTGTCTCAAAAACAAAAAAAAAAAAAAAAAGAACAGGGGCTGGCGCTTGGGGCAAGTGCCCCCTAAATGTCAGCTCTTCTTATTTCTTGGCCTCTCCTGGAAGCTGACTTTTTAAGGGAGCAGCTTTCTCTGCCTCTTTCTTTTTTTGGTTTTTATTTTCACTCATTCAAGTTGGAGGAGTAACTGTCTTTCTTTCATTCTTCTCCCTCCTTGGCCTCTGCCACACTCCTTGGGAACCCAACTCACTTTCTTCAGGAAAGGAAGCATCTGCAATGGGGTTTGGAAATCCCATTGCTTGAGGGCCACTGGGGGTGCTTGGGCAGTGATGCCCCAGCCCAGAGAAGACCCTGCTTTCTTCTTTCAATTCACTGAAATCTCTGCCTCCCACGAGTTCTTGTCAGGAAAATTGCTCTCAATCACTTACAGCTATTTCCCTTTCCGAGGGCCTAATTCCCCTAATTCCCAGAATGCTGCCCTAATTGTATTGTAGTTTCTGAGAAGGTGACCATGGTAGGGGCTGGGTGTATATGTGTGTATCTGTGTGTGTCTGTATGTGTGAGGGTGTGTCTGTGTGTGTTTCTGTGTCTCTCTGTGTGTAAGGATGTGTGTGTGTGTGTGAGAGGGTGTGTGTGTGTGTATATTCGTTTGTGTGTGTGTCTATGTGTGTCTCTGTGTGAGAGTGTCTGTGTGTCTGAGAGGGAGTGTGTTGTGTGTGTATCCGTGTGTGTGTCTACGTGTGTATCTGTGTGAGAGTGTGTGTCTGTGTGTCTGAGAGGGAGTGTGTCTGTGTGTGTATCTGTGTGTGTGTCTATGTGTGTATCTGTGTGTGTCTGTGTGTGTATCTGTGTGTCTGTATGTATGAGGGTGCGTCTGTGTATGTGTCTCCGTGTAAGGGTGTGTGTGTGTGTGTGTGTGAGGGTGTGTGTGTCTGTGTGTGTATCCGTGTGTGTGTGTCTCTGTGTGAGAGTGTCTGTGTATGTCTATGTGTGTCTGTGTATTTTGTGTGTGCCTGTGTGTGTGCGTGTGTGTGTCTGTGTGTATTTGCCGAATGGGGTTCCCAGCACAGGGAATGGGGATCTCTTCGTGACTTACTTTTAAAGCCTGCATTTTCCTGGACACTGAAGGTGTCCCAAAGACCCTGGCCTCCTTCCCGAGCCCCATCCACTGACCTGAGACAGTGGCTGGGAAACAGGCCTGGGGGTGAGGATGAGGCCACCAGGTTTGACCAGGAATGAGTCAGAAATGTTGCGGACTTGAAGAAGGCCAGCTGGAGGTCTTATTTTCAGCAGTCCCTGCGGAGGGCAGGAAGGTTGGCAGAGGAGATGGCGTGAGCTCACGCCCAGTAGGACCACCGTGGCCCAGTAGGTCCCACAGAACAATTTCCTCTCCTGTCTCCTGCCTTTACTCAGGCCTCATATGGCCAACGACTGTGGCCTCATCTGAAGCAATGTCTGTGTGCAGGGAAGATTCCAGTTCTCTTCCACAGCTCACACAGAACTTCTGGCACCAAATATGTGGGTTTTTCCACACTAAGCAATTCTCCAGTTCTCTGCAGATACCAACTGGGCGTCCTGTAACTCAATCCAATTCCCTCAGGCGGAGGGCTGCTGCATTATTCCGTAAGACCATTTCCCATGTCAGACACCAACTGCAGGTGGTCGGTCCCCAGGTTACCCATGCTTCTGTCCCACTTGGCTATAAATAAGAGGTTCCCAGAACCCCCTCCTTAGATTCAATCATTTGCCAGAATGGTTCACAGAGCTCAGAGAAGCATGATTACTGGCTTATTATAAAGGATATTACAGCTGGCTGGGCATGTTGGCTCACGCCTGTAATCCCAGCACTTTGGGACACTGAGGTGGGTGGATTGCTTGAGCCCAAGCGTTGGAGACCAGCCTGGGCAACATGGCGAACCCCGTCTCTAGAAAAAATACAAAAATTAGCCAGGCGTGTTGGCATGCGCCTGTAGTCTCAGCTACTTGGGAGGCTTAGGTGGGAGGATCACCTGAGCCTGGGGAGGCTGAGGCTGCAGTGAGCCATGATCATGCCACTGCACTGCAGCCTGGGTGAAAGAATGAGACCCTGCCTCAAAAAAAAAAAAAAAAAAGATATTACAACAGATACAGATGAACATCCGGATGAAGAGGCACGTAGGGTGAGGTTTGGAAGAATCCTGCGCTCGGGAATGTCTGTCCCCGTGGAGTTGGGGGGGGGGGCCTCCCAGCATGTGGATGTGTTCACCACTCTGGAAGCTCTCCAAACCCGCAGCTCAGAGGTTTTTATGGAGACTTCATCACATAGGCATGATTGATTTTTAACTCACTCTCCAGCCTCTCCCCTACTCGGAGGATGAGGGTGAGGTTCAAGGTTCCAAGCCTCTAATCATGGCTTGGTCTTTCTGGTGATCAGCCCCATCCTGGCACCAACCCAGAGTCATCTTGTTAGAACAAAAGACGTTCCTACCACCCCGGAATTTCCAAGAGATTAAAAGCTCCATGTCAGGAACCTGAGTCAAAGACAAATACAGTTGTCCTTCTGTGTTCATGGGGAATTGGTTCCAGACCATCCCCTCCCCCATAACCAAAATCTATGGATGCTAAATTCCCTGATATAAAATGGTGTAGAATTTGCATATAACCTATGTACATTCTCCCATATACTTTAAATAATCTTTAGATTAGTTATACCTAATACAAGTAAATAGTTGTTATACTGTGTTGTTTAGGAAATAATAACAAAGATCTATACAGTGTTCAGTACAGATGCAACCATCCTTTTTTTGTTGTTTGTTTGTTTTTGAGGCAGGGTCTTGCTCTGTCACCCAGGTTGGAGTGCAGTGGTGTGATCTCAGCTCAGTACAGCCTCGACCTCCTGGGCTCAGTGGATCCTCCCACCTCATCCTCCCAGGTAGCTGGGACTACAGGCATGTGCCAACAAGCCTAGCCAATTTCTTTAGTTCTTATAGAGATGAGGTCTCCCTATGTTGCCTAGGCTGGTCTCAAACTCTTGGGCTTAAAGAATCCTCCCACCTCGGCCTCCCAAAGTGCTGACATTACAGGTGTGGGTCACCACACTCACACCTAGCCCATTTTTTATTCTGAATATTTTCAATCAGAGATTGGTTAAATCCATGGATGTGGGACCCATGGACATGGAGGGCTAACTGTTTAAGACCAAAAAAGGTATATCTAGCATCCCTACCTCTCAGAAATTACACGGGTTTTAGGAGTTCTGGCTAGGTGCTGGAGACAAAACCCAACATACATACTTCTTATTATATCACAATTATCACAGTCTGTGAAATCATGTATTTGATGAACTCACTGTATTTTTTTTTTTTTTTTGAGATGGAGTTTTGCTCTTGTCACCCAGGCTAGAGTGCAATGGCGTGATCTTGGCTCACTGCAACCTCCGATTCCCTGTTTCAAGCAATCCTCCTACCTCAGCCTCCCGACTAGCTGGGATTATGCCAGCTAATTATGCCAGCTATTACGCCAGGCACACGCCACCACACTCAGCTAATTTCTGTGTTTTAGTAAAGACGGGGTTTCACCATGTTGGCCAGGATGGTCTTGATCTCCTGACCTCGTGGTCCACCCGCCTCGGCCTCCCACTTTTATATTAAATATGTGACTATTGAAACAAAATAATTCATGTTGCATTTCACCTATAACCTCCCATACCCCTAGTGGCAGCTGCCATTCTTTGGAAACTTAGCTTGAGCTTTGGGAGAGGGATGAGGGCTGAGTGCACATACAAAGTCCTCTTTGCCAGACTGGGAGCTGGGCAAGGACAGACTGTGCCCAGTCCTGTGCCTGGCACACAGAAGGTGCTTGTGGTGACACGGTGTGGGTAGAGGAAGAAGCACAGTCTCACATTCAGATCCGGGTTCAAAAACTGGCTGTGCTCTACTGTCTGTGCAATTTAAGGGAATCTAATCTTGGTTTTCCAGACTGTACAATGGGGATACCATCTGTCTTACAGTAGTGTTAGGAGGCTAAGTGGGATGCTATATCCAGGACTTAGCATGGAGCGAACTCTTAATAGATGCTAATTTCCTCTCTTTCTCTCTCCTGGTATTTTATTAACCAATTGGTGCTAAGCTAGTGAGGCAATACGGCCATCTCCTTTCCCAAAGGAATCTACATTTGGCCTCAAGGATCAATCTGTAGTTCTGGGATAGCAGGAATCAGCACTATGGTGGAGGGGCACTTAGGCTTGGCAGGTGGCGCCTATTGGGACCAGAGTCTCAGTTCTCACAATGGCTGATCATGGCTGCTGCTGGCCAAAGAGGCAGGAGTTGCAATGGGGACCACCTGCTTGTGAGCTCGCAACCTCAATTCTTCCAGGGGCAGGGTGGCTACTATAATCCGGCAGCAATGAAACTGATCACAGGACTGAACTGAGACAGTAGGGAGTGGTGGTGCTTGTGGCAAACTGAAGAGTGCCTAACACATTCAAGCCCATCTGAAAGCAACACCACCATTACACTGGCTGAATGAGGAAGTCTGACCAGGCCAGGTGCCTCTAGCTGGAAACCCTGGAAGGGCTATTCCAGGCAGGAGTAATATTCACAATATTTGCCCCCCAGAAGGCCTGGTTAAGAGACACCAGTAGCTCCCCATTTCGAGCCTCTCCACCACCTAAAACTCTGGGTAGAGGCAGGAACGAACTTTTCCCTGGGCCCTGAGGCCTGAAGCTGCCACATTCTGCAGCCGTTTTACGCCCAGTCCATAAACAGTCAGCGCCTGCTGCACCCTCCCTGGGCTACTCTCTGGGCCTCCTTCTCCGAGGTCCAGCAGCTGGGAAGTGACTGCTTCCAGGCTGTGTGGGATCCTTGGCACGTGTGAGCTGCTCCCTTCACCCCTGGGAAGCCGCATCCAACCCAAGCTGGCCTGGGCTGACCTCAAACCGGCCACCCTGCCAAAGGCAGCTTCCAGTCCTGGCTCCTGGAGCTCTGTCAAGGGATCCGGATCCTTTTACTTCCTGCCTCTCAAGCTCATGCCCGTTCCTGAGGGGAGGTCGGGTTTAGCAGGTGTGGCAGAAGCAGGCTAGGTGCGACCTTGTCTGAGACTTGGCCTCCTACACCCGGGGTCACTGGTAGGACTGAGGAATCACGTGTGGCTTGCAAAGCCTCACGATCCACCCAGCTCTAATCATGCCACGAGGATGATCTGGCCCCTGCCCTGACCTCGTGCTGGGAAGCGTCCCTTACCCCTGTTGTGCTCTGGTTTGGAAAGTGCTTCCACGTCTACACTCTACGGGATCCTGTTCACTGCCTCCAATGTAGGCAGGGCAAGAAACGTTCTATTTGTGTTTTAGGGACAAGCGGTCAAGGGGCTTACTTAAAGTCACACAGAAAGGCGAGGACAGAGTCAGGATGAGAACGCAAATCTCCTGGCTCCCTGGCTTTCCTCACTGCCTTCCACCCCTCATCCCACCTAAGCCTCCAGCTCACCTCTGACGCTCCCCCGCTGGGGAATGCGGGGATAGGAATAGGCACACTCCTCCCTATGAAACTGGTGAGCGGTGGAGCTAGAAGAGGGAACAGTGAGCATTTGAAGCCCAGTAAAAGACTCATATTTCAAGACTCACAGAGCACATCGTGTGTGATGCTCAGGGTACATCACCTGTGATGCAGCCTAGCCAAAAATGTGTAACTTGAATTCATCAAGTAGGGGATCCAACTAAATGACGCCACATGGAAGCAACCAGAAGATGGGGTGCTCTGCAAGACAAGTGGCCCAGCCTCTCCATGTTTCATCTCATAAAAGGAACACCGTGCTAGACTGAAAGACAGCAAAGGAAGGTAGCCACTAGGTGCAGTCTGTGGTACTGGATTGGACAGTGGTGTGGATGAAGTAGCTGTAATCAGGAAAGTCTGACTGTCATCTAGGTATTACATGGCAGGAACATGTATTAAAATGGAAGGGAGACTGTGGACTGAACAGAGTTAGGAAGCTCCATGTTATCAGACAAATCCAAAAAGAGGACGCTCTACAAAACAACTGCCTGGGCCATTCAAACATGTTAATCTCATAAAGGATAAAAAGGCAGGGGAAATCGCCATAGACAGAGTGTTCCTGTACCCCAAATTAATATTTTGAAACCTAATCCCCACCGTAGGGTATTTGGAGGTGGGGACTTTGGGAGGTAATTAGGTCACAAGAGTGATGTCTTTATGAACGGGATTAGTGTCTGTATTAGTCCGTTTTCACACTGCTGTAAAGATAATACCTGAGACTGGGTAATTTATAAAGAAAAGAGGTTTGACTCATAGTTCCACATGGCTGGGGAGGCCTCAGGAAACTTACAATCATGGGGGAAGGTGAAGGGGAAGCAGGGCATGTCTTACATGGCAGCAGGGGAGAGAGAGCAAGCAATGGGAAAGTGCCACACTTTAAAACCATCAGCCCTCATGAGAACTCACCTGCATGGCATGGAGGAAACCGCCCCCATGATCCAATCACCCCCAACCAGGTCTCTCCCTTGACACATGGAATTACAATTTGAGATGAGATTTGGGTGGGGACACAGAGCCAAACCATATCAGTGCCCTTAAACAAGAGGCCCCAGAGAGATCCTCCACCCCTTAAACCATGTGAAGACATAGTGAAAAGACAGCCATCTATGAACCAGGAAGAGGCCGTCACCAGGTACCGAATCTGCTGGTGCCTTGATCTTGGACTTCTCAGTCTCTAGAACTGGGAGACATACAGTTCTGTTGTTTATGAGCCACTCAGTTTATGGTATTTTTGTTATAGCAATCCAAATGGACTAAGAAATGTTATAATTTAAAGGAGACTGAAGAGATGTGATGACAATGTAATATGTGACCCTTGATTGGATCCAGAAGATATGGAGGTGTGCCACTCAGATACCCCCGCAATGGGCTGCCTCCTGCAGAGAATGTGGCCAGCAGACGGCCTCTGCTGTTCGCTCTTCGGGATCTGCTTCGGCTGGAGAGCTGCCTTGCCCAAGGTCAGCCCCATGCATACTGATTCAGGAGGGGCCATCAAGGCCCTTCTGGCTCCATACAGGACAATGTGATGGGCAATTCTCACTTCAGAGCTTCCCCATCAAGTGGACTGAGGCTGTGTCAGGCCTGTGTGGCAGTTCTTCCTCTGCTTAGTCCTGCTTCCTTTCCCAGGCACAGATGCCTTATAAATATTTTGTACCCCCAGTCCATCTTGGTGTGAACTCCTTATAACCCAACCTTCAGTGCCAACTGTAAGGGACAGGATTAGGAGGTAAGGATTAGGCAATTAAGGGACATTGAATATCGACTGTGTATTAGTTAATAATGTTGTATCAGTGTGAAATATATATTTTTTTGTTTTTTTAAGACAGAATCTTGCTCTGTCACCTAGGCTGGAGTGCAGTGGTGTGATCATAGCTCACTGTTGCCTCAACCTTCTGGGCTCAAGGGATTCTCCTGCCTCAGCCTCCCAAGTAGCTGGGACTGTAGGTGTGCACCACCATGCCCAGCTAATTAAAAACTTCTTCATAGAGATGAAGTCTCATTATGTCGCTGAATTGGTCTCAAACTCCTGGGCTCAAGCAGTCATCCTGCCTTGGCCTCCTGAAGTGCTGGGATTACAGGCGTGGGCTACATGCCTGGCCTAAATTTCTTGGATGTGATAATTGTGTGTGGTGTAGGTGTAGGTGAACATCCTTGTTCTCAGGAGACACATGCTGAGGTATTTAGGGGGAAGGGTCATGATATATGCAATTTAGTCTCAAATGGTTAATCTCTCTCTCTATTACTCTATCTATATGGGTCTCACTATGTCTGGATATAGATACAGAGAAATCTTTGTAGACATTGGGGAGACAGACAAGACGAATGTGGCAAAATGGCACCAATTCATGAATGGAAGCCATTTTTCAATTTATTTTAGGTTTGACAGTTTCACAATAAAAGTTGAAAGGAAAAAATCAATATGGTGTGACCTCATTTTAGTAAAAACAATACACACATATATTAATACACAGAAAAATCTGGAAGGATGTAGATGGAGCTTATAGTGGTAATCTCCGAGTGGTTGGAAATGTGTTATTTTTATTTGGGGATCATCAGTATTTTCTTGTTTTCTAAAATTCACATATATTGCTTTGGTAGTGAAAGATTATTAAAATAATTAATGAAGGCCTATGGTGCAGGAAAAGCTGGCCTCCTTTTGATCCAGGAGGGCAGTGTCCTGGAGCAGGGGCTGACGTCTCTGCTTCTCCCAATGAGTGACTTTAAATCCCAATAGAGTCACTTTCTCCATTGGCTGTTCCAGCCTCAGACCGAATTGGCCCTGGCTTGAATCCACAGCAGGGAACGGCTGAGGTTGGCCTCGTGGTGGAAGGTGCTGGGTTAGTCCAGGGCTCAGGGCGCCCAGAGCTTGTCTATGGCCACAGTCACATGCAATTTTCAATTTCCAGTTCTGCTGGTGTGGGGAAAGTGTATGAGTATTGCTTTGAGTTATAACTATAGTTGAATTTTTTGTTTTTCCTTTTTGAGACGGAGCCTTGCTCTGTTGCCCAGGCTGGAGTGCAGTGGCGCGATCTTGGCTCACTGCCACCTCCGCCTCCTGGGTTCAAGCAATTCTCTTGCCTCAGTCTTCTGAGTAGCTGGGATTATAGGCGTGTGCCACCATGCCTGGCTAATTTTTGTATTTTTAGTAGAGATAGGGTTTCACCGTGTTGGCTAGGCTGGTCTTGAACTCCTGACCTCAAGCGATCCACCCACCTTGGCCTCCCAAATTGCTGGGATTACAGGCGTGAGTCACTGCGCCCAGCTTATAGTTGAAATTTTTAAAACCCTTTTTTTATTGCCTCTAGAAGGAAGTTTTTTTTAAATTTTTTTTTATTTTTTAATTTTTTTTAAGAGTCATGGTTTATATTGCCTAGGCTGGCTCTGACCTCCTGGCTTAAGCGATCCTCCCGCCTCAGCCTCCCAAGTAGCTGGGATACAGGCGTGCACCCCCCATGCCCGGCTTTTTCCATTCCTCTTGTGTGTCATTAGCCATAATCAGTTCTGATCTTTTTGTAAACTTGAAAAAAATCATCTCCTTCTTATCACATTTATTTCAGTCTGAGAAAGCTTTCTCTGCAATCCTTGGTTTACAGGGGAGATTACATTCAAATACTCCCAGTGTGAACTCCAGAACTGTGGGAAACTTCAGCAGTTTCTCAGTCCCCCACCCATGGCTGAGGCCCATCTGGAGGGCTCTGGTGAGCCTGGGGGTGGCACCACCCTTAAGGGAAGGGCTCAGGGGGGCCCAGAACTGGGTCTGGGAAGGGCTCTTCCAGAGAGCCCAGATAATCAAAACTGTCATTAAGAGGAGCAAAGGCTGGAGGAGGAAAGGGAGAAAGAAGGAGGAGTGAGACTGGTGGCAAGGAGAGGTAAAAGCCAGCCAGGAGAGGGGACAGAGGCGGGAACTTCGCTATGCTGAGCTCATGTGCCAGGCCCCCCGCCAGTGCCGCCCCGCTCGTCTCTGCTTCTCACCCCTTTCTTTGGCCCCATGCCGCTTGTTACGCCTGCCTCAGTTAGAATTCTTGTTTTTGTGGCCCATCCCTGGGAACCATCATCAATCAATCAGCAAATATTTGCTGCCCCCTTCTTAATTGCTTGGTGCTTAGAAGGAAGCTTTTTTGACAACTCAGCATGATAAGCACAGCGTGTAATTATTGGCTTCCCGCAAGCAGCTCTTGTTTCACACAGAGCATCTTTTTAGCTCCCTTTCATCTCTTTTGCTGGCCTGGAACATTCTGATGACAAACCTGGATGTGTCAGCGTCACGTTCAAGGTGAACTTGGAGAGCATGGGTCCCTTCAGGCCTGTGCTGGCTGCGTCCCTGGGCACTGGGTCGGGTCTGGGTGGGGGAGTGCTTGCCCAGAGCAGCAGCAGGCCACACAATCCGAAGTGCGAGGCACTCATCTGGATGTCTCCAGGCCCTGCACATGCAACACGGCCCACTTTGCACTCATCATTTGTTCTTCAAACTATCTGCTGTTCACAGAGCCCTTCTCTGAGCACTAGACTGGTTTAGGGTCTTGCCATGTGCTCTTGAAGGCCCTTCTAATTCCTATCAGTCATCAGATTTTTATCTTATTTTATTTATTATTATTTATTTACTTATTTTTAGAGATGGAGTCTCATTCTGTTGCCCAGGTTGGAGTGCAGTGCTGCAATCATGGCTCACAGCAACCTCAAACTCCTGGGCTCAAGTGATCCTTCTACCTCAGCTTCCCGAGTCGCTGGGACTGCAGGCATGCACCATCGTGCATGGCTAACTTTTTAAAATTTTAGTAGAGATAGAGGTCTCCCTATGTTGCCTAGGCTGGTCTCAAACACCTGGGCTCAAGCAACTGTCCCACCTCAGCCTCCCAAAGTGCTGGGATTACAGCTGTGAGCCACAGTGCCTGATCTCGTAGTATTCTAATTGCTTAACATCAACCTTCTCTAAGGGCACCTAAGTTCACATGGACAGGGACCAGGTCTACCTTGTTCAACACGGACCCTTCATACCTGGCGGTTGGTATTGCCCTGGCAATATTTGTGGAAGGAATAACAGAATAAAAGTTCAAGCCACAGTTGAAGAGGGAAGCCAGAAATCTGTTCAGAAGGGAAGCAGCCTCACATACAGGCCCATGGCCATAGCCAGAGAGAAAATGGGGACAGCGAGCCACGGTCAGGTGTGGGCTGGGAGGTGACACCAGGCAACCATGGTTTGGGCCATAAACTCTGGGCAGGGGAGAGCGCTGGGATGTGGTCACACAGAGAACATACCTCACGGTGAGCTGGGAGCCTAGAGACACACTCCCACTGATCACCAGCCAGGCGTGGCTGAGTCCAGGAGACTGAGGCTGCAGCTATAATCATGCCATGGCACTCCAGCCTGGATGGCAGAGTGAGACCCACCTCTAAAAAATAAAAATAAAAATGAGAAATAGAAATAAAAAACCCAAAAAACTGAGTTGTGTTAGGCTGTTATTATTATTATTTTCAAGTCATGAGTCTTGACTAACACAAATGCTTTGTTTTAAAGGAGGGAAGGTGATTGTAGTTTTGTCCGTTCTGTCTTGAATGAGAAGGAACATTATCCTCAAGGGCGGACTGACCAAGATCAAAGGAGCCCCAATATCGTGGGGCTTGGGCTCATCGATCTCTTCTCAGGGTGCTCTGCAGCTGCATTCCCGCGGCTGACATGAGCTGTGGATTCTTTCCATCAAGTGGAATCTGAGTCTCTCAAGTCTTTGGAGTTATTTGAAGAAACTGTGGTCCTTTCATCTCTTCTGGTTTCCTTGGAGCTTGTTCTATTCCCTTTCATCTCCAACTGGTTAAGATGGAAAGGTGTAATGGCGTGAGATCCTGGAGTCTGGATGTGCATGAAACGTACACAGGCGATTCTGAGCAACCTCAAGAGTCATCTGTGTTCTACTTCCTTCAGCATCACAGGCTGCTTCTCCTTTTTTTTTCTTTTAATATACCTGGGTGAGTGGGACACCCCCAGCCCATACCGTCTGCTAGAGGTGCAGGAAAGGGGCTGCCTACATTTAGTCAGAGGCCCAGTGGGTTCCTTCTTCCTTTCTTTCAGCAAAACCTTCATTTAGCCCACAGTTCCCAATTTGTTGTGCACCTGAGGAATCCCCCTGCAATCTGAGTCTTATGGTTGTTAGGAAGCGTGCTTACCTCCTCCTCAGCTGGCCCCTCTCCTCCTTCAGAAAAGCGCTGCAAGCGCTGCAGGGCCTCCCTGCTTGATTCCTTCCCGGTCAGTCAATCCAGCATTTGTTGTTTCTCACCTGCTCTTTTATTTCTTTGAGTCCCCAGTGGATGATACGTTAGTTGGGGGCAAGAACGGTGTATCCCTAGGTTTCCTTTAGGGACATCATGAAGGCCAGGCAGTGATTCAGGGTTTTAATCCCAGCTGCTCTGGAGGCTGAGGTGGGAGGATCTCTGAAGCCCAAGAGGTGGAGGTTGCGGTAAGCTATGGTCGCCCCACTGCACTCCAGCCTGCGCGACAGGGTGGGGCCCTGTCTCATAAAAACAAGTATAGGAAAATAGGGAATGAGGGGCTCAGGGCAGTTTAATGGATGCTGGGGCATGTCAAGAGTTTTATCATCAATGTAAGAAAACTGAGCTGGAAGAAACTTACGCTGCAGTATGTACTTCTAGGTTACAAAGACTTAGAGCTGTGACCCACTCTGGGTTTTCTCTTCACACAATGCATAAGAAGAAATAAAAGATGATGTTTCTCTAGTCTCTACTTAGTTTATCTTTGCTTTAATTTTTATTATTTATAATATAATATTATTTGATAATATTTATATTTCCTTCCTTCCACTAACTTTGGGGTTAACTTGTTCTTCTCTTCCCAGTTTGTTTAGGTGTGAAGGTGAAGTTAGGTAGCTGGTTCTTTTTAAAATTTTTTTTTAATTTTTGGAGAGGGTCTCGCTTTGTTGTCCAGGCTGGAGTACAGCGGTATGATCTTGGCCCACTGCGTCTTCTGCCTTCTTTGTTCAAGCAATTCATGTGCCTCAGCCTCCTGAGTAGCTGGGATTACAGGCATGCACCACCACGCCTGGCTAATTTTTCTATTTTTAGTAGAGAGAGAGTTTCACCATGTTGGCCAGGCTGGTCTTAAACTCCTGGTCTCAAGTGATCCAACTGCCTTGGCCTCCCAAAGTGCTGGGATTATAGGTGTGAGACACTGTGCCTGGCCTAGAGATCTTTATTTTTAAAATGTGTTTACTACTGTAAACCTCCCTCTGAGCACTGCTTTCACTACTTCACATACGTTTTGGGATGTTGTGTTTTCATTTTCAGTTTCTGTTTCAAGATAATTTCCAATGTCCCTTGTGATTTCTTCTTTGACCCACTGGTTAAGAGTGTTCATTTCCACGTATCTGTGCAATTTTCAGGTTTTCCTTCTGCTATTGATTTCGAGTTTCATTCCATTGTGGTTTAGAAAAGATACTTTGTATGATTTTAAACTTCTTAAACTTGTGAATACTTGTTCTGGGTCCTAATGTGTGTTCCAGCCTGGAGCACATCCTGTGTGCCCTTGAGAGGAATGTGTATCCTGCTGTTGGTGGTGACAAAGACTCCTTAACTAAGCATCAGATTCCTCCAGCCTTCTAGGCCTCAACCTTGGAGTCTTTCCTTGTTCAGGCCTCCGTCACCCAACTGTAGCAGAAATCTTCATAAGTCAATGTGGAGGACCCCCATCCCCAACCTCAGTATCTAATCACCCTTGATATTGGCTCGAATTCTTCACCCACCTCCCACCCCAGGTAATACCGGCCCACTCTAACCTGCCTTTGGGGAAAATCCTGTTACATCAGATGAACCAGAATCCCTCCACACCCCTTGCATAATCTCCATAATTTTCCACCCGCTGCCTCCACCCTGCTCCTGGCCACCGTCCCTACTTGTCCATGCTGTATTTGGAAGTGAGCCCAGTTCCACACGGAGAACTCTTTCCCCCATTGCAACAGTTCCTGAATAAAATCTGTCTTTACTGCTTTAACTACTGTCAGGCGTGTTTTTTTTTAAAATTCGGAAGAGGATGGTTTTGAATATTCACATAAATGTGCCGGTGCCCACACAGGCTCTTTTTGGGCTTATCCGTTAGCATTTGCAGATAAAAATGGTACTACGTAACTTCACCACAAACTCGTCAACCCGTCACGTCTAAACACAAAGTCAATGGCGACTTGCAGCCAATGCTCTGGGGGGTCTTTTTAGAGCTCCAGGGGGTTGGCAGGAGTTGTGGGCCCCAGGAGGATGTGAGACCAAACTGAAGCTCTTGGTGGTCTCTCTCTCATACTGTTGAAATGACCTTCTGGAAGGACAAGAGCCTCGATTGCTTCTTGCTTCAACAAAAATAAACCATTTAGAAAAGATTTCAGGACAAATAATTTAAACAGACATCCCTCCAAAGAAGACATACAAATGCAACAGGTATATGACAAATTGCTCAAAATAACGAATCATCAGATAAATGCAAATTAAAAGCACAATGAGATACCACTTCACACCTGTTAGAATGGCCATTAAAGGAAAACCTGTACACTGTAGGTGGGAATGTAAATTAGTACAACAATTATGGAAAACAGCATGGAGGTTTCTCCAAAAATTAAAAGTGGATCTACTATATGATTCAGCAATCCTACCCTGGGTATTATCCAGAGGAAATGAAATCAATCTGTTGAAGAGATATCTGCACGCCCATGTTTACTGCACAGCACTATTCACAGTAGCCAAGATATAGAATTTACCTATGTGACCATCCGTGGAAGGAAGGATAAAGAAAATGTGGTGTGTGTGTGTATATATGCATACCCCCATGGGATAATAGTATCCCATTACATATATTAGGATACTACCGAGCATTAAAAAAGAAGGAAATCGGGGCTGGGTGCAGTGGCTCATGCCTGTAATCCCAGCACTTTGGGAGGCTGGGGTTGGCGAATCATGAGGTCAAGAGATTGAGTCCAATCTGGCCAACATGGTGAAA
>NW_012107463.1:309525-352863 GCF_000951045.1 Mandrillus leucophaeus | reverse complement strand
GGGTGGGCAAGTCACCTGAGGTCAGGAGTTCGAGACCAGCCTGGGCAACATGATGAAACCTTGTCTCTACAAAAAATACAAAAAATAGCTGGGCATGGTGGCATGTGCCTGTAATCCCAGCTACTTGGGAGGCTGCGGTGGGAGGATCACTTGAGCCCAGGAGATCAAGGCTGTGGTGAACTGTGATGGTGCCACTGCACTCTAGCCTGAGGAACAGAGCAAGATCCTGTCTCAAAAAAAAAAAAAAACAAAAAAACAAACAAAAAAAAAACAGTTAAATTGGTTAAAGAGGAAAAAAAAGAGAAAGAAAAACAAAACACAGGAAAAGAAACCACTGAAAAAGAAAGGCAAATTTTTTAAAGAAGTAGGCCAGGTGCAGTGGCTCACGCCTGTAATCCTAGTTTGGGAGGCCAAGGCGGGTGGATCGTTTGAGCTCAGGAGTTCAAGACCAGCCTGGGCAACATGGCACAACCCCATCTCTTTAAAAAGAAAAAATTAAAGGAACTAAATAGGATTTCTGGAAATAAACAATATAATCATTCACATTAAGTACTAGTTGGGCAGTTATACAGAAGATGAGACGTGGCTAGAGAAAATGTGTATCACAATGAAAATATGAAGACATGGAAATATTGAAAGTTAAGAAACATGAAATAATTTTCCAGAATGATACTTATCTTTAGATTGAAGAAGCATATGGAATCACAAAAATATATAAAAATTAATATACATGTAGACATATTGTAGTGAAATGGCAAAACAATATTGTGGAATCAGTTAAGTGGGAAAAGACAGATTAAAGATACAGGAACTTAGGTTTATAAAAGAAGTCAGATAATCACGAAATAAGCACTGTGGGAAAGGAACTGTCAATGCAGGCTTTCATAGCCCGATAAACTGTCATACAAGAAGGAGGAAACAGGGATTTTCCAAAAAGCAAAAACTGAATAGATCACCCAGCAGTGTCAATAAATAATTTTTAAAAGAAGGCAGAAGGAAAGTGATGCCAGATGTAAGATCTGGAATGCAATAAAGTATGAAGAGAAAATGAACAGGTACGCACAGAGAAAAATCCATTTACTGTAAAAACAAAAACATTGGGGTGGGATAGTGGACTCAGCTCTGTCTGCTCAATGCCATGAGAAGTACCCTAATGCATAAGCTTTTTAATGCTGTAAAATATAGTAGCTGAAATTAAATGCCACTTTTTCAGAGGTGAATTAACGGACAGTCTGGTGAAATTCGCAAGCTTTTTGATGTATAAAACTTGACAAATGGAACAATTCCATCAATAGGCAAAAGTGTAACAACCTATTTAGATGGATACTATGTAATTTCTGCACAGGTCTCTGTTTAGTAAATGTATCACTGTATACCTATCAGGAATCTTGCTCCAATAAAGTAACATAAAGATTTAAAAAAATTGGCCATTTTGGGGAAATATAAAAAACAAGTAACTAAAATACAGAATGAAAATAACATAAGATGGAAGAGGGGTGAATATGGCTCAGGCGTTGTATGGTTCTTGTTTTGTTCAGAAAGAGGGTAGAAATAGCAATTGTAGATTTGATGTATGAATGAGAAACTCTGAAGATCAGCCACAAGTGTTAGAGAAACAGCGGTTAACTCACTTCTAATACCCGCATGGGAACGATCACCACTACGGTCAGGATCTCTGGGGGAGAGTGAAGCCAGGAGAGGACCGCAGTGGGGTGTAATTGTGTTTACAGACATAATTTCTTTAGCAGGGTCCAGGTATGTTGGTGCTCATTGTTCTCCATATCCTTTCGTAAGTTTGAAATATTTCTTTAAAGTAGAATTCAACAGTTTTTAGTTTAGTTTTGTTTTCTATAGCAGTGATTCTCAACTGGAGTTGACTTTGCCCCTCTCCATCCCTGTATCACCTCCTTGGAGGAGACACTGGCCATGTCTGGGGACAGTTTTGCTCATCACGGCTGGGGGTGGTACCACTGCACCTTGCAGTGCACAGGCTGTCCCTCCCACCGTGAGGACTTACCCATCCAGAACATCTGCAGTGCTGAGCCTGAGAAACCCTATCCTTTAGGACAAGAATATGCATTTTTTCAAAAGTTAGATTTTCTCCTCTGCTATTTAAAAATAAATGGAAAAGCAGAAATAACACATGGTGACTTTGTTTGCAGTACTTTTCATGCACATAATCACTTTCAGAAAGCAAAAAATGCTCGATAAAGTCATCAGGAAAATCCTCAACTTCATAAATGGGCAGCATAATATTTTAAAGTGTTAAACATTAATCTTTGGTTGATTGCTAAAGTGGCATGAACATAGGCACAACTATGGTGGGATGCTCTTGATTGGAGGTTCTTTATAAGATGAAGTTTCCAAGAAACAGTTAATTGCTTTCAGTTTCTCCATCTTCAAGAAAGGGACAAAAAGGTAACTGATAAAGAAGCTGTTTCTGTTTTCTTGCTAGTGGAACATTAGTATTCGACAGTAGTACTGTACTAAATTCTGGGGCTGCTACTGAAATGTCATTAAATTCCAACTTTACACATCTGGCATGCTGCCTAAATGCAGCTCAGTGTGTTAAAGTGTAGATTACAGTCCAACAAATCAATGCTCTTGAATTGTGGGTTTATGTAAACCTGCAATTAAAAACAGTGTGCAATCACTTTCTTTGCCTACCTGATGAGGGAAAGAGAAGCATGCTGTTTTTTTTCAGGGCGAAGAGGTGAGAATGCCAGCTTAAAATAGAAGCATTCCCCAGCACATGCTTTAAGACGTGGCTTTGGATAAAGGCAGTTTCTGGCTGGGTGTAGCAGCTCGCGCCTGTAATCTCAGCACTTTGGGAGGCTGAGGCAGGTAGATCACCTGAGGTCGGGAGTTGGAGACCAGCCTGGGCAACATGGCAAAACCCTGTCTCTACTAAAAATGCAAAAATTAGCTGGGTGTGGTGGTGCACACCTGTAATCCCAGCTACTTGCGAAGGCTGAAGCACAAGAATAGCTTGAACCTGGGAGGTGAAGGTTATAGTGAGCTGAGATTGCACCACTGCACTCCAGCCTGGGTGACAAAAGGAGACTCCATTAAAAAAAAAAAAATCTGTGAGTTATTTGTGGGTAACGGGGAAAAGCCAAGAAAGGAGGCAGTGGCTAGGCGTGATGGCTCACACCTGTGATCCCAGCACTTTGGGAGGCCAAGCCGGGTGGATCACCTGAAGTCAGGAGTTCGAGACCAGCCTGGACAACATGGCAAAAACCTGTCTCTAATAAAAATTAGCCAGGCGTGGTGGCGGGCACCTAAATATTCCAGCTACTCAGAGGCTGAGGCAGGAGAATTGCTTGAACCGGGAGGTGGAGGTTGCAGTGAGCGAGATCACGCCACTGCACTCCACGCTGGGTGATAGACTCTGCCTCAAAAAAAAAAAAAAAAAAAAAAGGAGGCAGTAGCAGCAGGACAGGAACAGCGAATGGAGTGTGGGGTGTGCTTATTTTTAAATGATGGCGAGAACACCCACAGGGCTCCTGCGGAAAGGCAGGCCTTTCTCCCACCCCTGCAGAAGAGCAGCTCAGTGAGGTCCTTCCAGAAGTAGAGACTGCCATCTAGCAATTAAAAATGGCAGGATGGGGGAACACCAGAGACTCATTTGGTGCCTCTCTTGCGGAGACTGGAGCATAAGGAGGTGCTTCCAAAGTAACAGGCACCATACTATTTCTAGTGGCAAAGAGCTGACAGATTCATATTAGAAAAGGACTTAGGCTAGGCCGGGCATGGTGGTTCACGCCTGTAATCCCAGCACTTTGGGAGGCCAAGGAGGGTGGATCACGAGGTCAGGAACTCGAGACCATCCTGGCTAACACGGTGAAACCCCGTCTCTACTAAAAAATACAAAAATATTGGCTGGCCCTGTGGTGGCGGGCGCCTGTAGTCCCAGTTACAGGAAGCTGAGGCAGGAGAATGGCATGAACCCGGGAGGCGGAGCTTGCCGTGAGCCGAGATCGTGCCCCTGCCTGCACTCCAGCCTGGGCGACAGAGTGAAGACTCCTCTCAAAAACAAAACAAAACAAAACAAAACAAAACAACAACAAAAAACAGAAAAGGACGTAGGCCATAACTATATCCACAGGGCAAAACAATGTCAGCAATAGCAGCTTCCTTCAAATGCAAAGGAAAAATTTATGCACTGATACAGTTAAAGATACAATTTTATCTTTTATAGCAGGTAGCTGTGGCTGTCAGTCAGCTATCAAAAACAATTCAGAAAGAAAAATTCCTGATTTGGTCTTTTAATCATTTTGGCCAAAGCAAAAAAGAGCATTCTCTTCCAGGAAATCTTATTTATGTATATATATTTTTTCAAAATAGAAAAATCTCTGTATAGAACTGCTTTCACTACACTTCTCATCTTGAGGGTAGAACGTGTTCTGGACACAAAAGGCTTTTCTTTCTTTTCTCAGTGACACACCTTTTTGTTGTGTTTTTTAAAAAAATCACTTGTCCCAAGAATCTTCTCAATGATTGAGTTGTAAATTAGCCATGCCTTCTAGGAAACCCAACGTTAGTATTATATGATTGGAAATATGAAAGAACATAGAATCAGAATAAGAATTTTATCCTTTATTCATTTTTACATAATTTCATCTTAAAGGAGATTTGGTAAGTGACTTAAAAGGGACAGTATTCAAGAGTTAGAGTTTAATTGTAATCTGGTTTACATTTCAAATACAGAATCATCAAATTTCAATATCTTTTGCTGTCCTTGAGAGAGATAATGTATTTGGTTAAGTGTTTTTATTTAAGGTAAGACTAAGGTAGCTGACAGGTGCTTATGCGGGAGGAAGAACAATTCTCCTTATTTCAGTTCTTCAGATACTGGTAGCCTCATTAAGATCATAAAATTTGTATTATGCCTCTTTCTTTTTCTAGCTTTGTACTAGTTATCTGTAACTGCATAAAAATTACCCCCAAATTTAGCACTTAAACAAACATCTTGGTTTGTCTCTCACAAGGCTGCAATCAAGGTGTTGGCTGCAGTCATCTCAAGAGTTCCACTGGGGTGGATCCCCTTCCAAACTCATGTCTCGTTGGCAGGATTCAGTTGGAGGCTATTGGAATGAGGGCCTCAGTTCCATGTTAGCTGTTGGCTGGAAAGTTCTGCTTCTCGTCACATGGGTCTTTCCAAAGAACACCTCACCTTCCGAGCAGGAAAGCACAAAAGTAAGAGAGGGCAAGGAGACAGAAGCCAGAGACTTTCTGCCACCAAACCTCACGAGCGCTCTCTCCCTTCCTGCTTCTGTTCTACTCCTCAGAAGCAAGCCACGAAGTCCAGCTCACACCCAAGGACAGGAGGTTACACAAGAGTGCACACCAGCAGGCAGGTTTCACTGGGAACCATCTCAGAAGCTTCCTACCACTAGTTTTGTTGTTTCAGATGAAAAGCTAATGACTGAGGAAGTGACTGCCTCTTCCTACACACATGGACTTGCAGGCTGCAGGACTACACATCGGCACCCGCTGCACATTTCCTATCTGTTCCTTGTGCTCATTCTCAGAGCGGAACTTTCCTATGAGGTGTACACATGACAGTGATAAAATAACTCAAGGGTACAGAAAGAACTCCCTGACTATTCACATAATTTTTTTGGATTGAAATTTGTGAATACTTCACTACACCACCACTTAATAGGACCAATATTATCAGTGGAAGAATAAAACAAGATTTGGAAAGCATGGCTGAATACCTAGATTTCTGATGAAAATTCCTTTAGCAATCAACAACTACTCAAAATGTTTCAACATGCTTGTAATCCCAGCTCTTTGGGAGGCCAAGGCAGGATTGCTTGAGCCCAGGAGTTTGAAACCAGCCTGGGTAACGTAGTGAGACTCCATTTCTTAAAATAAAAAACAAAAAAACAAAAAAATCAGCTGGGTCAGGAGCAGTGGCTCACTCCTGTAATCCCAGCATTTTGGGAGGCCTAGGCGGGCAGACTGCTTGAGCTCAGGAGTTCCAGACCAGCCTGGCAACACGGCCAAACCCTGTCTCTACAAAAATAATTTTAAAAAGTTAGCCTGTGGTGGTGGGTGCCTGTAGTCTCAGCTACTAGGCAGCCTAAGGCAGGAAGATCTCCTGAGCCCTAGAGGTTGAGGTTGTAGTGAGCTGAGATAGTGCCACTGCACTCCAGCCTGGGTTACAAAGCAAGACTCTGCCTCAAAAGAAAAAAAGTTTCAATAAAATATGTACTGGCTCAGAGGCCTAAATGGCATCAGATATTGTGGAGTATGACAAAGGTTGGAGGGTAAGAGGACTTTTATTTTATTTTATTTTATTTTATTTATTTTTTTTTTTGAGACGGAGTCTCGCTCTGCCGCCCAGGCTGGAGTGCAGTGGCCGGATCTCAGCTCACTGCAAGCTCCGCCTCCCGGGTTCACGCCATTCTCCTGCCTCAGCCTCCCGAGTAGTTGGGACTACAGGCGCCCGCCACCGCGCCCGGCTAGTTTTTCGTATTTTTTTAGTAGAGACGGAGTTTCACCGTGTTAGCCAGGATGGTCTCGATCTCCTGACCTCGTGATCCGCCCGTCTCGGCCTCCCAAAGTGCTGGGATTACAGGCTTGAGCCACCGCGCCCGGCCGTAAGAGGACTTTTAAATAACACTTGTTTCTCAATCCTAAATAACACAAAGTAAAATTGCTCTGTAACTATTTACAGAGACAGACCAGTGGTAACTACCTTCTTTCTTCTTCCTTTGTGCCCTGATCTGTGCCTGATGCTTGTGAAACTCAGAGGAGTTTCTGCCTTCTTTTGCTCCCTACTCCGTGTTCACCTATCTTGAGGTCTACTCATCCATGTTTCTAAGCTGTGCTATGGCTGGGGCACTGTGCACCCTGAAAGGACAGCTTGGCTTTCCAGCCCACCCCGTGCCAGTCCTCACTGCCTCTTCAGTGACCGGATGCAGCAGACTGGAACCTGCAGGCAACCCGGGACAAAACGCATTTTTTTTTTTTTTTAGTTCATCTTCACTCAAAGATTAATTTGAAAACATAAAATGGTTCTAAGTGTAATAAAATAAGGTTGCTCTTATTATCATAACTAGGATTACTTTATTTTGGAAGCTAGTAGATAGGAAATGCCAACTTTGCCCTGGAAGGAAATACAGATTCTGTGGGCATAAGTGATCTAAATTCTTTGCCACTTCTAGACTTTAGAAATTGAGGCAAGCAAGGAAATCAGAACAAGTTTTTAATTCTAGTTCAAGAGTCAAAATTCTTTTCTGTAAAATGCCAAATCTAGGATTAAGCATATTCTCATATGGCCTGGAAGTTAATCTCTAATAAAAATCTACTGCTTTAAAAAAATTTACACTAGACAGTGCATACTAAACATGCACCTAGTCATTAGCTTTTTAGGCTTTTGTAGTAATTAAACCAATTGCAAAAATACATTTTAAAAAAGTTAATACAGTAAAGCAAATTCAGAGTTTTGAATTATTAGCAGAGGTATACAAAACATAAGTGATTTTGGAGAAAGCTAAAAAAGATATCCAAGATAATCTTGTCATTTATAGTAGCTCGAGCTCCAATAGTTCTCCAAAACTCAAGAGATATGGCACACAAATGTTTAATTTCTAGAATACACATGTCTCCTTTAGATTTAAAAAAGATAGGAAAAGCAAGAACACAGGAGCTCTTCCTGCCTAGTATCAAGCCTGTATACTGTTAACAAACATTGCTCAGTAAGAATTCACAGGTGCCAAGGAATCATGGCAGCAAAACTGTAGAACAGTGTTACATACATTTAAATGGGAAACATATGCATTGAAAAAATTATAGAATTACATTTCAATTCAGAATGACTGACAAGCTTACATGGAACATCTGGGCTGCTGTTTAGAAGTGCTTGACTTTTAAAACCTACAGCTGACAAAAGCAAGAGGCAGCAAAAAAAGAAAAGAGTACTGGGGTTCTTGGGACCCTGAGGCTGACTTCACTTCTGTGGGCTTCAGTCTTCTCATTAATACACTTGGGTCAGATAGTCTTTCTTGGATCTTTAAAACCACCAAAAACTCAATGATCCTTCTGGGTCTAATCAGTGTGGTTCAAGGCATATTATTTTTAATACTTGCAATAAAGTGACATGAACAATACATAGCAGACCCCATTTTGCAATAAGAGCATAATCTCCTTTGAGAATTATTCCTGAAATCACAACCAGGCTTCTCCCGTCCCCTCTCATCAGTGAACACACTCCTGAAACAGAGAAGCATTCTTCTCATCAGACATTGGCAGAACCATACAAATGTTCAGAGGCAGACTTTCAGGAGGTTCTTTTAAAGTCTAACAATTCTATGAAACATAGCAAAGACACTGACATAACCGCTGTCGGGTTAAAGTCATCTTTGAAATCTTTTGTGATGTGAAATGTGAACATTCTCTGCTTTTTGTTAAACCTTTAGATTGAAACTCTCCCCACACACAAAAGGAATATCACACCTTATTCCTACATGCTTTAGATGTTGGGATTAGTAGGTTTCCTGCAATAGATCTGTGGGCATTTGAGGGATGATATGGTGAATTGTGGATGGCAGGTGATGGTGACAATATTCTACAGATATACTTAATACTGTTTCTGAATTGAAGATATTTACGCCCTCCAGATTTGCATCTTGTGTTAGATGTGTTTAACACTGGGGTACTGTGTGGGGTGCCCTGTGGACAGTTAATACTGTGTAATGACTTCCACAAGATGGCTACATTTCATGTCTTGTTATTAAATTTTATGGCTTTCCTTTTAGTAAGCAATTTGTAAAGTTTGCTCACTGATCTCAAAGATTAAAGGCTATATATACAGCAATTAGCATTATTCTGGCAATAATGTCTAAGATGTATTAGTTCCATTCTCACCTCTTCCAAAAGCATAGACAACTTTAATAAATGAATGAGATCTAATGCCCATCTATGATTCAATGAAGGCGTATAACACGTGACAGGCTAAGGCTGGCTTAGCTATTGATCATCTGGTTCTTTAGCTCTATCCCCGAAAATACAGACTGACTCCAAACCAGTGTTCCCAGATGACATTAACTTGTGCCTTCGCTGGGTGTTAAGATGCACCATTATAATCTCTCTCTGCATTCTGCATCTTTTTTCCATTCTGAAGAAATGTTCCTATATACAGACCCTCATGCTGTAGTTCAAGAGGAAATTAGCCTCTGCACATAAGTTTGTTTTCTACTGTGAAAAGCAAAAACTGTTTGTTTTAGCAGCCAGAAAATTCAGAACGAAACTTATTATCTCAACTTTACTTGCTACGTTGACTCGTATAAAACTGTGTACTTCTGTTCTGTTTTACTGTTACATGTCTTCTTTAAAGGCTCTGTATTTTGCAGGCATCTTCAAGACCTTATAAAATAGAAATCAAATTTCAAAAATAAAAAGTTACAAGTGACTACAGATAATACAGTTTAGCATACTGTATTATTTGTTACTATAAAGATTAAATATAGGTTTAACAGCTATTTTAAAAAATGAATTTTACATAGAAAATATGCTAACTTCCCTTTTATCATCATGAATGAGATCATAGTTGTTGTTATATTAAGTATTTGTTCTGCTGTTCAAATGTTGGCTGGCATAAGTCACCTACTAAAATGCTTATTCAGCATAACTACTGAAAAAACTTAGCTGTCTCTGGTATTAGTTCATTGACTATTATATGCATCAAGTCTTTTCATGTTTCCAAGTTGTATTTTTAAAATAAGAAACTATGGTGACTTAAAAAAAAAGTTTAAATCATGAATACATTACGTATAGGTTTTTCCGTCTCCTAAATATTATCTACTTTTTAAAAAAACATAAATTTTGATATAAGAAAGCATTCTGAGGCAGTGTATATCATATTTAAGGTCACAATTTTCACTAATCTGAGAAAACACATATATGTAATATTTAAAAGTTAATGAAATCCAGTGAAACTTCAACTTATTTCATTGAGAATTTACTACCAAAATATAGAAAACAAGAATTTACCTCTTTTAAATGGCATGTCTGTATTACTTACAATTTGATAAATGAGTTCCTTTCCGTACATACCTTAAGATCCACAACCTCAGTAGCATAAATAACATGATTAAAGGGTCAGGTATAATGTATATTTTAATATAGGATTTGTGTAGTGATTTAGAGCAATAAATATCACACAGTGAAAAATTTATCACAAACTAAATACAGTAACAAAAGGAAAGAAAGAGCTTATGTCCACATTACCAAGGTCTTTACGATAAGTTACAGCGTCCAGGTCCAACACAGCATATTTGCATACAAAGCCGCTGATGTGAACACTGAAAGGAGTCTGTCCTGTAGGTCTTTCATCTTGATTTAATAAAGTTTGTACAGTATCAAATAATATCAAAAGTCTAAAAAAACACAATGAGCATTTATATTATGTTTATAAATTATTGTTTATATACCATAAAAAAAGTCAAAAGTGCAGTTTAAAAAAAAGTGGAAGTTGTTATTCTTGATAAGAGCTAGAAAAATGTCCTGTCCCAGGTAAGAAGCAATCTCAAGGCTCATCCAGTTTCTAAGGAATTTTAACTCGCATCTAACCTTGGTTACCATATGTGGTAAGCAAAATCAGTAGAACAGGAGCTATGTAACAATCTAGCGAAGAGAAACATTGCAAATAAACGTAATTATAGGCCTCTCCCAAAGTGAATGAAATGACTTTGTTTACTGGAATGAATGGGCTGTCACTGAATGTGACTATACTTGGGAAACTTCAAAGGCTGGCTAGAAATCTTTATCTTTTTCAAATTGTTAGTCATAGTGGGCAATGGTACCTATATCCCAGGATTATGAAATTTTCCAGTATAACTGAGAAAAAATGTAATTGAAAGGTGACAAATATCATCTATTATTTCTCACAGAAAATGAGGAATGAGGGCCCAGTAATTAAAAGGCAGAAGTACAGAGATTAGCCAAGAAGAAACAGATGGATGAAATACAACTGGGTCTTAATTGGCACAGTAACTAGCTGTATTTTGACACATTCAAGAACAAATGCCTATATTGAAGTATGTGGTACATTAACCACTTGTATTTATGTAAGAAACTGAAATGGTAAAAGTATAGGCTTATAAAACAAATTAAATTTAGAGAAAGGAAAAATAAAATGTAAAGAAAAATCTTAAAGTTTATTGTGGCATCAAAATATTGACAGAGCTGTATCAGTCAAGAGCAGTCTTCCCGTTGCTAAAACGAATAGGCAGCCTGAGTCTGGCTCCATCCAACCACCTCTTCCAATGCTCTTTAACTGGCAGTGCTTCCTATAAATGATACCAAGCAATAGAGATGATTATTGTTTCCACTGAATAGAGTAAGTTCCTTGATTGGTTTAACATATATAGACTGCCTGAGAGAATAAAAACATCACCATACAATAGGTTAACGGTAAATCAAGGTCTTCGTAGTTGTGATGGGAGAAAAGGGTTGGCTGCTGGAAACAGTATGGTGCCTTGGAGGCTGCGTACATACATACTTAAGAATTCACGTCACCTTTAGCAGAAGATTAGAAGTCAATGGATATGGATGCTTGTGCAGAATCTTCTCGCCCCCTGACATAAATTTCACAGGGAATCTCCTCCATTACTCGGTCTTCCAGGGCCTGCTCAGGGCACTCATGTCCCTGTTTGAAAGTGTAACTACTTTTCTTGAAGGTGCTGTTAAATGTTTTCATTGGCTGTGGTTGTGCAAAGTCATTTCGGAAAGGAAGTTCCATGGAACTGAGGTTGGTCCTGCTTTGTTTGACGCTGGAGGCCTGCGACCCACAGTGGTGGTCATGGATGCAGCGGGAGGCGGTGGAGGAGCGCCGCATCTTCTGGTAGTTGTCCAATTCTTCCGACAAGTCTGCCAGGTCTGCAGAAATCTCTTTGTCCCTTAGTGAAAACAGTTCATAATGAGGAGGATCAAAGACTTCTTGGAACCCGGTTTTATTAAAAGCAGTTTTGCAAGCCATGACCTTTTTTCGAGGCTGTTTCACTTGTACCAAAATAGAAATAATGAGAAGGACTAAGACAATCCCCGAAGTAACGCCAATAATTGTCCCATGAGTCTTAGTCATTTGTTCAAATACTCCTGCTTTTTTCTTTTCTGTAGAACGAAAATGAGAAATGTTAAGTGTTCAAAATACATTAATATGAATCCTGGTACAAATTAGTAAGGTATTTTTAGGTAAAGCAGAATACTTGGGCCAAATATACTACAGACAATGCAGTTTACAATTAGGTTTTTAAACAAATAAAACAACCCCATTAAAATTTCTGTCTAAAGTTACCAATCACAGTATAGATGGATAGATTACAGAAAAGATAAAGTTCTTGGTCCGTTTCTTCAGAAGACACACAGATGTACACATTCTGCAAATCAAATCAAATACATAAATACAGACGATGCCAAATAAATACTCTTGTTCTATCAATTTTAGCTTTCTGCTTTATGGTAGGTTTGACCAACTGCCGTGTTCAGGTATACCCACATCTACTGATGACCACAGGGAGAGCAAACTAACATCGTCAGACTAACCCATCCAGTATATTATCATGACCTACTGTTTTTGAATGATTAACTGAAAACACTTCATGTCAAGTATTTATAACAGCCATATCAGATTGCAGTAAGGTATTTATTGAACTCTTACAGCAGGGGTCCTCAACCCCTGGGCCACAGACAGGAACTTGGTCTCACTGCAGGAGGTGAGCTGCGAGGGAGCGAGTGAAGCTGCATCTGTATTTGCTGCTGCTCCCCATCACTCACATGACCCGGAGCGCCGCCTCTTGTCAGATCAGCAGTGGCATTAGATTCTCACAGCAGCAGGAGCCCTATTGTGAACCGTGCATGTGAGGGATATAGGCTGTGCATTCCTTAGGAGAATCTAATGCCTGATGATCTGTCACTGTCTCCTATCACCCCCAGATGAGACTGTCTAGTTGAAGGAAAACAAGCTCAGGGCTCTCATTGATTCTACATTATGGTGAGTTGTATGATTATTTCATTATATATTACAATGTAATAATAATAAAGTGCCCAATAAATGTAATGCGCTTAAATCATCCTGAAACCAACACCCCTACCCCACCCCTGTCCCGTGAAAAAATTATCTTCCACGACACCAGTCCTTGGTGCCAAAAAGGTTGGGGACTGCCGTCTTAGAGGATAAAAGGTAGATCATCTTTAGTTCTGACACAGTGACCTGACAACCAGCTTGCAGACATTCAACCATTACCACAAGCTGCATTTATCTTTCAGTGAGTACACACTGGGAATACAGCATTGGAAATGTTATGAAATAAAAAAAAGCAGTTCATAGAATGTTTCTGTTTTTATGTTGTAAGACAGAATCTGCAAGTTGATTTTTATTAAATAGTGTTTCCACATACTTCAGGCTAACCTCTAAATTATTTTGACAACTAAATAAGGTATGTTTACAATACAAATGACAAACCTCAACAACAGTAACAAAAATAGGGCAAGGCATACCACTATATCTTTTTTTTTTTTTGAGACGGAGTTTTCGCTTTTGTTGCCCAAGCTGGAGTGCAATGGTGCGATCTCAGCTTACTGCAACCTCCGCCTGCCGGGTTCAAGTGATTCTCCTGCTTCAGCCTCCCGAGTAGCTGGGATTACAGGCATGCGCCACCACGCCTAGCTAATTTTTTTGTATTTTTAGTAGAAACGGGGTTTCATCGTGTTAGCCAGGTTGGTCTCAAACTACTGACCTCAGGTGATCCGCCTGCCTCAGCCTCCCAAAGTGCTGGGATTACAGGCATAAGCCACTGTGCCCGGCCACAATACACTTTAGAACTTAACAGTTTGTAGACAAAAAATACTTTCGTTTAGAGTATTTTTCTTTGTTTTCACCACATCCCAGGTGTATGATCCATTTATATGTTTCCATTTCTGTCAAAGCAGCTATGCTAAGCACTGTTGTAGAAAATAACATTTTAAGTTCTTAATGAAGGGTAATAGCCACTCTTTTCTCAAAAAGGTTGGCCTTTACATCAAACTCACCTTTACAGTGATTTTCATCCCAAGGGTATGCACAATTTTGGACACCATTACAGACTAAAGAATTATTGATGCACATGTTGCTATGGCAAAAGAAAGTGCTGCTTGTGCAGGGAGCTGCAGGAAGAGAAAACAGTGTTGCGAAGAGCAGGCATACCACCCGATTTTGATTTATTTCATACATAACACATCTGACTTTATGAGTACTTTCTTACCGCAAAGGCCTTTCTTTGAATAAACTCTGTACTATTCAAACAATAAGACGAATGTCAATATTCTCTGATGCTGGCTCATTCCAACTTTTTCTTATGCTAGGCCCCAAAAGGTCACTTTTAATGTAATGATAATGAATGTATTTTCAATGGTTCTTAAGGAACCAGTATACAGTCTGGTGAATTTTTTTTCAAAATTTTGGAAGACAGTGTTGGCAAGGATGTGGAGACACTGGAACCCTTCTGTACTGAGGGTGAGAATGTAAAATGGTGCAGTTGTTGTGGAAAATTATCTGGAGGCTCCTCAAAAAGTTAAACATAGAATTACCTTATGATCCAGCAATTTCACTTTTAGCTACCTACTCCAAAGAACTGAAACCAGGAACTCAGTTACTTGCATACCAATGCTCTCAGCAGCATTATGCACAACAGCCAGAAGGTGGGAACAAACAAAATGCCCATTGATGGGTGGATGGATAAACAATGTGGCATCTACAAGACAATGGAATGTGATTCAGTCATAAAAATAAACGAAATTATGATACATACACCACGGACAAAGCCACATATTTCACTTAGCATAATTATTTCTGGTTACATTTTTTTTTTTTTGAGATGGAGTCTGGCTTGTCGCCAGGCTGGAGTGCAGTGGTGTGATCTTGGCTCACTGCAACCTCCACCTCTCGGGTTCAAGTGATTCTCCTGTGTCAGCCTCCCGAGTAGCTGAGACTATAGGCACGCGGCATGCCCGGCTAATTTTTGTATTTTTAGTAGAGACGGGTTTTCACTATGTTGGCCAGGCTGGTCTTGAACTCCTGACCTCGTGATCTGCCCGCCTCGGCCTCCCAAAGTGCTGGGATTACAGGGGTGACCCACCGCGCCCGGCCCTATAATTACATATTAATTATTGTATGAGAAATATTGTATGATTCCACTTATTGAGGAGCCTAGAAGAGGCAAATTCATAGAGACAGAAAGTAGAATAGAGGTTACCAGGGTCCAGAAAGAGGCAGGAATGGGGAGGTGATGTTTAATGGGTACAGTTTCAGTTTGGGAAGACAAAAACTTTCTGAATATGGATAGTGGTAACGATTGCACAATAATGTGAATGTACTTAATGCTACTGAACCGTACACTTAAAATGGCTAAAATAATACATTTTGTTATGTATATTTTACCCATAATAAAAAAAATCCAATCTTCTGGATTCAAAAAAATTGTTTTAAGGACACTAAAGGTATATGGAATATATACCATATAATTTCCTACTTGTGTAAGTTGTTCTTTCAGCCTGGAATGGCTCCTTCTTTCTCTTTGTGGTGGCCACCTACTCATCTTTCAGTATCATCTCAAATGTTACCATCTGTGAAAATCCCCTTGCTTCTCTGGGGTAGCCAGTTGCTCCTGTGTGTTCCTGTCACACTCCACATACTCCTCTACTTGGCACCTCCCCTTGTATATGTAAACCTTTGTTAGAATGGATTATTAGTCAGTGTGCTTACTTCTGTTAGGAAATAAACTCCTAGCCTGGTGGCAGAAGTCCAACAGAGTAGTATTAAGTATTTCAGTGTAAAGAAACAAACAAAACATATGAAAGTCAAGAAGTGAGGCAGCTTATTATTTTCCCATTCAGTACGACAGAAGCCCAAAAACCTTAGCCATTTTTTTTCTTTTTGAGATGGAGTCTCGCTCTCTTGCCTAGGCTGAAGTGCAGTGGCGTGATTGCAGCTCACTGCAGCCTCTGTCTCCCAGGTTCAAGCAATTCTCCTGCCTCAGCCTCCCCGAGTAGCTGGGACTACAGGCACATGTCACCACACCCAGCTAATTTGTGTATTTTTAGTGGAGACGGGGTTTAACCATGTTGGCCAGGCTGGTCTTGAACTCCTGACGTTATGTGATCTGCCCGCCTCAGCCTCCCAAAGTGTTGGGATTACAGGCGTAAGCCACTGTGCCTGGTCCAAAAACCTTAATAATTTTGACTTCTAAAATTAGAATTGGACAAAATGTATTTCCTGCCTAAAAGGTTCTGTACTTGTGATTTTCAGAAAATATTTGCTGCACCAAGGAGGGAGAATCGAATATTACTCTACGTTATACTGACATATCTCAAATATTTTTTAGTTTTCAGAAGGTTTTTCAAGATACAGTTAGTATCTAAAATTTTACTTGACTAATGAGATTTTTTTCTAAATATTATCTTTCTTTTAATAAATATATAATAAATGTAATTTTAAAAACAGCCATGAGCATTATTTTTTTTTCCCCTCCAAAGAGAAGACTCTTTCTTTAGAGTCTTCTTCATACGAAGAATTCATAGGAATTCATCCAGACTTCATAGGAAGTTTGGAATATCTGACCACATTCTCCAGTTGCAGTACATTATTAATAATAAAACCGACAGTTTTTCATTCATCTGTCTTACCCACTTTGTCTATTTCTCAATGGGCTGTGAACATGGGCTGAAAAAACAGGCATTTATTAGGTATCTAGATAACTCCAAAACATAATCTGACAAATATAGGTCCATAGTGAATATCCAAAATTGCTTTGCTATTAAGAGTATGACTATAATCTCTCTTTAAGCAGAATGCCCTAAATGGTATTATTCACCCAAGTTCCAGTACACCAGGTTAAAAATTTATAGTCATTATGAACTAGGGTTCGTTTATCCCCTCCCCATCCTCACTGTAAGCCAACCTGCAGTTGAGTTCAGACTTCTTTTTCTATATACAGTTCAACAATCTTCACACTAAACTGTTAAGCTTGTTCACCTGCGGAGTACTCATCCGCTGCAGTTCAAAAGTATGAGAACCCCTTGGTGGCTGACATGACTGAAGGAGTCCACAATAGCTATAAACTGTGAAGGAACTTGGGAAATAGCACCATGGAGCAGAAAGCAGAAAAAAACAACGGGCTAGTAATCAATAAAAACGGTTTCTATCATCAGTTAATCCACATTTTAAGGTATTTAACCTCCTTGGGCCTCGGCTTCCTCTTTTAAAATGAAGGGGATGGAATACAGTGTATCTCAAACTTCTGGTTCTAAAATTTGATGAGATTATGGAAGTAGTGGTCTCAATCATGATACTTCTGTTTTAGATTTAAGTTCAAATGATGTATATATCTAATAAGTAATTTATCCAGAAATGGCTAACCTGTCAAAATGGTATCACTAAAACCATTGAAATAATTACTTCATGATTCTCAGATAACATTGATGGTTCCAGCTCATCGGAAAGACAACAGGTGTCAGTTACACAAACATGCCATCATATTGAGGGCTGGGGAGTGTATGGTGGTGTTTTATTCACGCTACAAAATTAGCTAGTGCATCTACTTGGGTTTGTCATAGATATCATAAAACTGTATTATACTGATGGGGGCACTGAAAAATATTAAAAAATGGCCAAGAGAAACATGCACCATTTTTGATTTCCTCATTTCTACAAACTGGAGTTTTTTTAAATTTATATACCACACTGTAATTCTATTACATACAATATAATTGTATATTATGTTCTATTCTACTACCTATTTTATCTAGTTCACAAAAAGGGGATGTAGGAAAGATAAGCAATTTTCAAGACAGGCTGAATGAGGTAATAAACAGCATTGTGGGTCCCTGGCATTCGGATTTCATGAATAAAACTGTCACTGGTTTTTAAGGTTTATCTACAGAACATTATGTGACCCCCTCTTTGATGGCTCTTTATAACTTCAAAGGTGGCCTTAAAGACAGGTTTACCACTCCATGTTCATCACTGATTGAGCAGTGAGAGGAAAATGTCTTCAGTTTTTATTATAAATTCTTTACAACTGCTCTCCATATTATTTAAAGCGATTAGAAAACAGCACTGATATTGTCAGATTTTGTTTCACAGAAATGTGAGTTATATTAATAATTACACCTACATTAACCTTTATGGCTTTTCACTGGGTAAGCATGGCTGGTGGAAATGACAATCAAGCATCAGTTATTGATATGGGATTTTAATGGTATGCTTCAATTCAAATAATAACATGATTGAACTACAAGTCTTTATATAAATAAAAGACAGCAAAAATAGTGCCAGTTATTAACTCCACTTATAGCCTGAGGACTCTCTTTCTGCCGTTCCTCACTGCTGGGTCACGGTGTGGAAAGGAAGGGGAGGGCTGGGATTTTATGTCTCCCCCAATTTCAAAGAGATGTGGCAATGATGCTGAAGGATGGCTGTCCTTCAGCAAAGCCTGCAGGGGGTCCGCGGGCAGTATGTCACCGAAAATCATATTACGGGTTTATTCTAATAAAAATGTCTGCTGCTGCTTTCACAGTTCTAGTCCTAGAAATTATTTTCCTAAAATCATATCTTTCTTAAAGAGTGAGGTATGTATTAGTATTCAGTGCCTGGGAAGAAGCCAAATATATCCTGATTGCTATTCTGTATCATCCATTTTAGCAAAATTATTCTATTTCAGTTATATCTGCAATCTACAATGGGTAGGCATGAACTGAATCTCTCATGCAGAATTAGCCCACTTATATAAATCTCTTCTGAAATACGAATTGTTTCCATGGATGAAATCGTAACAATTACAAATCACAGCTTAGAGGAGAACAAAAGAAACAGTTCAATAATTTGAATTAGTGATAAGCATGAAAAAATTTACTAATTGGAGCTCTGAAATTTGCTTTCCAAATGGAGGTTTTTCCAGCTGGCTCTTGTTTTTAAAAAACTCTGTTAAATCCCTTATTTTAATCACACACACTTTTTCTGAAGGGGCGGCTTTCTTCTTGTTCTTGGGTGATAAAGCTAAATTTGGGATACAAAGTTAAATCTATTGCAGCCTTACAATTTAAACTTAAGTCTTACATTTGGTGATTAGTTAATATAAAGATATCACTTGAGGGAGGCTTTTCACCTGTTTAATTATCAAGATTTGTATTAACAACAACAACAAATTAGTGTATACAGAGAAAATACCTTAACTAAAACACATTAAAGAAGAATTTCTCATCATGGATATAGACCAGTGCTGTCCAAAATAAATATGTGAGTAAAAAATGTGAGCAAGTAGCCACATTAAAAAGTAAAAAAGAAATTGGTGGAATTAATTTGACTTATATAGTTTATTGAACCCAACATATCTGTGCAGAAATAGTTAACATTATAGCAGGCCTGAGGGTGCTACCTTTGGAAGGTTCTGCTTGCAAGACTGGCCCTTGGGTGCCATCCATTCCCTAACTTCATTGTACCTAGACTTTGTATAAAAGATGTCATTTATGCCAAATACTTGCTTTCCTGATAAGAGTTTGAAATTTTGATACATGCAAAGCAGAGGGTGCCTATGTGACCAGATCCTGATAGGAACCTTGGATGCTGAGTCTCTAATGGGCTGCTTTTTTTTTTTTTGAGACGGAGTCTGGCTCTGTCGCCCAGGCTGGAGTGCAGTGGCCAGATCTCAGCTCACCGCAAGCTCTGCCTCCCGGGTTTATGCCATTCTCCTGCCTCAGCCTCCCAAGTAGCCGGGACTACAGGCGCCCGCCACCGCGCCCAGCTAGTTTTTTGTATTTTTTAGTAGAGATGGGGTTTCACCATGTTAGCCAGGATGGTCTCGATCTCCTGACCTCATGATCCGCCCATCTCGGCCTCCCAAAGTGCAGGGATTACAGGCTTGAGCCACCGCGCCTGGCCTTCTAATGGGCTTCTCTGGGCAGAAACACTGCATATGTGCTATCGCATTTTTATTTTTTTTGGAGACAGAGTCTCGCTCTGTTGCCCAGGCTGGAATGCAGTGGCATGATTCATAGCTCACTGCAGCCTCAACCTTCGGGGTTCAAGTGATCCTCCTGTCTCAACCTCCAGAGTAGCTGGAACCACAGGTGTGCACCACCATGCCCAACTCATTTAAAACTGTGTTTTTGGTTTTTTTTTTGTAGAGATGTTGTCCCATTATATCGCCCAGGCTGGTCTCAAGCAATCCTTCCACCTTGGCCTCCCAAAGAGCTGGGATTACATGTGTGAGCCACTGTGTCCAGCCCAAGGACATTTGCCGTTGTTGGAGAAACAGGCATACTCAGAATGCCCCTCATGGAAAGGACGCGGTATGCAGACCTGCGCAAGGATAGGTCCAAACCCTGGCAGCTTCTCCCTGGTGGCTCCCTTTTGTTGTCGTCCATCCCAGCTGTGAGTATAGTACAAATGAATGCTGGGTCCTAGAGTCTTCCAGCAAGGCACCTAAAATGGGGGTGCTGCTGGAAGCCCTGAAACAATTTCCTAAATATTCTCATTTTAACATATAGCATAAAATACTGTTAGTGAGATACTTTACATTCTTTATTTCATACCAAGCCTCTGACATCTGGGAGTCATTTTTATAATGATAGCACACGTCAGTTTAGACGGGCCACGTTACACAAGTGCTGAGGCTGCAGGTGGCTGGCGGACACTGGACCGGACAGCACAGGTGCAGAGGCTGGGCACACAGAAACCGAGGGAAAAATAAGAAGGCTAAAAGGCTTTCTTGTTAGCTACGTCTTTGTATAAAGCACTGATTTGTAATTATTTCACATAGTGAAACAGCCTCTGCATAGTTTTTTAAGTCTGAAAAGTTCTCAAATTTAAAAAAGTTTAGGAACATGCTTAGGTTCTCTCCCTGGTGAAGGAAGTGGCAGCAGCAAAGTTCACTCTCAGCAAATGCCACATGAGCTCCTGACATTTCCAGCTGCCCAAGGAGCTCACCATGTCCAAAACATGACACTTTCTCCATCTTGTCTGTTCAGTTTTCATTTTCCAAGTCAGTCAGACTCAAAATTGTAGGTGTCTGACTCATTCTTTTAGCCTTCATTGAATGGGTCATTGAATCCTGTGGATTCCGTTTCCCCACTCTTCTTTGTCCTCACTGCCCCTGCTTAGGTTCAGACCTCCAGGGCTTCCTGCTGTGACTATGGAAGTAAACTCTTAACTCATCTCCATGCCCCAGCTAAGGCACAGAGCTAAAGATGTTACTTTATAGTGCCAACTCCCTGATGCCTGTAAGATGAGTCTACATTTTCCCTTTGATTTTTTTCAAAGGGCTTTGTATTCCATTATTTTTTTTTTTTGAGACGGAGTCTCGCTCTGTGGCCCAGGCTGGAGTACAGTGGCGCGATCTCGTCTCACTGCAAGCTCCGCCTCCTGGGTTCACGCCATTCTCCTGCCTCAGCCTCCCGAGTAGCTGGGACTACAGGCGCCACACCACCACGCCCGGCTAATTTTTTGTATTTTTAGTAGAGACGGGGTTTCATAGTGTTGGCCAGGATGGTCTTGAACTCCTGACCTCGTGATCCGCCCGCCTCAGCCTCCCAAAGTGCTGGGATTACAGGCGTAAGCCACTGCGCTCAGCCCATATTCCAGTTTTACTCTACCTTTCCTGTCTCCTTTCTCTGCCACTCCCTCTACCACACACTTTTTGTAGCCCACCTTAGCTCTGCTTCAATGCTTTGCTCATTTTATTGCTTCTGTCTAAAATAACAGCCTCAATGAACATTTCTACCTTCAAAATATACCTACTCTCAAGGACACACTCAAAGGACCTGCACTCAAACACCATCTCCTCCATAACTGATGCTGCCTGTTCGAAGGAACTTGGATATTTAACAGGAGAACACTTTGTTTTATGTCTCAAAGGGTCTTCATTACGGTCAGTCCTGCACTGTCACTATTTGCCTATGTCACCTTACCTAACTGACTGGAAAACCCTTTAGGGCATAGGGCAGGTCCTGTTCCATGCATGTTTGTATCTTCCTAGCATCAAACACAGTACCTCACATGACAAATGCCAAAGAAATGAATGGAAAGCAGGTAGGAAGGCTAGTTGACCAAACTGACTTCATAACCCAATTGACCATCTGGCATCTCATGAAGACCTTTAAATTTCTGGATAGAAGAGTTCAGCTATAAGAAAACCTGTGTATGGTCATAAACAGTCTTGATTTTAATACAGAATCCATGGAATAATATAATGCCTTGAAATTATAAGATTGAGAAAAACTATTAATTTTCAAATTTATCAAAAATATCTGATATCTTACTGTTACACTTTTGTATTTACAAACTCTGTATTTGCACAAATCATACAGCTTACCATTACACCACATTCATCAGTCAGGATATAAAAGCCAAAATATTTGTTTCTTTTCATGACAACAGATAAGATACACCACTTATAATTTTAAAATAAATGTGAACATACAAACTCAACTATACCTGGGCAGTTCAGATGGGTCTTAAAATGGTATTTTTCTTCATATAGGAGATGAATCTGAGGAAACAGACAGTTGGGAGAGGCTAACCAGCCCTGCCCAAATGTAGATTAAAGTTAAGGGCCATTCGAATTCAAGTAAAAAAATGATGTTATATTGGAAAGCAGATTTTGCCAAAGCTACTATAATATGATCTGCATTTATGATAAGCAAAACTAAAAAAAATTAGTAAGTACTGATGTATCCCTTGGATTTTTTTTTTTAATCCTTAGCTAATTGGCTGAGGAGTTTAAGGAGATAGAAAAGCAAAGAAATATAGCAGAAACAGTTTTTCCTGGTGGTATTTTATTCACTTGATTTTTCAGGAACCTAAAGAAAGGTTTTGTTTATTTATTTATTTTTTTGAGACGGGGTCTTTCTCTGTCACTCAGGCTGGAGTGCAGTGGTGCAATCTTAGCTCACTGCAACCTCTGCCTCCTGGGCTCAAGCGATCCTCCCATCTCAGTTTCCTCAGTGGTGCATACCACCACGCCCAGCTAATTTTTGTATTTTCAGTAGAGATGGGGTTTCACCATGTTGGCTAGGCAGGCTGGTCTCAAACTCCTGAGCTCAAGCGATCCACCCGCCTCGGCCCCACAAAAGCTGGAATTACATGTATGAGCCACTGTGCCTGGCGTAGGAACCCAAAGAAGAATCCTAAAATCTGTCCTCAAAATTTCTCCACTTTTAAGTTGTGGTGGTTGTCTGTATATGAGCTACAACTTTTAGTAAGAAAAACTTCCCACATGCTTACCAAATAGTGAAGATAATTTTTAAAAACTTAAGCAGTTCATAAAAACACAATATCCACGGTAACCACAAGAACATATTTATAAAATATACACAAAAGGAAATGTGAAGGGAATCAAAACTTATCACTACAAAAAAATCAATTAAAGAAAAGAAGGCAGTAGTGGAGGAGAGACAACAAAGCTATAGACACACAGAAAACAAGTAGCAAAGTGACCGAAGTCCTTCCTCATCAGCAATTAAACATAAATAAACCCTCCAATCAAAAGAAGAGATTGCAGAATTGATGGAAAATAACAAGACTCAACTATATGCTGCCTGTAGGGCACTCACTTTAAAGATAAAAAAAAGTTGAAAGTAAAAGGATGGACAAAGATATTCCATGCAAATAGTTGCTAAAAGACAGCTGGGGGGGTGGCAATACTAGTCTTGGATAAAAAAGGACATGGTATATTTGGATAAAAAAGGACATGGTATATTGATAAAAGGGTCAATTCACCCAGAAGATATAACAATTATAAACATATATGGACTAAAAACAAAGGAGCCCTAAAATATACAAAACAAACATTGATAGAACTGATGGGAGAAGTAGATACTTGTACAATAGTAATTGGAGACTTCAACACCCCACTTTCAATAAAGGACAGAATGATCAGGCAGAATATCAATAAGAAAATAAAGGACCTGAACACCACTATAGACCAAATGGACCTAACATATACAGAAAATTCCACCCAGTAACAGAATACACATTTTTCTCAAGTACACATCAGACACTCTCTAGAATAGACTACGTATGTTCAGCCACAAAACAAGTCTTAATATATTTTAAATGACTGAAATAATATAAAATTTATTTTCAAATCAAAATGGAATGAAACTAGATATCAAAAACTGAAGGAAAATAAAAAAATTCACAAGTCTGTGTAAATTCAACTACACACTCTTACAAAACTTTTAAACTTGTGATTTCGAAAAAGAAATCCAAGGGAAATTATAAGATACCCTTGAGACAAATGAAACCCAAAACATGCCAAAACTTATGGGGAGCAGTAAAAGCAGTAGTAAAAGGGAAATTTACACCTATAAATGCCTACGTTAAAAAAGAAGAAACAACTTAGATCAACAGCTTAACTTTATACCTTAAGGAACTACGGAAAGAAGACAAACTAAATTCAAAGCTAGCAGAAGTAACAAAATAATAAAGACTAGAGTGACAATAAATAAAACAGAAAACAGAAAAAGAGCAAAAACCCAAAACTTGGTTCTTTGAAAAGATCAACAAAACTGACCAACCTTTGGCTAGAATTAAGAACAAAAAGACTCAAATTATTAAAATCAGAAATGCAACTGGAGACATGACTACGGATCTTACATACATAGAAAGAATCATAAGTGAATACTAAGAACAACTGTATGCCAACAAACTGACAACCTAGAGGAAATGGACTAATTCCTAGAAACACACAATCAAACAAAACTGCAAAATGAAGCCAAAGAAAATCTGAATAGGCCTAAAACTAACAAGGAGATTAAAAAAAGAACCCAGAACTTCTCAACAAAGAAAGGCTCTGGATCACATGGCTTCACTGGTGAATTCTACTAAACATGTAAAGAATTAACACCAATCGGTTGATTCCAGGGCAAGATGGCTGAATAGGAACAGCTCCAGTCTGCAGCTTCCCATGCGATCAAGGCAGAAGGCAGGTGATTTCTGCATTTCCAACTAAGGTACCTGGCTCATCTCACTGGGACTGGTTAGACAATGGGTACAGCCCACAGAGGGCAAGAAGGAGCAGGGTGGAGGGTCACCTCACCCGGGAAGCGCAAGAGGTTGGGGCACTTCCTCCCTTAGCCAAGGGAAGCCATGAGAGATGGTGCATTCCGGCCCAGATACTAAACTTTTCCCATGGTCTTCACAACCCACAGACTAGAAGATTCCCTTGGGTGCCTACTCCACCAGGGACCTGGGTTTCAAGCATAAAACTGGTGGCCATTTGGGCAGACACTGAGCTAGCTGCAGGAGTTTTTTTTTCATACCCCACTGGTGCCTGGAACACCAGCAAGACAGAACCATTCACTCCCCTGGAAAGGGGGCTGAAGCCAGGGAGCCAACAGCAGATCCCACCCTCCCCGCCACCCCCACGGAGCCCTTCAGACTAAGATCCACTGGCTTGAAATTCTCACTGCCAGCACAGCAATCTGAAGTCGACCTGGGAGCTTGGTAGGGGGAGGGGCATCCACCATTACTGAGGCTTGAGTAGGTGGTTTTCCCCTCCTAGTGTAAACAAAGCATCGGGAAATCTGAACTGGGCAGAACCCACTGCAGCTCAGCAAAGCTGCTGTACCCAGACTGCCTCTCTAGATTACTCCTCTTTGGGCAGGGCATCTCTGAAAGAAAGGCAGCAGCCCTAGTCAGGGGCTTATAGATAAAACTGCCGTCTCCCTGGGACAGCACCTGGGGGAAGGGGTGGCTGTGGGTGCAGCTTCAGCAGACTTAAATGCTCCTGCCTGCCAGCTCTGAAGAAAGCAGCAGACCTCCCAGCACAGCACTTGAGCTCTGCTAAGGGACACACTGCCTCCTCAAGTGGGTCCCTGACCCCCGTGCCTCCTGACTGGGAGACACCTCCCAGCAGGGGTCGACAGACACCTCACACAGGAGAGCTCCAGCTGGCATCTGGTGGGTGCCCTTCTGGGACAAAGCTTCCAGAGAAAGGAAAAGGCAGCAATCTTTGCTATTCTGCAGCCTCCACTGGTGATACCCAGGCAAACAGGGTCTGGAGTAGACCTCCAGCAAACTCCGGCAGACCTGCAGCAGAGGGGCCTGACTGTTAGAAGGAAAACTAACAGAAAGGAATAGCATCAATATCAATAAAATGGGCATCCATACATAAACCACATCCGAAGGTCACCAACATCAAAGAACAAAGGTAGATAAATCCATGAAGATAAGGAAAAACAGTGCAAAAAGTTTGAAAATTCCAAAAACCACGCCTCTTCTCCTCCAAAGGATCACAACCCCTCGCCAGCAAGGGAACAAAACTGGATGGAGAATGAGTTTGACGAATTCACAGAAGTAGGCTTCACAAGGTGGGTAATAACAAACTTCTCCGAGCTAAGGGAGCATGTTCTAACCCAATGCAAGGAAGCTAAGAACCTTGAGAAAAGGTTAGAGGAATTGCTAACTAGAACAACCAGTTTAGAGAAGAACATAAATGACCTGACGGAGCTGAAAAACGCAGCATGAGAACTTCGTGAAGCATACATAAGTATCAACAGCTGAATGGATCAAGTGGAAGAAAGGATATCAGGGATTGAAGATCAGTTTAATGAAATAAAGCAGGAAGACAAAATTAGAGAAAAAAGAAAGAAAAGGAACGAAGAAAGACTCCAAAGAAATATGGGACTATATGAAAAGACCAAACCTACGTTTGACTGGTGTACCTGAAAGTGACAGGGAGAATGGAACCAAGTTGGAAAACACATTTCAGGATATTATCCAAGCAAACCTTCCCCAACCTGGCGAGGAAGGCCAACATTCAAATTCAGGAAATACAGAGACCACCACAAAGATACTCCTCGAGAAGAGCAATCCCAAGACACATAATCATCAGATTCACCAAGGTTGAAATGAAGGAAAAAATGTTAAGGGCAGCCAGAGAGAAAGGTCGGGTTACCCACAAAGGGAAGTAAGTCCATCAGACTAACAGCGGATCTCTCTGCAGAAACCCTAAAAGTCAGAAGAGAGTGGGGGCCAATAATCAACATTGTTTTTTTTGTGTGTGTGATAGAGTCTCGCTCTGTCACGGTGGCACAATCTTGGCTCACTGCAACCTCTGTCTCCTGGGTTCAGTGGGTTGAAGCAATTCTCCCAGCCTCACGAGTAGCTGGGATTACAGGCGCCCGCCAGCACGCCCAGCTAATTTTTATATTTTTAGTAGAGATGGGGTTTCACCATCTTGGCCAGCTGGTCTTGAACTCCTGACCTCGTGATCCACCAGCCTTGGCTTCCCAAAGTGCTGAGATTACAGGTGTGAGCCACCGTGCCCAGCCTCAACGTTCTTAAAGAATGTTCAACCCAGAATTTCATATCCAGCCAAACTAAGCTTCATAAGCAAAGGAGAAATAAAATCCTTTACAGACAAGCAAATGGTGAGAGACTTTGTCACCACCAGGTCCGCCTCACAAGAGCTCCCGAAGGCAGCACTAAATATGGAAAGGAAAAACTGGTACCAGCCACTGCAAAAACATACCAAATTATAAAGGCTATCAACACTATGAAGAAACTGCATCAACTAATGGGCAAAATAACCAGCTACCATCAAAATGACAGGATCAAATTCACACATAACAATATTAACCTTAAATGTAAATGGACTAAATGGTCCAATTAAAAGACACAGACTGGCAAATTGGATAAAGAGTCAAGACCCATCAGTGTGCTGTATTTAGGAGATCCAACTCATGTGCAAAGACACACATAGGCTCAAAATAAACAGATGGAGGAATATTTACCAAGCAAATGGCAAGAAAAAAAAATCAGAGGTTGCAATCCTAGTCTCTGATAAAACAGACTTTAAACCAACAAGGATAAAAAAAAAAAAAAAGACAAAGAAGGGTATTACAGGGATCAATGCTGAAGGGTAAAGGGATCAATGCAACAAGAGCTAACTATCCTAAATATATATATGCACCCCATACAGGAGCACCCAGATTCATAAAGCAAGTTCTTAGAGACCTACAAAGAGACTTAGACTCCCACACAATAATAGCGAAAGACTTTAACAACCCATTGTCAATATTAGACAGATAACGAGACAGAAAATTAACAAGGATATCCAGGACTTGAACTCAGCTCTGGACCAAGCGGACCTAATAGATATCTACAGAACTCTTCACCCCAAATCAACAGAATATACACTCTTCTCAGCACCACATCACACTTATTCTAAAATTGACCACATAATTGGAAGTAAAACACTCCTTAGCAAATGCAAAAGAACAGAAATCATAACAAATAGTCTCTCGGACCACAGTGCAATCAAATTAGAACTCAAGATTAAGAAACTTACTCAAAACCACACAACTACATGGAAACTGAACAACCTGCTCCTGAATGACTACTGGGTACATAACAAAATTAAGGCAGAAATAAGTAAGTTCTTTGAAACCAATGAGAACAGACACAAAGTACCAGAATCTCTGGGACACAGCTAACACAGTGTTTAGAGGGAAATTTATAGCACTAAATGCCCACAAGAGAAAGTGGCAAAGATATAAAATTGACACCCTAACATCACAATTGAAAGAACTAGAGAAGCAAGAGCAAACAAATTCAAAAGCTAGCAGAAGACAAAATAACTAAGATCAGAGCAGAACTGAAGGAGATAGAGACACAAAAAAAACCCTTCAAAAAATCAATGAATCCAGGAGCTGTTTTTTTGAAAAGATTAACAAAATAGATAGACCGCTAGCCAGACTAATAAAGAAGAAAAGAGAGAAGAATCAAATAGACACAATAAAAAATGATAAAGGAGATATCACCACTGATCCCACAGAAATAGAAATTACCATCAGAGAATACTATAAATACCTCTATGCAAATAAACTAGAAAATCTAGAAGAAATGGATAAATTCCTGGACACATACACCCTCCCAAAACTAAACCAGGAAGAAGTCAAATCTCTGAATAGATCAATAACCAGTTCTGAAATTGAGGCAGTAATTAATAGCCTACCAACCAACAAAAGCCCAGGACCAGATGGATTCACACCCGAATTCTACCAGAGGTACAAAGTGGAGCTGGTATCATTCCTTCTGAAAGTATTCCAAACAAGAGAAAAGAGGGACTTCTCCCTAACTCACTTTATGAGGCCAGCATCTTCCTGGTAACAAAACCTGGCAGAGACACAACAAAAAAGAAAATTTCAGGCCAATATCCCTGATGAACGTCGAGGTGAAAACCCTTAGTAAAATTCTGGCAAATTAAATCCAGCAGCACATCAAAAACCTTATCTACCACAATCAAGTCAGCTTTATCCCTCGGATGCAAGGCTGATTCAGCATACGCGAATCAATCACATAAACAGACCCAATGAGAAAAACCACATTGTTATCTCAATAGATGCAGAAAAGGCCTTCTACAAAATTCAACACTCCTTCATGCTAAAAACTCTCAATAAACCAGGTATTGATGGAATGTATCTCAAAATCATTAGAGCGATTTATGAGAAACCCACAGCCAATATCACACTGAATGGGCAAAAGCTGGAAGCATTTCCTTTGAAAACTGGAACAAGACAAGGATACCCTCTCTCACCACTACTATTCAACATGGTATTGGAGGTTCTGGCCAGGGCAATTAGGCAAGATAAAGAAATAAAGGATATTCAAACAGGAAGTTAAATTGTCTCTGTTTGCAAATGACATGATTGTATATTTAGAAAACCCCATTGTCTCAGCCCAAAATCTCCTTAAGCTGATAAGCAACTTCAGCAAAGTCTCAGGATACAAATCAATGTGCAAAAATCACAAGCATTCCTATAGACCAATAGGTGTACAAACAGAGAGCCAAATCATGAATGAACTCCCATTCACAATTGCTAAAAAGAGAATAAAACACCTAGGAATACAACTTACAAGGGATGTGAAAGACCTCTTCAAGGGGAACTATAAACCACTGCTTAAGGAAATAAGAGAGGACACAAACAAATGGAAAAACATTCCATGCTCATGGATAGGAAGAATCAATATCGTGAAAATAGCCATACTGCCCAAAGTAATTTATAGATTCAATGCTATCCCCATCAAGTTACCATTTGACTTTCTTCACAGAATTAGAAAAAACTAGTTTAAATTTCGTATGGAACCAAAATGGAGCCTGTATAGTCAAGACAATCCTAAGCAAAAAGAACAAAGCTGGAGGCATCATGCTTCCTGACTTCGAACTATACTACAAGGCTACAGTAACCAAAACAGCAAGGTATTGGTACCAAAACAGATATATAGACCAATGGAACAGAATAGAGGCCTCAGAAATAACGCCACGTATCTACAACCATCTGATCTTTGACAAATCTGACAAAAACAAGCAATGGGGAAGGGATTCCCTATTTAATGGTATTGGGAAATCTGGCTAGCCATATGCAGAAAACTCAAACTGGACCCCTTCCAGAAACTGGACCTTATACAAAAATTAACTTAAGATAGACTAAAGACTTAAACCTAAGAGCTAAAACCATAAAAACCCTAGAAGAAAACCTAGGCAATACCATTCAGGAGATAGGCATGGGCAAAGGCTTCATGACTAAAATACCAAAAGCAATGGCAACAGAAGCCAAAATTGACAAATGGATCTAACTAAACTAAAGAGCTTTTGCACAGCAAAAGAAACTATTACCACAGTGAACAGGCAACCTACAGAATGGGGGAAAATTTTTGTAATCTATCCATCTGACAAAGGACTAATATCCAGAATCTACAAGGAACTTAAAACAAGTTTACAAGAAAAAAAAAATCAATCCCATCAAAAAGTGGGTGAAGGATATGAACAGACACTTCTCAAAAGAAGACATTTATGCAGCCAACAAAGATATGAAAAAAAGCTCATAATCACTGGTCATTACAGAAATGCAAATCAAAACCACAATGACATACCATCTCACACCAGTTAGAATGGCTACCACTAAAAAGTCAGAAAACAACAGATGCTGGAGAGGATGTGGAGAAACAGCGCTTTTACACTGTTGGTGGGAGTGTAAATTAGTTCAACCATTGTGGAAGAGTGTGGAGACTCCTCAAGGATCTAGAATTAGAAATACCATTTGACTCAGCAATCTCATTACTGGATATATACCCAAAGGATTATAAATCATTCTACTATAAAGACACATGCACACGTATATTTATTGCAGCACTATTCATAATAGCAAAGACTTGGAATCAACCCAAATGCCCATTAACGATAGATTGGATAAAGAAAATGTGGCACATATATACCATGGAATACTAGGCAGCCATAAAAAAGGATGAGTTCATGTCCTTTGCAGGGACATGGATGAAGCGGGAAACCATCATTTTCAGCAAACTAACACAGGAACAAAACCAAACACTGCCTGCTCTCACTCCTAAGTGGGAGTTGAAGTATAAGAACACATGGACACAGGGAGGGGAGGGAACATCACACACTGGGGCCTGTTGGGGGGTGGGGGCCTAGGGGAGGGATAGTATTAGGAGAAATATAGATGATGGGTTGATGGATGCAGCAAACCAGCATGGCAGGTGTATACTTATGTAACAAACCTGCACACTCTGCACATGTATCCCAGAACTTCAAGTATCGTAATAATAAAAAAAGTTAACACTAATCCTCAAACTCTTTGAAAAAGTTGAAGAACAAACACTAGTTACTCATTCTATGAGGCCAGAACACTAGTTACTCATTCTATGAGGCCAGAATTACTCTGATACCAAAGCTAGAAAAGGTACACACAAAAAACTAAAGACCAATATCCCTTACGAATGTTAACATAAAAATCCTCAAGAAAATTACTACTTCAGAATTCAGCAACATATAAAACGATTATACACCAAGAACAAGTGGGATTTATTCCCAGAATGCATGAGTGGTTCAATATACAAAAGCCTACCAATTTAATACATCACATTTACAGTAAGGGAAAAAAACTACATGATCAGCTCAATGAATTTTTAAAAAAGCATTTGACAAAATTCAACAGCCTTTCATGATAAGAACATTCAATTAACTATGAATAGAAAAAAAAAAAAAACTTCCTTCACATGACAAAGGCCATATATGAGAAACCCAGAGCTACCATCATAATCAGTAGTGAAGGACAGAGCTCCACTGAGATCAAGAATAAGACAGATACCCAATTTCACTTCTATTGAATATATACTGGAAGTTCTGGTTGGAGCAATTAGGCAAGAAAATAAAATGAAAGGTATCCAAATTGGAAAGGAAGATGTAAGATTTTCTCTGTTCACAAATAACACATTCTTACATGCAGAAAACCCTAAAGATCACACCCACCCACCCACCCACACCCCCTGTTAGAGCTAATAAACTAAGTCAACAAAGTTGCTGGATGCAAAACCCACATACACAAATCCGTTGCATTTCTAAATGCTGCCAATTAACAATTAGAAAAGGAAGTTAAGAAAATAATTCCAGTATAATAGCATTAAAAAGAATAAAATATTAGGAATAAATTTAACCAAGGAGGCAAAACACTTGTATGCTGAAAACTACAAAACATTGCTGAATGAATTAAAGATGAAAAATCATTGGGAATATATATCCTGTGTTCATGAATGGGAAGACTTCATACAGTTAAGATGACAATATTATTCAAAGTGAGCCACAGATTTAAAATGATCCCTTTGAAAATCCCAACAGTGTTTCTGCAGAAATAGAAAAAGTCATCCTAAAATTCATGAAATGTGAATGAACCATGAATAGCCAATCCAATTTTGAAAAACAAGAAAAAAGTTGGAAGATTCACACGTCCTGATTTCAAAACTTACTACAAATTTACAGTAATCAAAACAATTACTACTGGCATAACAACAGGCATATAGACCAATGGAATTGAGAGGCCAGAAACAAATCTTCACATAAATTTTTTTTTTTTTTTGACGGAGTCTAGTTCTGTTGCCCAGGCTGGAGTGCAGTGGCGCAATCTCGCCTCACCGTGACCTCTACCTCCCAGGTTCAAGCGATTGTCCTGCCTCAGGCTCCCGAGAAGCTAGGATTACAGGCGTGTGCTACCACGCCTGGCTAAATTTTGTATTTTTAGTTGAGATGGGGTTTCGTCATGTTGGCCAGGCTGGTATCAAACTCCTGATCTCAGGTGTTCCACCCACCTTGGCCTCCCAAAGTGCTGGGATTACAGGCATGAGCCACTGTGTACGGTCTTTTTTTTTTTTTTTTTTTTTTAAAGAAAAACAGAGATGGGGTTTTGCTATGTTGACCAGGCTGGTCTTGAACTCCTGCCCAGGCTGGTCTGAAACTCCTGGACTCAAGCAATCCTCCTGCCTTAGCTTCCTGTATAGCTGGGACTACAGACTGGCTATTCATGGTTCATTCACATTTCATGCCACTGTGCCCAGGTCTAATTGATTTTTGACAGGGGTGTCAAGACCATTCAATGGGAAAGGACAGTGTTTTCAAAAAATGATCCTGGGAAAGCTGGATATCCACATGAAAAAGAATGAAGTTGGAGCCTTAACTTACACTATATACAAAAATTAACTCCAGATAGATCAAAGACCTAAACGTATTACAAAAGTTAAAACTATAAAACTCTCAGAAGAAAACGTATGAGAAAAGCTTCATGACATTGGTTTTGACAGTGATTTCTTGGATTATCACACCACAAACAACAACAAAAACCACATTACATTGGGCTTCATCAAAATTAAAAACTTTTGTACGTGAAAGGACACTGTATCAAGGGAGTGAAAAGGCAACAAACAGAATGCAAAAGTCTGCTAATCACATACACAATAAGGGATGAATATCCAGAATATGCAGAGAACGTCTACAACTTAAAAAAAAATTCAAAAGTGGGCAAAGGACGTGAAGAGACCTTTCTGCAAAGAAGATACATGAATAGCCAAGAAGCCCATGGAAAAATGCTCAACATTACCAATCGTTAGGCAAATCAAAACCACAATGAGATGCTACTTTACACATATTAGGATGGCTATTATCCAAAAGTACCAAAAATAACAGGTATTGGTGAAGATGTGGATAAACCGGAACCCTCTGTGTGCTGCTGGTCGGTGTGTAAATAAAATGGTGCAGCGACTGTGGAAAAGTTTGCTGGTTCCTCAAAAACTTAAACACAGATTTGCCATATGATCCAACAATTCTACACAGCAGCATTACTCATCATAACCCAAAGGTAGAAACAATCAAGCATCCATCAACAGATGAATGAATGTATAAAGAAAATGTGGCATTTACTTATGGAATATTTAGCCTTAAAAAAAGAATAAAATTCTGATACATATGACCACATGGATGAACCATGAAAAGATTTCATGGATGAACCATGAAAAGATTTCATGGATGAACCTTGAAATCCTTATGCTAAGCGAAGTAAGCCAGATATAAAAGGACAAATATTATATGATTCTACTATGAGTTACCTAGAATACGGAAATTCATAGAGACAGAAAGTAGAACAGAGGTTACCAGCATAGGGAGAGAGAAAAAAACGGGAAGGAACTGTTTCATGGGTATAGAGTTTCAGTTTGGGATGATAAAAATGCTCCAGACAAAATGGTGATGGTTGCGCAACAATGAGCATATACTTAATGCCACTGATTTGTACATTTAAAAGTGACTGAGGGTAAATTTTATACCATGTATATTTTGCCGCAGTTGGAAAAAAAAAAAGCTACAACCCTCCTGCAAGGGTATTTGGCAGTATCTAACCAAACTACACAACTTTTTTTAACCAAACAATCCCACTACCAGGAATTTTCCTGATGACATGTCTCCAACAATACAGAAAGACATACACATAACATTATTCACTGCAGCTTGTTTATAACTGCAAATATTGGGAATAACCTATATGCCCAACATAAGTAGAAGATAAAATAAAGTTGCTATATACAATGCTCTACTATGCAGCTATAAAATAAAAATGTGCTCTATGAATTGATATGGAATGGTTTCCAGGATATATATATATATTTTTTGAGACAGGGTCTCACTCTGTCACACAGACTGGAGAGTGCAATGGCCTGATCTCAGCTCATTGCAACCTCCACCTCCTGGTTTCAAGCGATTTTCATGCCTCACCCTCCCCAGTAGCTGGAATTATAGGCGCATGCTACCATGCCCTACTAATTTTTGTATTTTTAGCAGAGACGGAGTTTCGCCATGTTGCCCAGGCTGGTCTCAAACTCCTGACCTCAAGTGATCCGCCCACCTTGGCCTCCCAAAGTGCTGGGATTACAGGTGTGAGCCACTGCACCTGACCAGGATATACTTTTAAGTTGAAAAAATAAAGTGTAAAAGAATAATGCTGTCCTTCAAGTAAGAAAAAATGTCACATAAGAAAATACACATGTATCTGCTCATTTGTGCAAAAAGAAATCCAGAGAGAGGGTAGAAATGGAAGGCAGAGAATGAAGGAGTCAAGGACACTTCCAAGTGTCCCTCTTGGGATGTGGGCTCTCTAGGAACAACAGTTATGTTCCCAGAACCCCCACATAAAAACAATGTATAGAAACCATGATGTGGGGGCACAAAATGAAATATAAACCACTAGCCTGAGTAACTGGAAAACAGTATCTTGACAGTAAAACTAAACACAAAAAGAACTGTACATAAGGTACTTTGTTAGGAAATTTCTCAAAGGGATATGGATTAGCAATTGTGAAGTTACTTTTTGTGTATATTAGGATTAAACAAATTAATCCATTTTAGATAAGTTAGTCAGGTTTCTCTCTGTAAGATGAAGAAAGGGCTCCTTGGAAATACGGTTGATCTAGGGTTGGGTCAGAGAAAACACAAGTTGAGCCTGGTTCATCCAGAATTGCCATAAAGTAAGAAAATAATTAAAAAACTATTAATTGGGTACATTGAGAGGACACAGGAGGCAAACTGAAGGCGCTTCCAATGGCTGAAGCTTGGGTTTTGAGCAACAAAATAATGTTAGTATCATAGAAAAGTAACTTTTTTTGAGACATTCTCACTCTGGTCACCCAGGCTGGAGTGCAGTGGTGTGACCTTAGCTCACTGCAGCCTTGACCTCCTGGGCTCAGGTGATTTTCCCACCTCAGCCTCCTGAGTAGCTGGGACTATAGGCACCTGCCACTATGCCCAGCTAATTTTTGTATTTTTAGTAGAGACGGGGGTTTCACCACATTGCCGAGGCTGGTCTCGAACTCCTGACCTCAAGTGATCTGCTGCCTCGGCTTCCCAAAGTGCTGGGATTACAGGCGTGAGCCACGATGCCTGGTCGTAATAATAATATTATTAATATTATAACAACAGAATAAAATAAAATATCCATAAGCCCATACTGATGTAATTATTAATAACTGAATAAGTGAGGAAAAGGGATAGTTTTTCTCACAGCAGAATGTTAATTAACGTATACAGAAGGAATGATGGAAACAGAAAATCATGATCAGCTAAACCCTACAGTAGTAACTGTTACAGGCAGAAGCCAACAATGGATGCTAAAATTAGTGGGTGAGGAGATGTCGGCATAGACTCAAAGAGACTTATTAATTAGAAAAGAAAAAAAATAGCAACTTTTTAGTGAAGAAAACTGGCAGCACCTTAAGGAAGTGATCAAAGTTAACATTACCAGCAATAAGACAAAATGATACCATGTACCCCTGCTTCACTGACATGATGTAGTTAGAAGAGCACCACAGTTTCTGTGGTATTCCTGACAGAAATACACAGCCTCGGTGGAATCCCTAGGAAACATTAGACAAACTCAAACTGATGGACGTTCTACTACACTGGCTAGTACTCTTGACAATGTGCCCAGGAAAGACACAGACAGAGTAACTGTCACAGATGGAGAAGGCTAAGGATACTTGACAACTAAAAGCAATATGGGAAACTGGATCATAAAGAGGACCTTCATGGCAAAACTAGAGATACTGGAATTAGGTCTATAGCTTAGTTAATAATAGTGTTATCTGTGTTAATTTTCAGTTTTACTCCGGCTTTGAGAGATGTTGGCATTAGGGGAATCTGAGTGAATGGCACATAGGGAACTCTATCATTTTTATAATGTTCTGTAAGTTTAAAGTTATTTAAAAAGAAAAAGATCTATGGCATATATAAATATTTGATGACCATAGTTTCATGGATTCATAACTATTCACCAAGCTAAATTACTACTACTACTAAGTTAGAAAACCTTGAGAGAAAGTGTAAGTCTTCCCTGTCTGCAATCTCTACCACTTGTTTATACCTTTATAATGAGTGTTCCAATTGATATGCTAACATGGTTTTTTCACCCATGACAGTCCATTCCAAGAGAACAGGGACCAAGATATAGTTGCTTCTACCTTGTGACTTGCATATTTTTGTCAAAAGTAAATGCTGTCTGGTATAGTGCCATGTGCCTGTAGTCCCAGCTACTTGGGAGGGTGAAGCAGAGGATCGCTTGAGCCCAGGAGTTTAAGGCCAGCCTGGGCAACAAATCAAGACCCCATCTCCAAAAATTAAATAAAATTTAAAACATTTTAAATTTAATATTCTTGCATTAAAAAGAGCTATAATAAAACAAAAAAAATACATCCTAAAATAAATAGTTTTAAAAAGTAAATGCTGAGTGCATTGCGAATGAGTGAACAATATGTAAAAGATCTCAATACTATAGGAATTATTTACTTACGCTCCACAAAGGAAGTAAAGAGCATTCGAAACCTGCTAAGCCGACTACCTTCATCTGCCCACATTCGAATCACTCCAATTCCTGTTTTAAGCATTACATCATTGGCCACAGTGCTGCAAAACTTGGCCTTCAGGTTTTCAATAGAACTGCTTCCATCATAGACTGCAACGAAGTTTCTCTTGCATTCATTTGAGTGCTCCATTTGATAATCTAGGAACCTCAAATAAATCTGTAGTATTAACACAAAAACACTGCTTTTAAAAAGATACATTAATTTGAATTTTTCCATTTCTATTTTCCACAGACAACATGGTACACCAAATAGTAACAGCTGACAGAAAACCATAATAGATAAATGGCTGATGCCTAATAGTTAGAGGAACTAAGATTAATGATCTGTTTCTCTGGTTGTTTTAACAATGGAACCAAGCATTAAGGAAGTTACTTTGTGTTTTGTCTATAAAGAGAAGAAACTTTTTGTTCACAAGGCATAACTATCTCACATTTTTCTCATTATAAAAGCAATCTCATGGTACTGGACAGGGGAGAAAATAAAATAATCACTCATAATTCTATTATTTCAACAATGCATGTGATTGGTGAATTTCTTTTCAGTTTTTCTGCACATTTAAAAAACCTGTGTTTAATTGTAAGCTATACACATCCTACTTTAGCTGTATCATATAAAAATGTTTTTATCTGTATTCTTAGCCATACCTATTCCCAGATGTCCTATTATTTATTTACACAATATCCTACTGTTCTACATGGTTGCTTTATGATTTCACCTCTTAACAATATCTGCATTTTCAGACAGGCAGACATCAACTGTACTATCAAAGGAAGCTGTTAGCATCCCCCCATTCAAATTTTATAGCTAAATGGTACTAAGTTATTTCCTAAACACTCTCGATCCATTGTTGTTTGACAATTTCTCTTACATTGTGAACTTGGATTTTAAACATTAATCTCCAGAAGAGCCTAATGAAGTAGGTATCACGTTTTTTTTATTTTTTATTTTTTTTTTGAGACGGAGTCTCACTGTGTCTCCCAGGCTGGAGTGCAGTGGCGCCATCTCGGCTCACTGCAAGCTCCGCCCCCCGGGTTCACGCCATTCTCCCGCCTCAGCCTCCCAAGTAGCTGGGACTACAGGCGCCCGCCACCTCGCCCGGCTAGTTTTTTTTTTTTTTTTTTTTATTTTTAGTAGAGACGGGGTTTCACCATGTTAGCCAGGATAGTCTCGATCTCCTGACCTTGTGATCCACCCGCCTCGGCCTCCCAAAGTGCTGGGATTACAGGCTTGAGCCACCGCGCCCGGCCGGTATCACGTTTTTTTGTGGGCAGAGATGAATCTGTTATTCGGTGGCAAGGATTAAACCCAGGTTGGTCTGACTCTAAATGTGCGTCCTTCCCATTCCATGAGGTGCTTTACATACTCACACAGTGTTCCCTGTTTGGGCTCTAGTTGCTCATATGTGACTCTACAATTAAAATAAAATTTGAGTGAGTAAATAAAGATTACCTTTGAATTGCCATTCAAGACATCTAATGAGTATTCACTTCCTAGCTATTACTCTGAGGGAGCAGTATGCCACCCCTACCCTTTAATTCAAAGGGATTAATAAAACAAAAATGTTATGTCATATATTCTCCCCCACTCCACCAAATACCTTGATGGCATAACACTAAGAGAGAACAACTTACAAAATACAGCTTAAAGAATTAAATTTTGACTAAATAATTTTGGTTTCTTTGAAATGACTGGTTCACCACTTCCGTGAGAGTGGTGGAAAATTGGTAATGAAATGGGATTTCCAGTTCAAAACTTTACAAACTCTTCATGCATGTATTTTAACATAGAAGCAATGTTTTCTTAAATACATCACCAGTTCTCATTAGTTTTCCATCACTTATATAACCCAAACCCTCTGCTCACACTCTGTGGTAGGGAGCACTAATGCTGTAATAACTTCCCTTTTCCACTAGACTGTGATGTCTTCCAATGGAAGGTCACTGGCTCAGTTTCATCCAGCATAATTCTTGCTCATGGCAGGCAATGAGAAAGTGACTAGGCTTGTAAAATTATGACTTGGTAGAAGTATCAGTAAAATAATCAAGCTGTCTCAAGTATTTATATTTACTCTCTGCTTTTCTCTTAATCCAAATAAATACGGTATTATATAAGGCTATAGTAAATGCTCTTCAAAGACATATTTTTTAAAAAACATGAAGATAAATTATAATAAATCATAGCACTTTTCTATTGTAAATATTGAATTGTTTAATTCAACAAATTTTTGGGAAATATTCATAACGTAAATCTGACAAATTGAAATGTTGGGAGAAGAGCATGAACTACTTTTCTTTTACTCCAGATTGCATGAGAAGGGATCTTTTACTTGCATCTTTTATCAAGTAAGTGACCTCTTACCCTATCCCTGTATCCTACCCAGGGAGGCAGGGCAAGTTACCTGGATGGTGGGAGTATGGTTTCTTTCTCCCTCCCCCCATAGGAAGTGGGACTGGGTAGGCTGGTCTGCTCTGCAGATGTGAACTTTCCCTGGAGTGGAATGGGCTGTTCTAGACTTCGGTGAGAGGTAGAACTGGTGGGTAAGGAGTTGGCAACACTAATTAGATTATCTCTCTGCGTTGCTCTTTCTATCCTAGCTTTCACTATGGTAAAGAGGCTTTTCCGACTCCCTACATGCTGACACTTTTATTTCTCAATTGGTTCAGCACTCCAGCAGAGAAAAGGGATGCTATTTATTGGAGCCTCTGAAGACCCCAACAGAAATGAAATCCCCAGAAAGCTACTATCATGAAAAGGCCACTGATAAAAGTGGACTAAAACACTAATGTATACTCTTAAACACCAATGCCTTCTTTTGTATATTTATTTTTTAAATATATTTTTAATTTAACAAATAGAGACAGGGTCTTGCCATATTGTCTAGGCTGGTCTTGAACTCCCGGGCTCAAGTGATCCTCCTGCTTTGGCCTCCTGAAGTGCTGGCACTGCAGGCATGGGCCACCATGACTGGCTTCCTTTTCATATTTATAAATGGATATTTTTCTTAAACATCACCCATTAACTAGTTTCTCACATTTAGTATTCAAGGCTTATGGTGACCTTTAACATTTAATTTAGATTTCTTAAATAAAACCATCTATTTACACTTTTTTTTGGTTTCCTTTTTTTTAGCCAGAGTCTCACTCTGTCTCCCATGCTGGAGTTCAGTGGCATGATCGTGGCTCTCACTGCAGCCTCCATCCCCCAGATTCAAGAGATTCTTGTGCCTCAGACTCCTGAGTAGTTGGGACTACAGGCGTGCACCACCATGCCTGGCTAATTTTTTGTATTTTTAGTAGAGATGGGGTTTTGCTATGTTGCCTAGGCTGGTTTTGAACTCTTGACCTCAAGTGATCCACCTGTCTCAGCCTCCCAAAGTGCTGGGTTTATAAGCATGAGCCACTGTGCCTGGCCTATTTACACATTTAAACATTTAAAATTTTAAAATTTGATCCAATTCCCATGTCAACTGTATAATTTTTTTACCTTTAAATAATGATTTACTTTTATTAAAAGCAATACAACATTCTTCTATAGTCAATATTCCAGGTAATACTCCTAAAAAATTTGTGAATATGGAATTATCTTTTCATGGAATATTTCAATTTAGAGTAAGGAGATCTAATAAATATTGTTTAATTTCACTTATTTAATGCACATTTAATATTTTCATACTTACATATCTATAAAAATATGTTGTATTGTTCCATATATTTTAAAACCTCATACCAATAATAGAAATAAATCACTGTGTATCCATTCTCCTATTGGGCATTTAGCTTGCTTCTACTTTTATAATTAGCTAATATTGCTGTAAACATTGTTGTCTTCTCATTATGCATAGGTATGACAATTTCATTTGGGTATAAATCTAGAAGTATACTTGTGTGGTAGCATGTGACTATTTTCAGCTTTACCAGAGCACATGTGAAATAGCTCTCCAAAGTGGTTGTACCAATTTATATATATTTTTTCTCTTTACAGTTGAATTCTAACGAGACAATTTATACTTCTAAAGCAAATTCTTTGAGTCTGCTTGCTTTACTCAATCCACTACTCAGTCCTTGCTGAGACTTCAAGAACAGTTCCACAACTCACTCAAATTCTCCTGTGCTGTTACTGTGCAGTCAAAACCCATCTCCAGTCTTCATCCCCGGTAAGCAATGATCTGTTCTTTGTCCTGTAGTTCACTTTTTCCAGAATTTCATATAAATGAAATCACACAGCATGTATCCTTTGAGTCTAGATCATTTCATTTAGCATGATGCATCTGGAGTTAATGTAGCTATAGTTTGTCCCTTTTTATTGTTGACTAGATTTTACTATATGGATGTACCACAGTTTATTTATTTATTTATTTTTTGAGATGGAATTTTTGCTCATCATCCAGGCTGGAGTGCAGTAGTGTGATCTGGGCTCACTGCAACCTCCACCTCCAGGGTTCAAGCAATTCTCCTGCCTTAGCCTCCCAAGTAGTTGGGATTACAGGCACTGCCACCAGGCCCAGCTCATTTTTTGTATTTTTAGTAGAGACAGGGTTTTACCATGTTAGCCAGGATGGTCTTGAACTCCTGACCCCAAGTGATCCCCCCGCCTCAGCCTCCCAAAGTGCTGGAACTATAGGTGTGAACCACCGCACCTGGCCTATTCTTTCAAAAGCTAAAGAACACTTGAAACATTTCTAGTTTTTGGTTATTACAGATAAAGTTGTTACGAATATTTACACACAGGTTTTTTCCATGAACATAAGCTTTCATTTCTCCCGGGTACCCATCCAGAAGAGACTGCTGAGTCACACAGTAACTTTATAGGAAACCACCAACCTGTTTCCCAGAGCGGCTCTATCATTTTGCACTCCTACCAGGAATGTATCCGAGTTTCAGCTGCTCTACAGAGTTCCCAGCACTGAGTGATTTTTCTAAATTACAGTTATTCTAACAGAGAATAGTGCCATCTCATTGTGGTTTGAATTTGCATTTTTGTAATGATTAAATCTTCTGTGGTGAAGTATCTGTTAAAATCTGTTTTGTAATTGGGTTTTGTTCTTATTGTTGAGTTTTGAGTTCTGGATGAAAGATATCTTTTCATAGGTGATTTTTTTTTTCTCCCAGTCAGTGGTTTTTTTTTTTCCCCCACTCAACAGTGTCTTTCACATAAAAAAGCTTTTTCATTAGTCCAATTTATACATTTTTCTTTTTTTTTTCTTTTCTGAGATGGAGTCTTGCTCTGTTGCCCAGGCTGGAGTGCAGTGGCGCGATCTCGGCTCACTGCAAGCTCCACCTCCTGGGTTCACGCCATTCTACTGCCTCAGCCTCCCAAGGAGCTGGGACTACAGGTGCCCGCCACCACGCCCAACTAATTTTTTGTATTTTTAGTAGAGATGGGGTTTTACCATGTTAGCCAGGATGATCTCAATCTCCTGACCTTGAGATCCGCCCGCCTCAACCTCCCAAAGTTCTGAGACTACAGGTGTGAGCCATCGTGCCCAGCCTAAATTTTTCTTTTATGGATACTCTTCTGGTGTTGCATCTAAGAACTCTTTGTCTAACCCAGTAAGATTCTTTTCGTATATTCTCCTCTAAATGTTTTATAATTTT